>NC_079209.1:60020665-60346976 GCF_026745355.1 Beta vulgaris subsp. vulgaris
GATGCAACCAAATGATTGAAAAATTTATGAAACGCTTTTCTTGCAGATGTTATATTCCATACAGTAAATCTCATGCATATTTATGATGTTGCAAAGTCAACTGTAACTTTTTTCAAAATTTGCATGCTCAGGTAGTCAGGTGCCAAAAGATTAAGAAAGTGTTGGTGTACGCACCTAAATAAGGAACAAGAGTAAAAGAATTTGCAAGTACACATCAGAATATCAGAATAAATAACTGAACAACCTACCTGATGACCCCCCAATCATCATCGACACACACGCACGCGTGCACACGCACACGTGCACAGACAAGCACAAATGGACAAATCTGAGCATGCAAATATAGGCATGAAAATCACTACAGTCAGGAGAGTTAAAATTCAGAACGTAACATTTTATTTTATCCAAAAGATCCATTTCCTTTCAACATTATTATCCTGAAATAATGAATTATGTCCTTATAGGCATTTTCGATGCCACTATTGCAATACAGCCCAAGTAAAAACTTCCTAGAAAAGGTCTGGGTAGAAGAAGACTTTCAAGGCAACAACTATTCTAGTACGCAGGACAGACAAAGTTCAGCACGAAATGGCTATGTCCACACTCATGTGACATGTCCAGTGTATAAAAAAAAAGGCCTACTAGGCGCTGAAGCGCAAGGTGATCTGCATCAAGTGCTTTTTTTGTGCTAGGCAAAGCAATTTTAAAAAGACACATGAGACGCAAAAGGCACACCAAAGCACAAAGGCGCACCCAAGGCCATTATCAAATCTTTTTACATTAGATTTTTTAGATTTTCCTTTGTTGCACGTAGACGCACTAGCATCCTTATCGGCTTAATGCGCCTTAGTTTCATCATACGTTAGATATATCTACTGGTACAAGGTCATATAACGTCATATATTGCCAGTTCTTAAACCAATTATACATCCCACTCACTTGTTTTATACTCTGTTTCTTTTCAATTGTAACACCAAGACTTCCACACCCTACAGCGCAAAACTCTTGACCATTAGTATATCTAATTATCTATTAGTAAATCTTAAGAAGTTAATATTTTGAACATATACATCAACAAAGTTCGTTGTATAATTCGCTTTCTCTGTTCACAATTCGCCTAAAATGAGCCAAAAATAGGCCAAAACCGACTATAATTCGCTTTTTTTTTTAAAGCAATCAGTAGGGAGATTAGAGAATTATGTTACACTCACTAAGATAAATCCAACAATATCTTACATATTAAAACTTGTTTATATATTTGCTTGAAACCATCAAGGTCAAACTTATTATATGAAGAACCCAAAAAAACTAAGTATTGCAATTAAATGAAAAGGGGGAAGTATATGACACCCATAAATTCCTGGCTGCATAATGTATCCTTAAGCACATCCAACACAGAACACAAGCCCCCGATAATGCACACAGAACACAAGCACAATGTTCATATCTTCTAACAGTCATCACTAGAGGTCAAACCACCTTACTGACAGCAGAATCCAGTGATCATGCATGTCACTCAAAAGACCATAAGACTTCAAGATGAAGTATTCTGTGATAAATAAGTCAGCATGCTCCAAACTGAGCAAAATTACTTATAGTTAAACTAATATATATCAGGGTCAGCAAAACAAGTTAACCTAAACAGCATATCAGTCAGTTGAGAGCTGATTGTGAAAGGAGCATGTCAGGGGATCAATGAACAATTAAAAGAAAACACCTTTTATTTGCTTTTGATTTATTTTTGGTTTCACCTTTTTACCTTTCAGTAGATGTTGTATTACCTGCTTGATCTTTAAGACCATCATTTGCACCCCCTAGAAGAGCAAATCAAATTATTGAAAATCAACATTATTCTTCAATTTTACTTTAAAGAATCTATAAGAGAATAAAATTAATATGAAAAACAGAGGAATAATACAGCATTTTTCATACACACTCAAAGTCCTTGGAGAGAAATGTTCAAAGCAAAAAATGCTCTCTCTCAAGGACAATAGTCTAATATACTATTTTGAAATATACACTAACCTAGTTACTTTTGTGCAATTCTACTCGGACTATGGTACCATTGTCAGACACAAGTACGTGCCTAAGTGTGTGACTCGTCTATTTAAGGAATTTCCCCATCAATTTGGCCCAAAATGAAGTGTCAAAGTATCCATATACCTATGTCAGAGTGTCAAGGATCCAACATGAGTACTTGAGGTAAAATGAAGAGTCTGAGTAACCTAGCTTTCGTGTAGTAATAGTAGAGTTAGAGATAGAGTTTCCACACTTAGAGTAAGCAATGGTCTAATGGAGAGAGGAAATGCATGACACCATCATTAAGAAAGGGTATTTTGATAAATATATTAGGAACCTTTAAATATGAGACAATTACTAATACTCATCTTGACCGGATTGTCTACATTGGTTTTAGTCCAGGTCATATATGGATGACGAGTCATTCGGTTTGGGTCTACCCAGGTGAGTTCATAATTGAATCCATGCCAATTACCTTATTACAGACGATTAATCAACATTAGTCACGTTAATTTTTGTTGGGTCCGTTCAAGCCACCTTATGTTCGAGTCAAACTCATACCATATAATTTCAGGTATAAGACATGTTACTCAGATACAGGTCAATTTTGCTTGGTCTAACCAAATCCCACTATTCTCTCTTTCATATCTAACCCTCATGCCCTACACACAAAAGTACGACTCATATTAAGTCAAATTCGAAATCCAGGTAATTGATTATCCAATGCCCTCAACAAGTTATCGTAACAATTCAAATAATTATTGTAACACCCAGTTCCACATTAAATTTGCACACAATTTTATAACAAGGGTAATCAGCTCATAAAATTATTGTAATTCTATCAAAAAAGTCCAAAAAAAAAAAAACCGAACAAATAGAAAAAAAGAATTTAACAACATACTAGAAGGTTTTTTCTTCTTAAACATGGACTTTGAATTCAACTTTCTTTTCTGTTTCATAACAGATTGCAAGTTCTTCTTTGCGAATTTCCTCGCTTTCTTTCCCAGTTTCCCCATTATTTCAGCAGCTCGATTCAATAAAAAAACTGCAGCAGCAGAAATAAACAACACTATTTGAAAACATTGTACTTATTTCTTTTTGATAAAACTAATGGAAACTACAAAACTTTGTTATATACAATGTATTGGGTTTTGGGTACACGTTTTACCTAAATGAGTTTCTGCACTAAGTTCTTTAAGGGGCCCAACCAATACTTCATGATTGGGTTCAGAATAATTTATTTTGCATGCAAAGTGACTTAATATATGGACATCATATAATAACTGAGTATATCATAAAATTGAATATATCATACAAAAACTGGCTATATCAAATGAAAAATGACCACAATAAGCTATTGTGAACCCAACATTTGCTTCAAATAGGGGAAGCTCACGGATTCCCATGTATGCTAGGTATTATTGATTGTATGCATTGGCAATGGTATAAATGTCCTACCGCACGACAAAGTCAATATATTGGAGGTCATCAAGGTATACCAACAATTATATTGGAAGTTGTTGCTTGTTCTGATTTATGGATTTGGCATGCATATTTTGGTGTTGCACGTTCTAACAATGACATTAATGTATTGTATCGAACCCTAAAATTTTGGTGTTGCATGTTTTAACGAATTATTTATTGGTAATTATTCAAAATTTATTACATTTTCATAATATAATGTTACTGAAAACAAAAATTAATAAATAGAATGCATAAAATAAAGTTAAATAATGTGGAATGAGTTTGGAGAGAGTATGAGAGATAAAATATAAAATTGGAATGAGTTTAAAGTAGAGATCATTGTTAAAGTAATGTAGAATGAGAAATTCAGCATGCGAGCTACATTTTCACAAAAGAGGCACCAAATTATGCTTAAACACAATGCTACAAGTACCAGCAACAACCGAATTCATCAAAGCAACACAAACCAAAGAGTAATTTCAGAAAACTCAATCAATCCACCAAAAAATTAAAAACGGAAATCAAACGAGCAAACAATTCAACAATGGTGCTGCAAACAATTTATGTTCTAACTCGAACAACAGGAAATAAAAACGATAATCAACCAAATATAAAAAGCGGAATTAATTCACAATGGTGCTGCAAAAAAATTCTAATCAATTCGAGCAAACAACCAAAAGAAATAAAGAATAATTTAGGGTTCTAACTCGAAAACGAAACAGAGAGGAGAGAAACGAAGTGGAGAGAGGGGACTGACCTTGAGGAGAGAGAAACGAAGAAGTGTAATGTAACGGCTGAGGGAAAAAGAATGGTTTTAGGATTTTACCTTTCAAATATTATTAAAAGATATGCTCTAATCTTAATATAAAATTAGACCTAGTTACTACTCGCTCCGTCCCATAATATAGTGCTTGTTTCTATTTTACACGGTCTTCAAGATGTAACTTTGACCTTTAATATCTTCAATTCCGTATTAATAAAAATATAAAAATTTAATATTATGAAACTACATATCGAGACGAATCTAACAAGATTCCATATGAATATGTTTTTTTATATATACAAATGAGAATATTCGGTCAAATATTTTAAAGTTTGACCCACCAACAATGAAATAGGCACTATATTATGGGACGGAGGGAGTAAATAAATAAAACTAGTCACCGAAAGAAATTAACGTAATCACTATTAGGCTAATTTTCTTTCTAATATTTGGTTTAGTAGGCGGTCTCTTACAATATAAACTCTTTAACTTTTACTACCTGTTAATTTTATATTTTAATTTAATTTTAAGAAAAACGGGTAAGATGATACGGATGCGGGTATTAAGTTAAGATCCGATCCACATTAGTTTTTAAAATCGATGATTCGAGTCTGTCTCATATCTTTCGGAACCAACAGTTGGGATCCAAAATTGGTTGAAACGGGTTTGGATCAACGAATCCTAGTAGGTTCCGTTACCCACTAACATCCCTAAGTCCAACAAATAGTATGGTCTAAAAATATATACTTTCTCCCTTTCACAATAAGTGAAAGTGTGAAACATAGAGAAAATATACACATACCAAGGAATGTAGAGAAAGAAAATTGAGACCACAATAGAGTAGAGTGATAAAACAAAAAGGTTGTGGTCTCCTCTTGCTTTTTGGTAGCATATTTGTAATAAGGGCATGTTCTCTTTGACATAAAACAACTGAACTGAACTGATCTGAACTGATCTGAACTGAACTGAACTTAATTGAACTGAACTGAACTGAAATGAATAGTGATATGTGAGAGTCAAAGTATTGTCAAGAGCTGAACTGAACTGCACTAAACTGAACTGGTCTGAACTGATCTGAACTGGACTGATCTGAACTGAACTGATCTGAACTAAACTGAACTGAACTGAATTGAACTGAACTGAACTGAAAATAAGCTGGGGAGAACAGGCCCTAAGAGTGAAATTTTTTTACAATTTAGAATTTGGTTGCACTTATTGTGACTATTCTAAATAAGGAGAGTATACATATTAAATTATTCTTAAAAAAATAAAGTTTGAATACTCATTGCTTAGGACGATCTTACTATAGATATAACGAGTGTGTTAGTCCCCATCAAATCTCCCTTAAATTTGGAATTATTCTTATACTTCTAAATTCTAATAGACAATTGGAATAATTTGAGAAGATGGGTGAAAGTAGGATATAATTCCTCAAACTTGAAGATTTTTTTAATTATTCCTCTTTTTATTTGAAAAAATCTTATTGTAATTGTTTATTTTGATATAGTATGTCTAAAAAGAGTTCCTCTTAATTTTTAGAATTAATCCTCCATGTATTTTTTATTGAAGTTTCTAGTTGGAATGTTAATACTATTTGAAAAAAAACATAGAATCTTCTGAATTTTTCTCAATATATAAGAAAAGAATAGTCATGGGATCGGAGAGTGTTTGATTCGTCTCAATTAGTATTTTGATGATTTAATTTTACAAAGACATAATTACAAATATTTACCGTGTAAATTGTGCATTACTTTTATAATTTTCACACATACGTACTTACAAATATTTATAATCAATATTGTGCACTTTAAGGGGTTGCATCTAAAGAAATTAAAGGATTACAACTAACGAAGTGGCCACTCACAAGTACTATTATATATGACTCGGTCTTTAACCTAACAATTTTATGGAAAAATAATTTTTATAAAAGAAAATTGACCCTAATAATTTCAAAGAATAGGTTTTACAAGATAAATTAATTAATATTATCCATGTGCTTGTGAGTTGTGACTTATTACTTGTTACCAATTGAAAGATAACAGATTCATGACCTTGCAACCCATTACCCAATAATTTTGGTTAGCCTTATGCGTGCATTGCATGTTTAATATTTAATGTTCCATCAACAATTTATTCTCGATCGAGTTTCTTGAACTATAATCCAAATATTAAATGTTCCATCAACAATTTATTCTCGAGTTTCTTGAACTATAATCCAAAGGAAAACCAGCACACGTTATGACGTGAACTAGTTTAGCTAAGATTGAGTACATCTCTAATTAGGTTTAATTTGTGCCATTACTCAATGGGATTAGGGCCTGTTCTCTTCGGCATAAAACAGCTGAACTGATCTGAAGTGAACTGAACTGATCTGAATTGAACTGAACCGAACTGAATTGAACTGAAATGAATAGTGATATGTGCTAGTAAAAGTATTGTCAAGAGCTGAACTGAACTGAACTGGTCTGAACTGATCTGAACTGAACTTAACTTAACTGGACTGGTCTGAACCGAACTGAACTGAACTGAACTGAATTGAAAATAAGCTGGGGAGAACAGACCCTGGGTATCCTGATTCTTATATGAGAACATTTTGGAATAATCATTTTAACCAACACATTAATCTATGTTTGATAAATTGTACCATTTTCTATTACTGAAACAATCTTCTATAGTAATTACAATTTTAGGACAAAAGGATTGGATTACTGCGTAATTTTATAGAAAATGATAATGTAATCACTAAAAATGTTTTTTACTATTTTCACCTCTACGTATAAAAATTATTCGTACCCTAACTTTTTTTTTTTTGAAAGAGAAATGTCATTAATGGAAGGTCAAACAAGATATAATTAAACAAGGTTAAATCAAATTCGGCTTCGAAAAAAATTCAATAAACCAAATCGAGCAATACAGCGCAGTCCCTTATATTTGCTTAAACTTTACATACATAGGAGTCTATTTTATCATATACATGAGTAAATTTAATTTGTGCATGAAACTTCACATACATATAGGAGTAACTTTTGATTCTTTGTAAAATTTCTTATATTGCTAGCTCAATTTTCACAAGGAGTGATGCATGACTATGCATGAGCCTCGCTCTTTAAGCAAAAAAAATCTCTATGTTGTTTTAGCTGTTCGCAAAAGAATGTGTAACAAGCAGTAACTTTTGCATGTATTTTGTACAAGTGTAAGTGAATAGTTATTCATGGATTCAAAGAGTCGTAAGCTTTTTGGCTTTTGTTCCTCAGCCATTCCAGAAGTATGTAATACCATAACATGATATAAACTAGATTAGTGCCAAACTTTTTTCCAAATTATTTACTTCAATGGGACAACGCATTTAATCCATTAAAGTTGCATTCATATATACTTGTTCCTTTATTTTTATTTTTTTCTTATCTACGGTAAGGGTGTATTCGTATTTGGCGAGTAGGTGATCGTATGTGGGTAGGAAATATTCTTAATATAGAAATGAAAGAATCAAAAGTGTTTCTTATTATAATAACAAATTGTATATTACTTATTACAATTTGTTTTATCTCTTCCACATCTTTAATTCTTGTGCACATTTCAACATTGCAAGTTTTTAGAAATCGAGGAAATATTAAATCAAATTACTATCAAAGGAATGACCCATTTGTTCGAAATTACAACATACCTCATTTACCAGCTCTAAACTTTTTAGATTGTAGCAATGAGCTTGTATGAGACTAGTGGTACATTTGGGTGAAACCATCTAATCAAGTTACTCTTAAACTTAGAATAACGTCTGTAATAAGCTACTTTTGTTTCACATATAATTATTTTGGTATTATTCTAAGTGATCAATTTTAGTCATAGTAATATTAAAAATAACAGAATTAGTTTCTTTCTTCCGTATAATAAATAGAACATCACTCTATCCTGCTAGAGCTTGGAGTGGCAGCTTAGACGTGCTTATCTCGTCCCCCCACCTAGGTTGCGGCATCGATGCTCATCAACAGAGGAAGCTAGGGTCAGAGGATAAGAGTTGAATTAGGCCTTCGAATTTGACTTATTTGAAAGAACAGTCCAAAGAAGTCTTCGTATTAAATAAATAAAAAAAAAACATCATATATATATATACATCGTGGCCAGAGGTGATCATGGGTTGGGTCGAATTCGGGTCTAAAAAATTGCCCATATGTCGATCGGGTCAAAATTTTGTGTCCGGAACCCGCTATTTTGGGTAAAAAAAAAAGACTAAAAAGTCATTTTTGACTTGTCCAAATCCCACCCAAAGCAAAAAAAAGTTCGTGCCGGATCCGACCGCAGGCCAAAAAATTCTGCCTAAAATCCAGCCAAAAAGTGAGTCGGGCCAAAATGATACTCTCTAATCGTGGCCAACATTAAAACACGGAACCAAGGATGTCTTGACCTTGTGGTTAAGATTGAGGTGCTGTGAACGATATGTAACAGGTTTGAATCCTCCTCCCCTTCTTTGTACTGTATACTGCATTCGTGGCTCATATGAATTATAAAAAAAATAGAGAAAGAAAAATAAGACGAGAAATTATGATCAATCACGTAACGTATAATACTATGTTTGATACATTATATATATACACTTAATCATATCATATCATATGAAACTCATAATTTTTTTGAAAAATTTATGTATATATGTATAAGAAAAATAAAAAAAAAGCAGAACAACAAAAACTACAATCTTATAACTCTAAGAGGCAAAGCTTTAAGTAATACTAAGGACATGACACCGGCAAAGAGGGCAAGAATTACTAATAGGGAGCCAAGGAGCAATACAAGTAGTATGATACACGTGTCCGCAAGGCATTCGCTTAGCGGACCGTCGAAAATAACCTTCCATGCAAATAGAGCAAACGACGTCGTTTCCCGCTGTGACCGTCGGCAAGTCAGCCAGCCGTGTGACGGGGCCGGAATCCGGCGCGGCGAGACGTTGATTAGGGGAGATATTCAATGGCATAGTTAGAGCTTCATCAAGATCAAAAGCTTGATGAGTTGAGGAGTATGAAAAGAGGGTAGTAGTCATTGTTTTGTTGAAGGAAATGAAACTAAATATAAGCTCATATATAAGGGGAAGTAGGGTTTATATAGGGTGTAGTAGATAGTTTTAGAATGAAAGATAGTGCAAGATATTTTAGTACTATTGGATGGTCCAATGTTTTTGTCACATCATTTCTAATCGCGGTCACCGAGTTATATTTATATGTATCGAGTAGTATTTGGTTTAGTGGTTTAGTTTGTATCTTATGATTTTGAGGTTGTTGAATCAAACTCTACTAGATGCACTTTGGGGGTGGAGATTTACCCTTACCATACCCCCTACTCCTAAGGAGACTTGTCTGCAAATGCAAACCCGAGTCGGGTTGACCTGTGCGAGGTTACGGTCCGATTAAGTCACCTTCTTCTTACCTTTTTTTTTAAAAAAAAAAAGTTACCGAGTTATGTCATCTAACTTAGTTGGTAAAGTTTTATGAAGTAAGGTAGTACCCAAGGCACGGCGAGACTGAATCTCGTGTATATCATTGCGTTTCGTCGCTCATTTACAATTAAAAAAATAACATAAAAGATTAAATTATGTAAAAAAATATGATAAAATTAAGCTTGCTTGGTCGAGATGGTGGGGGGATTCACCTTGTGACTTTGAGGTTAAATTCGAACACCACTACTTACTTGTGTTTGGAAGTATAAGCGTTCACTTGTGTAGTTATGCTCGCTGACGTGGGAGAGGTGTTGGTCCAGTAGCATCACTCTTCTTATCAATGGATACCCTTATGGCTTTCCAAAACGTATATATAAAATATGAAATTATTTGGTCAATTATTTATGGATAATTGGTTACGGCATATGAAATTAACCACGATTATTGCATAGTTTAATTTATTGTCAACTACACTGTAAATTGTGAAAGAGACAAGAGTTGAGTGTAGGAGGGGAAAAAAACAAGAAGAAAAAAAGCAAAAGAAACAAGCCCTTTTTAAAGGGAATGTAGGATTGTTCAAACAAGTGGTGCTTTTATTAGATGATCTATTAGCTTTTTCAGGGTTTGTTAATTGTCATTTGTGTCGGTACTCGGTGCGTTGTATAGTACTAGTTGCTACGTTTATGGTGTGCCAAGTCTATTCTAAAATTGTTTACTCACAAAACTCTAATTTTTTCTGTATCAGTCAAAACTCTTAAAACTTTAATTTAGAGTTTGTAGCAACTGTTTTTTTTTAAAAAAATTAATGTTTATGATATGTTGTGAATTGTGATGTAACATGTTACTACCTCTTTTTTTTTAGTTGTAACGATTAGACATTTTCTACTCACATTTTATGTCTAATCGTTGCAACTAAAAAAAATAGAGGTAGTATATGATTGGTCTCAAAGTTGTAAATGTTTGAAATATCGTTTATTTTGTAATTTTTACTAGTAGATGATTCAAAATAATATTGCCAATATGTAAAGTAAAAGGAGAATAAATATAAAAAAAAGTGCTATAAACTACGATTTGTATTATAAGCGCTTATTGTTACACAAATACAAACTAGTTCGTTAATTGGAGATCAATATGGTTTCTTCATCTAATATTAGTTGAATCGTATCAAAATCGATGTCAAATCCATCATAGATTGGTGGTTCTCCTTATTAAAGGTTGTATAATAAAACAATGATATAATGAAGGCCGTGTAAAAATATCAAAAAAAATTTGACTTCAACAACGACCATAATAGTTTTGCTAGAAGGAACTTTTATTTGAAAATTTATTATATATGTCACAGATTTTGACTTTTATGGTATTTTGTGTGTGACTTTCAAATAATTAATTAATTAAAAATTACGGTGGTATATTGCATTTATACTATATTGGTAATTATGATGAGAATCACGTGATTGGAGCTCCTAGGACAAGAACTACAATAACTACAGTTACAGTAGCTGCAGTAAAGATTAAAGAATTAAGTTACAGTTAATTGAATCAACTCAGTTGCGGGCATTCCAACTAAGATTCTCGCCGCATACAGAATGACAATAGCCATAGTAGTGCTGTTTAAAACGCGAGACGTTAGCATTCCAGACTTTCAGTCTTCGTTTGTCATTTATAATGTCCTCCGGTACCTCCAGACTAAAGAACTTGTCTAGCCAATCGACCCAGCTCTAAAGACCCTGCAGGAGTGGATACAGAAACAATAGCTATCTTCGAACCTAGTGTAAAGCATAAGGCTGTTTACTTGCTTACTTTCTTACTTTAACGAGTAAGGTGAGATCCTTTATCAATGCATTTCTTTCGAGATGCGTGAGCCGTTATTAAAACATTATAAAGTTGATGATTTCCACCAAGAATTTGGTCGCCGGGTCGTGCTAATTCCATACGAATCAGTCGGGAGTTCGATTTTCATTAACCCTAAATTTGGGATGTTTGTGTGAATATTTGCTTGAGGGTATAAATCTCCACTTTTCAGTCTCTAGAAGTTTCCTTATGGGTTGGGATCCAGCCTACTTGGCCAGTTAATTGCTGAATTAAAAAAGAAGGTAATTATGATATTAAAAAAAATAGATTTTGCTAAATTCGTATTAAATATACTTGCACCATTAGATCTTTTTTAAGTTTTTTATAATTACCTTAATGCCATTAAGATCTTTTAAAGTTTACCATAATTGGCAAGACAACTGTAGTTGGAAAAACAGGTAGGGGACTTCCATCAAACATAATGTAAAGGTAGGGGACCAAGGCCCAATTGTGCAGCTGCTTTAACCCAAAATCACCAACTTGAGAAAGCGGCTGCAATGTCAATTCAAATCCATTGGTATCTAATTATCTATTTCAAACAACTAGATAATATTCCTTATAACAATAACGGTCTGTCTGGTAAGCGGTAATGAGGATGATAGTATTGATGCTATAGATAACTTTGAGGAGAAAATTCCATCCAATAAGAGTATAAGATCACTCAAGTATAGCCCGTAAGGATACTAATCGAGTTGAGCAACTTGAACTCGACTCGGTCAAAGCTCGACTCGAGTTAACTCGATCCCACTCGATTGAGCTTGAAACTCGATAACCTTGCACGCAACTTAATTTGTTTCAATTAATTTCTCTTTAAAATAAAGAAATATATTAACACTCAATAAAAAAATATTGATCTAGTATAAAAGGAAAAAAAATTGTAAAAGAAGAAGAAGATATGATAATCAAATGCCTAAAATTAGGTGAACTGGAACACTACACGAGTTGCTCGTAAGTAGCTCGACTAGACTCGAAACTTAGCGAGCATGAGTTGAGCAAGCCTCTATTCGTGATCGACTCGCTCGACTAGCACCCCTATTCAAGCGTAAAGAAAACCAACCATTATACGTTTTTTCTTCCTAATATATATCCCTTGCTAAAATGTTTAGGAAACTTTGTAATATAATGCAACCACCACAAAACAGTTTGCTACTTAAAAAAGCAGCGTGTCTTATGTGTAACATATTACTCCAAAACTTATTGTGTAACACGTTTTCGGCCCAAAACAGGCCACTTTTTTTGGCTAAAGTCCGGCCAGGCTCATAATCACCTCTAGGTTGTTCCGACTTCCTCATAAATACCTTCCTACTTTTTTTTAGTAACCAAACAACCTCCCCTCATTTTACTTCCTCAGAAGCTTGCCCATAATATTAAATGACATTTATAGGGGATGAACTATACATGGAGGGCGTATGGTACGCAACTTCACTACCCCACCTGAGGCGTGGAAGAGTTGAGAGCCAGCTACAACGACTTTGACATTGCATATTTGCATTCCACAACTTTACCCAAATGTCAAGATTTATCAATTTTTAATCAATTTGTAGTAGTCAATTTGTTTTGTGCACATAACAAAACAAGTAACAAAAAGATATCCCTTACATGTGGATTATTATCAAAAAAAGATGCAACTTTAGATAACATTGAGCGTGATTGACTCATCAAAGTAACCTATTACTAATTTACTACCATTAGAAAATACTCACTACATTTTTAATCTTTATTTGGTACAGTACAACACATGTTAAGTGCGCCTTATGTCATCAAGTTTACCTGGATCATGTACTATAAAACACATTTTATGCAGTGAATAAAACTATATAAAAAACAAAATCCACAATAGGGTGTAGTTACATCTGAATTTGTTCAAGGGATATCAAAATGACTTGAAAATGATTTTTTTTTTTTTGGTAAACATGGCTTTCATTCATTAATTAATAAAGTTAAACATATTACAATCCGCTGACAGATGTTCCAAACAATAACTAGGGGGAAGAGGGAAGATCCTAGTTACAATACTATCTCCATCCATGTTCCTACAAGCTTTGGCCATGCAGTCTGCCGCCTTGTTGTACTGCCTACTACAGTGTTTCAGCTGGAGATCCGGGTGCTTAGAGATCCACTGCCTGCATGTGTTAGTCAAGTTTGAATAAAGGTCAGACAGACCCCTGTGAGAAGATTAACTGCATCCTTACAATCAGAATATACAATGGATTTCGGGAGCTTGTATTTGGCAATTAACACAAGAGCCTCAAGGATGGCTAAAAGTTCCGCTGTGAGTGGGTTGTTAGCATATGTCTTCCTCTGGAAACCCCAAACCCACTCACCACTACCATTCCGGATAACCCCCCCTATCCCTGCAACTTCCATATTCCCAACAAAAGACGCATCAACATGAATCATTAAGAACTCTTGAGCATGGGCAAAAGTGGGTGGGTCAGTATTTATAGAAACCGAACCTGTGGCAGATAAGAATTGTTTCACCTTCTCTCTGGCCCTATAACAAACTACTCGAAACGATGAGGGATTTTGATTTTTGAAAACGCATGCATTTCTATCCTTCCAAATTTCATGACACAAATAGGGGAAAAGGGTCCCCCATGGTAAATCCCAGAATGAGTCAGTAGACTGCATATTTTTCTTAATCCAACTTCTAAAGTCCATGTGAGTTCCTACGGGCATCCCCGGCCAACCCCAAATATCCCTACTTTTAGAGCACTCCCGTACAATGTGCGCACTATTCTCGAGATGAATCTGACATCTAGGACATAAGGGGTCGGTATGTATCCCTCTAATGGACAACAGGTGCCTATGGGGAATGCGGTCCAGCCAAAGAAGCCACACAAAGAATTTCAGTTTTGGTTCACAACGACCTTTCCAAATCCACGAAAGATCTGGATGCGAAGGGGAGTACATGAGCTGGGCTCTATACGCCTTCTGGAGGCTAAAGCCCTTATGGTCCACAAATTTTGGAATTAGGAGATCAGCGACCGCGTCTTGAGGCGGAGGTATCATGGTAAGGATTCGATTTGTGAGAGACGATGGGAGGGGCATCGATAATGAAGAAAGGTCCCAATTGCCAAGGTCAACCACACTGTTGACTTTCCTAGAATCTTCCTCTGGAGTAAGAGGGCCCTGGACCCAATCCCTCAAAGGGCCGATTGACAACCAATCATCATGCCAAAAGTCTATACTCCTCCCATCCCCTAGGTTCCAGGAACTATTTTCCTTGAGAAGATCCCACCCTTGGCCAATACTTTTCCACACAACAGACCCATTTTTGAATTTGGTTACTCGGTCTTCGTGCATATATTTCGCTCTAATGCACCTTTGGGCCAAACTAGGTTGGCCTTGGGCTATTTTCCATCCTAATTTTGCCATATATGCACGATTCATGAGTGTTTGGCAAGTGATGCCCAGGCCCCCTTGGTTTTTTGGCAAGAAAATGGATTGCTTGTTTACTAGGTGTATCTTCTTCTTTCCCCCCTCTTCGCCCCAGAGGAAATTATTACATATAGAGTCTATGTCATGCAATGTACTCGCTGGGAGGGAAATAGCCTGCATGTAATAAGCCGGAATAGCTGATAAGGTTGAGGAAATGAGGGTCATCCTACCTGCTTTCGATAGGAACTTTGTTTTCCAATTTGCTAGTCTACTTCTGACCTTATCCACAATGAACTGGACCTGATTACGGGTAGGGCGTTTATGAGAGATTGGAAGGCCTAAGTACATACCCAACTCTTTAGACTCCTCTATGTTAAGGGTTTCTATAAATAACCTTTTGTGCTCATTGGTAGTATTAGGAGAAAAATGAGCTTGCTCTTTGCCTCATTGATTTTTTGACCCGAGTCCTGACAGAAACTCTCCAAAACTGTACGGACCGCGAAGGCTGTGTTTTCGTCCACCCGCCCAAATAGTAGGAGATCATCAGCAAATAAAAGATGGGAAATAGGGACCCGTCCCCTCCCAACCCAGAAAGGGGTCCAGTCCTTACTCATGCACGTTTCATTAATCCTACCCGTCAAAGCTTCCAGACATATATTAAACAAATAGGGTGACATTGGGTCTCCTTGCCTGAGACCTCTGGAATGTTTGAATTCATTTGATTCCCGCCCGTTTATAAGAACACGAGAAGAAGCACTGGATATACAACTCATGATTAAGTCAATAGAAGGAGGGTCTAATTGAAGGTTCATAAGACACTCCCTAACGAAATCCCACTCAACTCTATCATAGGCCTTTTCAAGGTCGATTTTTAGCGCAAACCACCCCCACTTAGCTTTCTTTTTATTCATGGAGTGTAACACTTCCGAAGCTACCACAAGGTTAACATCAGGCCCCCTACCCTTAATGAAACTATATTGGTTCGGCGAGATCCAGGATGGAATTAAGGGTTTAAGGCGGTTAACCAGAATTTTAGTAACAAGCTTATATATCGTGTTGCACAAACTTATAGGCCTGAACTGCTTGATAGTATCCGGGGAGTTCTGTTTAGGAATGAGGCATATCAATGCCTGGCAAAGATCTTCCGGAACCCTACTCTGGTTAAACCACTTTTTTATCTCGTTGCACACATCTTGTCCTACAACGTCCCACGTTTTCTGAAAGAAGATAGGGTGGAAACCATCCGGACCAGGGGCTTTGAGGGGTTTCATACTGAACAAGGCTGTCCGAATTTCGAGAGAGGAGGGAACGTAACCTACACTAGTCATCGAGTTGTCCCTCGTTCCCGGATTCCTCAAACAGTCAATTTTCCCAGTAGAGTATAGGTCCTGGTAAAAATGTAAGATTAAGTCGTGGATACCCCTTTGGTCAGTGATTTCATTACCGACATTATCCCTCAGCCTATTGATCCTAGACGCATTTCTCTTAATGATAACACTTCTATGAAAATACCCCGTGTTTCGATCCCCTTCCCCCACTCTATCCATTCGGCTTTTTGTTTTCCAAAGGACCTCTTCCTGATCTAAAGTCGCAATTAGTTCATCCTGAAGATTTGTTTCGAGGTTCTGATGAAAAACTGACGTAGGGTGAGTCTGGAGATATAACTGGGTACCCTTCAGCCTAGCTAAGAGTTGACGCTTTCTACGATATATGTTCCCAAACGTTGCATGGTTCCAATCCAAGAGCACTTCCTTAAACTTTTCAAGGCTATCCTGGATCGAACTGCACGGGGTGGGCCACTCTTGGAGAACCCCCTCTCTAAACCTACTATCAAGGAGCCACATAGGTTCAAAACGGAACGGTTTATCACCTTGGACAAATGGATCATTTTCGAAATTTAGTAAGATAGGGCAGTGATCAGATGTAATTCTCGGAAGATGCCACAGGTTCGCATTCGGAAACAACTGGACCCACTCAGTATTTGCCCACCCTCTATCAAGTCTCTCAAGGATCGACTTTGACTTTCTTTTATTGGTCCAAGTAAATTTAGGGCCATTAAAACCTAGATCAATAAGATGGCAGTTATCCATAGTGGAAGCAAAAAGCTCCGCCCTCCTCCTAGAAATAGGGCGGCCTCCTAGTTTTTCACCTTGATTAACAACATCATTAAAATCCCCTATAACTAACCATGGTTTACCTAGATTCCGAGCAAAGTTCTCTAAATCATGCCATAAGTTTTGCCTAACATGAAATTTAGGACTAGCATAAACTGAAGTAAGCAAAAAAGAAATGTTTGTAGAGATTACCTCAACTACGCCGTAAACTCCCTGAGCACCCTCTCCTACAACATGGAAATCTAGAATGTGTGATTTCCACAGTAGAAGGATGCCACCCACAAATCCATCAGGTTCAAGCAGATGCCAAGAGTCGAAGCCCAAGTCAGCAATGATAGCATCAGTCTTCTCACGCCCCACCCAAGTCTCCGCAAGGATGACTAATGACGGATGATGGTGATGCATAAGAAGCCTAAAATTCGGCTTAAAGGAGGGCCTAGCCAACCCTCGAACATTCCAGAATAGCACATTCATTCCTTTTCTCAAGGGGGTTTTTTCAAGGAGCATCTTTAAGATCCCCTCGTTTCCTACCACCCACGGGTCTACTTCGGCTCCTGTTTGAGGGCATGTCCATGTTTTCCTGTGAGGCCATAGAATCACTTCGGCTTCTCGAGGGCTTCTTTGCCCTTTTCCCACGGCCCATGTTGCTGTAATCCCTAGTTGTTTCATCGGGAGATGAAGTCTTGCAAGCAACAGTGCATTGGAGTTGCTCCTGACCCTCATGTGTACGTCCCTCATTTTGACCATTATGAGAGTTCGTACCATAGGTAGTAGGGGTATTGGATCCACCCAGGGTCCCAAACTTGCCAACAAGGCTCTTTCTTCGCTCTCTACTCCTACCTCTTTCTCTAGAAACCACTTCAGAAAAATTTTCATGGACTGGGGAAGATGATCGGCATCTAGAACTTGAGGGACATGAGCTGGACGGAACTCGGAGTTTGAGTACATCATCATATGGTCGGCTGCTTCTGGGTTTAGTGCCGGGTTGGCTATCAAGGCCTTCACCTCTTTGAAGGTGAGTTCCGTGTAGTACTCGTTTGGATCCTCCAGACTGTCGGGGAGATAATACTCCACCTCGTCTAAGAATAGCTCCGCTTTGAGCGGACGTACTGGGCGAGCAAACAGAACCGGGCTGCGGGGACAGGTGATCATTACCCGGGGTTCTGGGGGTGAGTTGGGTGGCGACAAAGGCGGAGGTGGGGACAGAGATCCGGACAGATCGAGGGTCGTCGGGTCGCAGGGGTGCCACATTTTTAGAAGGGGGTTGGGAGTTTTTTCCTACTGGTGAAGAGGTATGTGAGGATTTATTTCTTTGTGAAGCTGGGTTAGCCGATTTATAGAGAATGGGGGTGGGGGTAACAGTTGAAGTAATGGAAAGCAGCTGAGGGTCAGTACACTTATCTGGGTAAAGAGTAGTTTCCGATTGGACTTGTGCCTGAGATTGGCCAAAAAAATCTTCCTTTTCCCCATTTTCCAAAACAACAGCAGGGAAGGAAGGATTTTTCTCCTGCAATGCCTGCAGCGCCGCATATCTATTTTTATTCATTAGAGGATTTTGCAAATCCTCTTCAGCATTGGTAATATGCGTGTAACCAAGAGAAGAGGTCCCATCCAAGTCTTCCTTTTCTCTCTCATCATCATTTCCCTTGACACCCTCTTTCCTAGGTGTCCATCTATGTTTAGAAGGGGCCCTACCCATTTTCTTTTTTCCCAAGTCAACATTCCTCTTTTGTTTCCTCTCTTTCACGTCTACCCATGCAGACTCATGAGGCTTCCCTATTTTGAAATTAACTTCCCCGCCATTACCGTTTTTCCCCGGCATGACATTGGTTTCCATTTTCATCTCCGGGCAAGCCCTGACATTGTGACCCACAGTTCTACATTTGTGACATAACCAGGGGGAGTCAGAGTAAACAAGTTCTTGACATGTTCCTCCAACCCATACACGGCCCGGAACGCAGGTGGAAGAACGCATCAAAACGCACACCGACGCAAACCTTTTCCGATCCCCTTCTAGAGAGTGGGCATCTATTTTGACTATGCTACCTAAAGCATTCCCGATAGATTGCAATATGTCTTTACGAAAGAACTCCAACGGCAACTCCGGCAAGCTGACCCAAATGGGATATTGGGAGATAAGTGCACTCGATGGCTTAAAACCGGGCTGCCATGATTGAACCCAGATGAGAGAACCCATTACAAACCAAGGCCCCTCTGCAAGGATTTTTGATTTCTCTTGGGCCGAGCCACAATTGAAGCTGTAAAATCCCTTTCCCAAGGATATAAGATTAGCATTTGACTTCCAGCTCCACAACTTCTGTAATTCTTTCTTTAGAAAATCATGGGAGAACGATTTTCCGACGACCTTACATATTATGGCTTCATTCCATGGCTTGACCAGCTCTCTGTATTTTTCTTCAGAGATGGGGATAAAAACATCATCCCCTTGGCACTGATGAGGCTGGACTTCCGCAAAGGGAACTTCCATCAATTGAACCGGGACCACCTCTGTAATATTCTGGGTGAAAAGATCGGGGGAACAAGCTATTTCTTTAAAGGATTTTTTTGGTGAAGGGGGAAGGGGGGGGGAGGGGTGGGCGACATGAACCGGCGACGGCGACCTTTCGACAACCGTGGCATCTGCTTGAACTCCTGGGACTTGCTTCGGGAGTTTCTGGCTAGGCTTCTCACTTACTGCCTTAAGGGCGGTGGGGGGAAATAATGCAGGTGGTGGTACAGGAGAGAATCCTCTCTCCTCTTTCTCTCTCATGTTTTCTAGTGTCACGGGGGGGGTTTCTTTCGACTTGAAAATGATTTGGTGATAGCTTTTTAGTCTTTACTATAAAACGGCATGTTTGATTAGATGTCATAAATGGGTGGTAATGATAATGCATTATAGTGTAAATTTGTTTTCACCCAAAAAAATAGTGTAAATTTGTAAAGGAAATTCTACATAATTACCCATGGTAATGCTACTTGACCTTAAAACATTCATTTTCATCCTAAACTATCATTACTATTCGTTACCACTTGTGAAAGTGGTATTGGGTGGTAATGGAAGTTTATATAGGAAAAATCATATTTTGTGATGAAGTTTATTACCATATATGATCATTGACATGAGAAATTCTTTACAATTTACACTAAATTACATTATCATTACCATTATTTATGAACACTAATCAAACGCGCTGTAAGCTCACTGTTAACCTTTACTCTTCAGATTGGGTTAAGTATATAACTGATTTTTTTTTATAAAAAAGAAAGCCCATTCCATAGCCAGTATCCCTCCAACCCAGCCTTTTCCTAAACCCATGTATTATGTGTTGTTGAATTGAATCTACTGTGTTGTTGTAATGATTTATGGCAAATGGGTTTGTTATTAGTTTATTAATGGATTATGGGGCTTGTTATCAATTTTGAATTTGTAAATCGTAAATCTACTATGTTGCTGTTGTGATTAATTTATTTCATCGAAAAAATAGAGTTTTAAAAAATCGAATTTTCTAATCGGATCCAATCTAGAGTTTCTAAATTCAAATTGGATTGGGTCGGACTCAAATTCTAATTGGTTTGGATTCGAATTGAAAAATTAAAATCCAAATTTTGTTTGCATCAGATTAAATTAAGCCCTAATTCAATCCATACACCGAACTTTCACCCTTAGATACAATCAGGCCCTCATGTCATTTCCAAAACTGGAGCTTCAAAACTCTGATTAGTTGTTTTAGGGAGGTAAGCCTTTAAATGTAAAACAACAGCTAAATAGTACTACGTACACTATTAAGTAGCCCCATACAAGCTAATAGCATTCCTAGAAGGAATATATAATCAGTCCACAAACAGTTAGATAAATACTTCGTAAACATAGAATCCTTCAAATAGTCTATCTACATTGGAAACATTACAGGCTGCTAGTGTGACAGTCCCAAAATCTTCTCAATTTGAGATAAATCACAAGTATACACTCTCTTCGGGCCGAATGACATAGCCAGACCATCTAGCGCAACTTAGACACTTCACATGCTCGCAATTCACAATGACGAACTACTTCACCCTAATCAAGGATGTCTTGGCCTAGTGGTTAAGATTGAGGTGTTGTGAACGATAGGTCATAGGTTCAATCCCCCCTCCCCTTCTTTGTACTTTGTACTGCCTTCGTGGCTCATATGGATAAAAAAAAGAACTACTTCATCTGGTTGAAGAGTTCCATTTCGATCTATAGAAAGAAGCACAACCCACAAGTAGAGATGTTGGCCGCTGGTGCAGGCTGGTCCGTAGGTCCTAGTGAGTCGGGCTGAGATTTCAATGAATTCTCTTGCTTATTTTCTAAGGATAGCTTAGGCTACGTTTATGCAATGAAACTACTCCCTCCATTTTCACCAAACTTCTTGGCCAAATTGACAAATCATATGATCATATGATAGAGAGCATTAGAGTGAGTAAGCTAGTCAATTATCTAAATGTCCTACTATCAGCCTAGCTTCCGAAAACCTGGATATTGCATGATGTATGAATTATGATGCATTATTATTTTTGCAAAAAATCTCTTTTGGTTTTACTACTTGACAAAGGCAGGCATTCTGGCATTGTATTCAGAATCAATACAATGGCTTGCAAATCAACACATGATTATGTTTATCAATGACATTTAGGGTTTAGGAGTATTCAAATTTGAACACATACAAACGTGGTAAGAGAAATCCGATGAGGGTTTTTCAAACTGCTATGGATTCAACCGTTAGTTATCTGTTTGACCATTAATAGGCCGACACTCTAACTCAGCTAAGGTTGGATCATGTCACACTTCACAACCTACAACAATCAAGTGTTAGCCAGCCGTGTAAAAGTAACAAACAAGTACTCCCTCCGTTTCATTTTAATCTACACACTTACACTTTTCACGCATGCCAATGTAAAACTTTGAAGACATATATCTTTAGTTTTGTATTTGTAAAAATTATAAAAAGCACATATTAATAAAATACATACTAAGACGAATCTAACAAGATCCCACATGACTATGTTTTTATTCACGTATAAATCACAAACGAGAGTCAAAGTGTAATTTGTGAATATTGTAAAATGTCAAAGTGTGTAGATTAATATGAAACAGAGGGAGTACTAATGAGGTAATGTAGATAACTTCAACCATCCTTGATAAAAGTGGTATTCAGAAGACCTCTGACTTATGCAAGTGCTTTCGTGGCTCAATTGTTTAGAGCTGTGTTACTCCGATCCGACACCTTCATTTACCTCAAAAACCGGGTATCGTATCGTCTTCATTTTAAACTAAAAACTTGAGTTTTTTAGACAAAATAGCTTAGATGGACGCTTAGACACCCGTATCCAAGTAGACACTTAATCCGTATCTGAGTAACATAGGTTTAGAGCACCCGTTTAGTAAGCGGGAGGTCTTGAATTCGAGTGTTTTGACTGTCAACAATAGCATTTCAAAATTATTTCAAACTTATACCCAAACATTCCGCGAAATTTAAACTTCTCTTATTGTTCACAGCCTTTCTAAAGTGTTATCCAGACACATCACCAAAACATGCAAGTGCTCTCGTAGCTCAGTTGGTTAGAGCACCCGTTTAGTAAGCGGGAGGTCTTGAGTTCGACTCTCAACGAGAGCATAATTTTTTATATATTAACAAAATTTTGAACATTAAAGACTGACTTGATTCAGTGTAGAACCTTTTACATTTTGTTTTAAACAATGTTTTATTGATCGTATTATTTCCACGTAAAAGCCCACATTCAAGCATTTCCAGAAAGCTAAGACATATACACAAAGCAAACATATTTCCAACATGCCAGATACTTACCAGCAACCTATGGGTTATCTGTTTGACCAACTATAGCTCTTCACCCCACCAACTAAACTAAGGCTGGTTCTTGCACCGTGGATCATAGTTTGAAAATACGGTTTCGGTCACAGTCACGGTGATGCGGGAACGGAGATGATGCAGACATGCGGTTGTCGTACCGCTAAATATCGCTTAAACTATGAAATGTCCTAAAACCCGCCTAAAATGTGATTTTTTACACCTTTACGATGCGGGTAATATCAATTCAGTAGATTTGAAAATCTATACAGCATGGGCGATACGATCTGATGCGGCCTTGTTTTCACCCTTTATTTTCCCATGGAGGGGGAAAATGGTAGTTGGATATTTTCATTAGTAAGACACTAAATGATATTAGCCTAGAGGTTAAAGTTGGATGAAGTTGTTATGAGGACACTCAACCTTCATATGATACCGTTACACTCAATACTAACAACTAAGCCAAGACAAAACAAAAGGAGAATTATGTAACCTCTCAAACACATACATTCCCGACATGGCGACATTTCCCACAATGAAAAAAAAGGCTAAAACATACCACTTCTGTTTCAAATTAATTGTTACACTTACACTTTTCACGCATGTTGATGCAAAACTTTGAGGACATATATCTTTAGTTTTGTATTTGTAAAAATTATAAAAAGTATATATCAATAAAATACATACTAATACGAATCTAAAGTGAATAGTGTAAAATGTCAAAGTGTAACAATTAATTTGAAACGGAGGTAGTAGTTAGCTTCAACGTGCATACGCAATGTAAACTCAAACAAGCTATTGAATATGAATATATTGTCTGCCAAAATCAAAGAATAACAAAACTATAATATAATGCAAAAAAGTCCGACCTGCCGGAATCGAACCAGCGACCTAAAGATTATCTGCTTTTAGCAACTACAGTCTTCCGCTCTGCCAACTGAGCTAAGGTCGGATGTTGATTTTAATTGATCTTTCTCTAATATCAATGCCTATCTTGAGAATGACCAATAGGAAAAGAGAATTAGAGAAGTATACATAAGTAGGAATGGCAATGAGACGGGTCGAGCACTAGAAATATTATGTTCCATTTGACCATTTTTCTATTTCGATTAACCAGTGTTTGGTAAAGGCTTTTTCATGATTTTTGGATTTTCAATTTGGATAAATAGTAAAAAAAAAAAAAAAAAAAAAGTGTTTCGTGATTTGCTTTTTGATTGGCTGAAAAATTGGCCTTTAAGTCATGATGAAAAAAATGTCTTTTGGCTTGTTGGCCCGCAAGTTGCCTAATAAACAACCAACAGGCACAGCTAATTTTATCAAACACTTTTGCAAACAGCTGGCTTAAACAACTAACTTAAAAAAGCTAATACATACAGTTAATGATTCCAGTCATCAAACCAGCCAACAACCAACAGAACACTAAGATCATAACTAGCGATTTAGAAAACAAGTATATTATACTTTAAAAATTATATGGAGCTGGTCTAAACTAAATTTAGTGTGGATTTAATGTTAGTACATGGTAGGTATAAAAGATGGGTGACTATAGGTTGTAAAAAGATGATTATATGAGAAAGAAGAGTTGCTATGTTATTAGATAACTTTGATTGTAATAAAGTATGATTATATGAAACTAAATGCGCCGTGCTAGAAAAAAAAATATATAAGAGTAATTATAAGTTGAAAAAATAAATTATGAAAAAAAAAAGTCACTATGATACATATGTGACTTTGGTCCAAGTATGGACAAGATTTCCACGCAAGACTTACTGATTATACTTAACTATTTCAACAACATAAACATAATTATTTTATTTAACCGGGTTGAGTTCGGATTTATTTTTATAGCTTTCGGTCATGTCCAGTTTAAGTTATCGTGTCGGGTCAGGGATTGACAGCTCTAGTGTGAGGTGATCAAACAGATGGAGTGATAAGTATAGATGCAAATTGCGATTTAAGGAGACAATTTCAGTTATTAAATCGCCATTTTAAGTAGTATTATAGTACTAAAATTACTACCTTAGGTAACGATTTTAATTTAAATCAAGAATAGAAAAACACGTCTTATCAGAGGTTTTATAACAAGTGGAACTTACTAAAGAAATACAACTTTTAGCAACTAAACAACCTCCTTCGGGCCTGTTCTCCCCAGCTTATTTTCAGTTCAGTTCAGTTCAATTCGGTTCAATTCGGTTCAGTTTATTTCAATTCAGTTCAGTTCAGACCAGTTCAGCTCAGCTCAGCTCTTGACAATACTTTTACTCTCACATATCACTATTCATTTCAGTTCAGTTCAGTTCAATTCAGTTCAGATCAGTTCAGTTCAGATCAGTTCAGTTCAGTTCAGTTCAATTCAGTTCAGTTCAATTCAGTTCAATTCGGTTCAGTTCAGTTCAGCTGTTTTATGCCGAAGAGAACAGGCCCTTCGTTTTAATTCCTAAAATTTTGCACTTATTATGTAATTCTTATGTCACTTTTATGTATTGGCATTATATACAAAAACATCGTTCTAAAATGACACTTCTACCCTATAGGGGTTAAGAGCCAGCTGCAGCAACTTTGACATTGCATTCCACAACTTTATCCAAATGTCAAGATTAATCAAATTTTAATCAATTTGTAGTAGTAGTAGTCAATTTCTCTTGCGCACATAACAAGTAACAACTAAATATTCCTCACATTTGGAGTGAACAACTGCAACTTCAGATCACATTAAGCGTGAATGCGTGATTGACTCATCAAAGTAACCTTTACCATTAGAAAAATAATCCTTTCTTTGGTACATCACACGTTGATTACGCCTATGTTAACCAATTTACCTGGATCATGACTATAAAACACATTTTATGCAGTGAAAAAAAACTACAAAAAAAAATACACAACACGGTGTTGTAACGTCTGAATTTGTTCAAGGAATACCAAAATGACTCGAAAATGATTTGCTGAAAGCTCTTTAGTCTATACTATAACTCTGAGCCTTCAAGTTTCGCTATCTCAAAATTTTAACATCAAAATGAGTATATGTAATCTACAACAAAGTCGATGTATACAGTTTCCATATCACTAAAAGAACATGTCATGTCTGTCTAGTTCATTTTCCAAACACGAAATCAGAAGCTGAACTAGTGTGATGATGCCCATATCTTCGAAGTGTAAACCGCTGAAATAACGCAGATGTCTGTAGATGGATAGATTTTTTCAGGATGCCACCAAAAGCCAGTGTGCATCACCAGATCTTCTTTTTGACCCAGAAGAGTAGAACCACAATTCCAATTACAATGGCTACAGGAGCCCATTTTTTGATTAGGGCCTACAAAGTTACAAAGTAATTAGAACTCAATATAGGTCTGAACAAAATACTACTACAAAATATTGACTTGGCATGCATTGAAGAGAAAAGAAGTGACGTAGTTTAAACACATCAGTGGAATATGTGAACATGAGCAGGAGTAAAAAGAAAAGAAAAGGAGAGAGAGAGCATGTTGCACTTATTTTGAGACCTAGAGCCTATGTTACTCAAACTGTTCATTTAACTTCAAGTACTTGTGTCTCCTAAACACTCCGACGACATAGGTATGCTCATGCATACTTCGACTCTTCATTTTAGGCCAAACTCATGGTATGTTTTCATTAAATAGCTGAGTCATACAATTGAAAACGCACCAGTGTCCAACAAGTGAACAAGGATACCCACGTCCGAGTAAGAGAGTAAACGAAAGGAAAATGTTGGTATTCAGGAGTGGAGGGAGTATTAAGAAAAAGAAAAAGTTCTGCTCTGAATTTAGTCATTTAAGCGGATCAAAGACTGCAATAACACTTCAAATAATTACTGTTGTTGTAACAACTAACCTGTCGATTTAGGTCTCTAGCCTTATCAGCGTAGATCCGCGATTCAGATGTTAAGCGACTGGACATTTGGCTGACCTCTACAAAATACAAAAGGAGATACATTACATAACATAGAGCTCGATAAGCATTACAATATATAATTTTCAGATAAATTCAGGGGTAGAACACTAAGTCACAGCAATCTAACAAGATACATCATTGACTCAAAACCAAAAAAAAGAAAGAACAACTCACTGACTCGTTCTGCACACTATTAACAACCTAATCTCATATGCTACTATGCTAGGTGGCTAGCCATGTAACCAGACTTGCTGCGACAAACACATTCAAATCTATCCAGAATAACACATATTGTCTACTTTTCTTTTCATCCCCCTTTCCACCTTAACAGAGCAAAAAAAAGACCGGGTTTGAGAGGATAAAACTTGCAAAGAATGTAAGCAAAAAGTTAAAAGGATCTTTTTCCTAAGAACCCTGAGCGAAAAGAAAGATACCATAATGATGGTAAAAATTGTACCTTATAGTGCTAATTTGAGTAACAAGCAGCAGGAGTACAAACAAAAAAAGAGTGGGTGCCTCAGATAGAAGAAAACTAGAGGCAAACAATAGAAAAACATTTAAAACATTTTGAACATCTCTACGAGAAACAATGTTATCTCCAATTAAATAGACAAAAAAGTAGCAATAACCAAGCAGAACGAGGAGTGGACAGACAGAGGAACATACACGTGCAGTCAATGAAGCCATAAGTTAATACTATGTACCAGACAGACTCTTCTTTTCTATTTCTAGATATAAATATGAAAAATGTTAGTAACATTAACAATAAGCCAACAATAACATCAACCATTAGAACACTAAAAACCCAGAGAACTAGCCAAGGCCAACAATCCAAGCAATGGGCATCTAAACTGTCAATATTCCCCAGATAAACTGTATGTCTTTCATGCCTTAAAGTTGAAAAATCGGTTAAAAGTCTTGCTTATTGGAGGAATTCCAGGCTGAAAACCGCATGGCTTTCCATATAGAAACATGTTTCCATTTAGAAGGATGTAGTTCCAAGTCTTGTCACCTTATATGATAGGCATCACATATTTCAGCTGCCTTGTCAGACAAACCACCATCTAGTTTGCAAAACCATCACACCAAGTGTCAACAATCTTACAATCGATGCAGTTCTACAGAAATGCGGCAGACATAGAAGAGAAAACCCCGAAAAATTCAGTCAAGGCAATCACCAATAAAGAAGAATATTCAGTTTCATGATTTCGAAACATATTTCAATGCACCAACTACAAACTTTAGATGATGCAGAGTTGATTGTGCCAATATCCTACTGCAGCCTTATGGTTCCCAACTTCCCATAACCATTTCAGCACCTTCACAACTATGATTCATAGGCAAATTATGAGTTGGCTCTGAAAGACCAGTCTACACTCTACAGAACCAAAAGTTATTGCAAGTATTCTAGATTTATATCTCTGATTTGAACCCAAATAACACTGAATAACATCTCCCTCACTTGCCCAGCAATTAGAGTCCAAAAGTTCGTTTGCAATTATACTAGATTTTTGTTTTGTTTGATATAGAACCTAAATTTGAGCTAAGAGATCAAAAGAATAACACGATTCACAGTGGTATGCTTCTGAAATCCATTAATCAGCTTTGTGCGCTCATCTTCCATTGCAGAGAGTATCATCAAAACAATTCCTAATAAAACAAAATCACTAGTTCACAGCCAATAGATACAGAAATCCCAATAAGACAAATGACAAATAACCCTGATCATGGTTAATTTCAGCACTTAAGAACCATGAAAAAGCTGCTAAGCTGGCCACTTAATTTTCTCTCATCTCCAAAAATAATAATATAAATTTATCCGAAGACCTCGGTTTCATGCACCTAAACACAAATAATCACCATACAGCCTGTTAACAATCCATGGCGTAGAAAATCAACACTTCTTTTCAATCCCTCAACAGTTATCTGAAATAAAAAACCCAACTGTTAAAACAATCCTTGTATTTGGACTTCATACATATTAACAATCACAAACAATTTTCCTCTGCCACCCTTCCCCTCTTCAGTAAGACACCCAAGAAATTGACTAAAGTACCCACAAACCTATGGAATTTGAAAAGACTCAAAGTTGATCCGTACAAATATTCTGAAAGAGCCACAAAGCAAGATTGTGATACAAGCCTACAAATGTACTAATTGAGATTATAGGCAGCAACATGCTGCATTGTCCCATTATCTCTTATTCACCACATCCCAATACTAGAAAGTAGAAAATCTTGCAGATTTTCAGAATGTTATTGTCCACAGAACGGTTCAGCATGCACTTCTCTAAACAGCTAACATGTATGGATAGAGCTTCTAGACTAAACATAAATTTTAGACTTGAGAAATTTATTCAGCTGAAAAAATGGTTCACCTATAAATATTTCTACATTGCATATTCTCTTAGCCTCCCTAGTTTCAAGCTCAGCTAAATGAGCCAGCATACATAATTCACAAAGCCACTCAGAGATCCAATCCTGGCACAGTAATCATAAATATCACTAGAGAAACTTGGAAAACTTCTGGTGTTAAAGCCTTTCTAACACTATATAATTTACCCCGAAAGCAAGTTCCAACATCTGTTATGTGGAACAATTACAGAAACAGAAGCTATAAATTGGGGCAATATGTAACTTACGGTCCAACTTTTCGCCAACACCAAGGACTTCTTGTACATTCCGAGTCATTATTTGGTGCACTTCATAAAGCTCATCATTCAGTTTGGCAATGTTCCTCTGGGTACGGGTGTCCTGGTACAATTTCTTTGTTCTTTGTATAAATGTATCTTCAGAAGAAAAAGAAAAGAAAAACAGAAACTTGTCAAAAGAAGTTGCTTTGAGGCAGATATTCTTCAAGTGATGAACTAATGCAAAGAACACTAAACTAATAAACATACCAAACTTAATGAATGCATAAGGTCTAGCAGCAGTTTCTATCTGATTCCCATTTACACGCTCAAATTCATTCTTGAGATCTTCTAGGTACTGAAATGCAAGCTTCTTTGGATAAGACCGATCACACATTGTCAAATAGCAAACGCTTCCCTCAATGATATAGCTGTTAACCAAGGTTAAGGTCACACTGAAAAATATCCTAATGCTTCTCTTACAGAAATAGGAGCTTAAAAGAGTGCAAATTGACAGAATATATCAGACACAGTGGCAAGGAGATAACTATTTACAGCACTTGTAAAAGAGCAAAGCATGCCATACAAAACTGAAAAGAATAGAGCAATACATAAACAGCATTTGCGAACAATCAAAAAAGGTTCTCTTTGCTTGGAATTAGTAAATGAAGATGAGATGTAGGTAGCAGGTCTAAGGACTGTGCGTGCGTATGCGTGCGCATGTAATAATGCTGTATAAAGCATAGGCTGCTACACATTTACCATTTAAAGGGCAGTTACAGCAAATGGAATTAAAAGATTCAATTTCGAATAAATTTTTCTTACACAATTCCTATTTAGAGGGCTAAATGAGCAAATACTTATATAAGTAGATTGAAGGATGTTTTGGAGTTATATAACTATATTTTCTTCTCTGACGAGAACGCTCCTCAATGTCTTCTTTGCCAAGAGTTAACAGAAGCGAGATACTATTAAACATGCCACACTATTAAGAACAGCCTTCATCTGAAGGAAACCAAACTCTCTTTGTAAAAACAGTCTTAAAGATTACTTGTTCTCACATAAAATCAAACAACCCATAGGCAAAACTCAACAGCAATAGCCCAAAGTAGGATCAATTAGTAGAGACTAGAGATCTTCCATCCCATTTCAACATCTAATCTAGTGTCACAACCGTTTCTCATCTTGCCATATCACCACCCTAACTAAATTAGTAAAGCTAATTAATTATACATACACGCGATGACGAAATCAAAAGGAATGCAACACAAGATAATATATATAACATATAACATATAACATAAGAGACAACCCAACGTTCTAACATGGCCGAGTGATTGTTACCAATCAACACAATTCATCATCAAGAAGACTATTATTTCCTGTAATTGATTGGTTAACAGCTTACAATAACCAACTTCATACAGTCAAAAGAATCCAATTATGTAAGTTACAACGCACCGATACAAATCACCTGCAAACAAACATCCAATCGAAAAATTTAACAGAACAATTCCCCAAAATAGTACATACACACATACGTAGGATGAGCACCATATGCACGATGAACATCAAGCACTAGATTATGAACATAAAGACCAATGCCAATGAACAAGTACTAACAAAGATGTACATATGTTCATTTGGCTTGTTAGCCATGCACATGTTCGCATCATGCTCCACCTACAAGTGTGTGCACCATCTAGGCGTTGGAACAATTCAATTAACATCTACATTATGACTATAACTATATACTTCTACATTATAATTCAAAAAAAGGATACTGAAATATATACGGTCCACTCTCAACTGACATTCTAGAAGGATCATTTTGACCTTTCGAGAGATTCTTAAACAAAGCTTTGATTTGCTGCTTGTAATATTCTACATCTTGCACATCACGCCCATCATCTAAACCTTCTGCTAATGGTAGACCATCCATTACACGCGCAATCATCGTTACTTTCACCATTTCTACTCAATTTTACCTTTTCCAACTGCGAAAATGCGAAGAAATTTCAAATTTTGAGAAAATTAGGGTTTCAATTGACGAAATTTCAAGCAAATAAACTACTATATACAGAATTGAAATGCGATTTCGATTAGAAATTGAATATATTTACCTGAATCGAAATTTAATCGATGATCTTCAGATCTATAAACTTCAGAATTTCTGAAGATCTTGGAGAAATGCAAGAATGTGATCGATTTTTTTTAAAGAGACATGAACTAAATATTTTTATAGGGTTTAAAGTTTGGGAAAAGGGAAAATTATAATTAATGGAGAAAAAACAGTAAGTAAGAGCAGGTGAAAGTGGAAAAATACGTTAGTTTAATTTTGAGGGATATAATAATAATAATTCTTTTCCCCTCAAAAAAAAAAAAAAAATAATAATAATTCTTTGATTGAATTTTTTGGGCTTTGAGAATTATTTGCTTTGGGTTTTTTACATTCTTGTGATTTGTATTGTGATGGGCTTGGTTTTGAGTCCACCAGAGAAAGCATGTGTTAATGCCTAATGGTGTAAAGATTCTTTCTTTTGGTTAAGTAGTGGTTTTAAATCATAATGGATGGTAGAGCTGACAATTATTCATCGATGAGTAGATTATTCATCTACGTGCTTCAGATAAATCAAAGTTTAGATGGTTTACACGCTTGTACATAGAACATGGTGTGCACATGTACATGGATAATAAGTCAAATGAACGCATGTACATGGATAACAAGCTAAATGAACATATGTACATCTATGTTGGTACGTGTTTATTAGTATTTGTCGTTGTGTTCATAATCAAATAATTCATGTTTATCGTGCGTATGGTTCTTATCCTACGACGTGTGTATGTACTAATTTCGGCGGATAAATGGGTAAAAATCGGTAGTGATGTGGGTGGTTTCGCGAGAGTAACTGTCTCATCCTTGTCCAGTAGCTTACGGGTCGTCGCTCAAGAACGTCTACTCCTTTTCAGATCCCCACGGACTATTCATCCGCTTGCCATCAATTCTTTTTTACGTTTTCGTCCATCACGCCGTAACCCCAACACCCCAAGAGGGATTGGATTTGAGAGTTTGGGATCCGCTGCCCACGCGAAGAAGTTCTTCTCTAATTCCAGTCAACAAGCCACCATTCTTCAGTGATGAGCTCTAGCAGACGGGTAGAGTGGTGGCAGGGTGGGTCATAGATGGGTTAGATTGATATGTAGTCGCTTTACTGTTAATTGATGTATAAATTTTCATTTATTGACTTTTTATAATTATTAGGTATACAAACAATTTTTTCTAATATCATTCATTTCCACCCACCCCATCCGCAGTTGATGGATAGGGCGGATATGAGAGGAAATTTTGGCGGATGATGGATGGTGTGGATAGAGATTTGATTCGCGGATGATGGGGCGGGTTAATGTCCACCGTCCCCGTCTAAAACTCATTGCCAACCCTATATTCGCTCGTCTCCCAAAGAGAGATGCAACCATGTTGAAGAGACAATTATCTCACTTGCAAACATCTGAGTGGGATTAGACATATTGTAGGGTTGTCAATCATCCTTGATCAACAAGAAGAATATACGACCCTTTGATAATGTATTACTTTCTTGAGTAATTTCTTAATATAATTGATATATCATCGAATTAGTATGATGTATCGGAAATAAATTTACGATAAGACGAGGTATATTAGGAACAGGGAGAAAAACTATAAAAAAAAGTTTATTTAATTTGTAAGAGAACTATTTTTTAAGTCGTGGTCCTTTTCATATTTATAATAAATAAATGGTTTATTTCTTAAATCGATAGTTTGGAATCCATGAAGGGGAAGTGTAAAGGGTAAAGGGTAAAGAAATATTCAAGAATTAGCTTTCAGTGTTTTTGGGGTGAATATGAAGAGAATAAATAGAGAAAAATAAATTGAGATGATTCAGATAACTATCATTCTACTTAGGGTTGGGAAAGATTGATCCGACCTGAAAGCCTAACACAAACCTAACTCGCAATATACAAGTTAGGGTCAAGATTTTCAAACAAAGCTGACATATAGGATTTAGATAGGAATCTAATTAGTAGTGTCAGTAAATTAAATTGGATAAGTTTTTAATGTCGATGCTTAATGTTGCGAGATCAAAGCTCATAATGATCATAACTGATCTTTATAATGATGTACGGGGACGACAATAGGTATAATGAGACCCATTAGATGAGGAATAACATTAAGTTGCGAATAAAAATGGTTAAGGTTGTGAAATCAAGACTCATAATGATCATAAGTTTTCTTTCTAGAAAAGTGAAACTCATTCGATGAATTAAAAAGTATATTATTATGTGGTGAATATACTCGTTTAAATCTAATAAATTTGTATATAGATGCATAAATTATACACTCTAACAAATCAATTTTAGTAAAGTGAAAGTATTGGGTCAGACCGTCTGACCTAATATTCTCGTCAGACGGGCTGAGCCCAGTACTATACAACTTTAGTTTCGACTTCCCTCCACAAAACCAGCACCTCAATCTTCTGAAAACAGGTCGGTATATTAAAATGGAGGCGACGTCATCGACAACATCAATCTCGGTGGTTTCCGATGACGGATCAACAGTAGATTCAACCATGAACTGGGTAACATTAGGTGCCTTGTCCTGGAGAAGGTGGCTGCATCCCTTGAACTTCCATGTAAATATCAAAGTTTTGGATATGCCGACATCGATTATCAATGATTCATCGATTATCAATTTAGCTCAGGAAAATTTGACAATTTATAGGGGCTTGGATGCTTCTTTTGGTGGGTGGTTGAGTAGGAAATTGTCCCTGTCTAATCCTTTCGATGATACCATCGACCTGGAGGAAGTAACAACACTAGTTTCAGTTTTTGAAAATAGTGGTTCTCTTTTAGTGGAGACAATCTACAGGAAACAAAATATTAAAGGGTCTAACAAGCACATATTTTCCAGTGTTCACAAGGTTAGTGTTTTGTTTTCTTTTCAGTTGGACTTTGTTTACTTTCAGTTGGACTTTGTTTTCTTTCAGTTGGACTTTGTTTTCTTTCAGTTGGACTTTGTTTTCTTTCAGTTGGACTTTGTTTTGTTTCAGTTGGAGTACCTGAAAATAAATGAAGACTACCTGAAAAAGAATGAAGACTACCTGAAAAAAAATGAAGACTACCTGAAAAGAATAAAGACCAACTGAAACCCAAAGTAAGTCTAACTGAAGTACAAAAACCAACTGAAAAAAAAAGAAGACTAACTGAAAACAAAATGAAGACTACCTGAAAAAAAATGAAGACTACCTGAAAAAGAATAAAGACCAACTGAAACCCAAAGTAAGTCTAACTGAAGTACAAAAACCAACTGAAAAAAAAGAAGACTAACTGAAAACAAAATGAAGACTACCTGAAAAAAAATGAAGACTACCTGAAAAAGAATAAAGACCAACTGAAACCCAAAGTAAGTCTAACTGAAGTACAAAAACCAACTGAAAAAAAAAGAAGACTAACTGAAAACAAAATGAAGACTACCTGAAAAAAAATGAAGACTACCTGAAAAAAATTAAGACTAACTGAAAAAAAATTGGAACCACCTGAAAGTCGTCCGACCAAACATTATAGTCGGACGAGTCCGACACAATACGTTCTCTTTAGTAAAAATATATAGCAGTTATGAAACAAATAATTAAATAAAGATCGTATGCAATTTGTTCACTATGTACACTCGTCATTATTATTGTACCATGATCAATTGACATCAATAATCAATAAGCAATCTTTTTTACCCATATGCATGTTTGCCCAAAAGTATCAAGTGACTTTTAAACAGCTTAATTATCTTCAGAAAATGAAATATGAATTTTCATACTATATTTCAACAAAATGTTACATAAAAAACCTTTCTATTAAAGGACTTGAAATAATAGCTTAAGATGGAAGCACCTATTGCCCTACGTGGAGGATGAAAGGTAATCAACACACAAAAGAATTTTCTTAGAAAACGTAAGAAACTTTTCTTCATGCAAAATTGACGAGATCAGCCAACGAACTCATTTATGGTGGTCTAGTAGAGGTGATGTGTTGTATACGGAGAATGCTACATTTACCTGGTGGGTAGTTAACCCACTAGAAATAGAGCATTAAAAAACTATTAGAACTGGTGAGTTGAATTCCACTATTTATTTATTTCTATTAGTAGTGGGTTGTTGACCCACTGGGTAGATAAAGTTTTTTTCATTGTATACCAATAGTAAGCAGTCGAATAACAATGCACATTGATTATTTGATTAAATGTTATTCCATCGACTTTATAATTGATGGTTGTTTCTCATTTTTAAAAACAATTAAGATAAATGGACATAAAATGATAAATAATTAATTTAATATTATTAGGATCGTGATCCTACTTTGGATCGTAGAGGTTGGAGGGATCGAATCATAGGATCGCAAGATCCTACAATTCATTGTATACCAATAGTAAGCAGTCGAATAACAATGCACATTGATTATTTGATTAAATGTTATTCCATCGGCTTTATAATTGATGGTTGTTTCTCATTTTTAAAAAGAATTAAGATAAATGGACATAAAATGATAAATAATTAATTTAATATTATTAGGATCGTGATCCTACTTTGGATCGTAGAGGTTGGAGGGATCGAATCATAGGATCGCAAGATCCTACACTTCGGTAAAATAGATATAATTATGCTATAATATGGTGAGAATCTCATGTTAGAAATTTTACACATATTAGTAACGACTTATTTCCTTGGAAAATTGAGATATTTTTTCAATACTATAAGATTAAAGTAATATATGCAACCAAAATCTAATAGGAGAAATATAATATATGAAATTACTTTACGATTTTTTAATGATAGGATTGGATCTTAGAGTCGTGGGATCGTAGAATCGTATTAAGATCCTACCATGTCATTTTTTGTAGTTGGATAGGATCGAAAGGTCCTACAAAATTAAGATCCTACCTAGGATCGGGATCGGTGAGGTCATTCTGAATAGTAGAATCGTAGGATTCGCATCGGGATCTTAACAACAATGAATTAATCTATATCTATATAAATATATTAAAAGGCGTTGCTAGCAATGAACGATGCCACGTGGGGCTCTCAAGTTCATATATTAAAGTTTTAACCACTAAACCAAGTTGTATTTAATATCAATATTTTAAAGTACAATATTATAAAAGAAATGTTTCCATACTCGAAGCATAGTCTGGGCCATCATATGGGTTGCTGTTTAAATATCTTTAACAGTATAATCTACAGCCGCTTGTTGCACACTTATGTTGTTTGAGTTTCTTCATTAGTTGCTTCATATCATCCTCCAAGTTGCCTTTTTTTTTTTTTTTGCCACTTCTTGTTATTATTATTCTTCTTCAATAATGTCATCTTTATCCCTTTGCCTAACAATATATCATTGCTTAACAGTACTAGGACACCATCTAAATTTATTGAGTAACAAAACTTATAGTGCAATTGTTGTGGATTCAATGATCATTTCGAGCTCGTAATTGTGAATATTTTCTTTATTTCTTACATTTGCAAGTTCTAATGTACGAGGATTCAACATTGAAGAGGATGTGTGAGATTGTTAGTTCATTAGCTTATATTTTTTCAAGACCATATTATCTGTTTTTTTTTATCATTCCTACTTTTCTGTGCGCGTCTTCCAATGCACGTTTTAAAACTTAAATATCTTTCATTATATATTAGTAAAAATTATAACGATTGAATATTAATAAAGTACTAATTGAGACGAATCAAACAAGATCCCACATGTTTTTTCTTATAAATTGAGAACATTTGAGAAGATTCTCTCTATGCATGAATAGTGTCAAGATTCTAAATGAGAAAGATAAAAAAAAACAGAGGGGGTATAATGCTAGAGGTGTTTAAATAGCATCTCAAATGAAGGCCCCAACAATTACTTTTCAAAAAAAAAACTAGTTGTTACAACTTACAAGTCTTTTGTGCATTATTGCCAAACCTTAGCGAAATTGGTGTATAAAGTTTGCACCCTCTAACGACCTCAATATTGGCATTTGATGCATATTCATGAGACCTCAGTACCATTTGGTGCATTTATGAAACAAAAGGAGTATCTGACACATCTTTTTAAACATCACGAGGTACATGGTGAAAAAAATATTCTATTTAATTTAATGTGGAAATTGTAAAATGAGATGAGATAAATGGATAAATCGCTAATAAATTTAATAGCACAAGCTTGAGATCGTATATATCATGTTTGTTTACTCCTTTTGTTTTTAAACTAGTTATTAGGCCCGGGCTACGCCCCGGGTTAAGAAAATTTTCATTTATTGATATTATAATTTAAGATGATAACACTAATTATTATTTGGTCTAGTGGTTAAGACTTTAGTGTATGTTCTTGAGGTTCCGGGATCAAACCTTACACTATGAAATTTCTAATTTTTTTTTATTGTTGTGGATTGCATGGAGTAAAACTCCCTTAAGGAGAGCGCCACGTGGCACCGTTTCTGACTTAGGCACGCCTTTTAATATATTAGTATAGATAACTGCTCAATTTTGACATGCACATTTACAATGTATAACTTTGACTATTAATACTTTTAATAATTTACTTAAAAAACCAAATATCTTTAAATGGAGATAAATAAGTTGAGTGGTTAAGTTTTCCAGGATTATACATATAATCAATGACAATATTTTAAAATTAACTTTTGGTACACACGTCTTGACCTCCTTCATCATCAATAACAATTATATAAATGTCTACCTAACATCATTAATATAAATTCCTTACCACTATTAAATTCCATTATTATTTCTTTAAATTGTTCATATGTGGCACTTCTTTCTTTTTTTAAACCCTTAATCTTCATTTTGTCCATAATTTTATTTTTATTTAAAAAAAAAAAAGTTGATAAGATGAACAAATCCTATTGAACTGACACTTCGCACAAATACAATCAATCAGGTTTGCAAGTCTGACTTCTTGGAGGGAGGAGGATGGTAAAGGAAATCTCACCCCCAAGGATCCCCTAGTAGAATTTGATCCAATAACCTTAAAATTATAAGGTCAAATCTTTACCATTAGACTAAATCTTGTTTGATTTATGCCCATAATACATAGGAGTATACAATAAGAAACACTAAGATCATATTATTAGCTACATAAATGTTGATTAGTATACAATCTTAATCCCTAATCATTTTTCTTGACTAGTAGAGAGTACTACTACTTTATATTAATGATATAATCCAAAACTTTAGGAGAAAATTAAGGACACTTGTCAAGAATATGGGGCCATAGTGTATACAACGTGTTAGCATATGAATAGCTCAATGAAAGATTTTTGGTAGAACAAAAAATCGACATATCATGGTTTTGATGTTGACTTTTGATAAAAGCATTTTATATGTAGGGTCCACATTAATGAGCTGTTCTAGTGTGCACTCAATAAGACTTTACTTTTCTTACGAAATGAAACGTTTTTTTTATTATATGGTTTTTAAGCCGTCAGATTAAGTCGTAGATATATGAACGTGGCTATCATTTAGAGTAGTTTGAACTTTGAAGGTGCAAATAGTGTATAGGGTAGCTAGGTTAGGCATAAGGTGCCAAGATTGACAGATGACTGGTATAGACTTGGAGAGTGGAGTAAGGTTAAGTTTAAAACGGTTGTAGGACCATTATGTTTATTTGCACACATATTTTTTTTGATTGGGAAAAATAATTGGTTCGAAGATCAACTCCTGGTAGGTTACTAGTATAGAAGAGTAAGATATACCAGTTTAGAGGTTGGTTATAAGGTTAAACGGTCCAGAATAAAATGCCCAGCATATTGTTGGGGAGAGGATTTGAACTATGGACAATGCCCCTGGAATTCGGGGTGGTACTTCACTGAGCTACCACCTCTCCCTCTTTTTTGTAATACATATATGTCAATGCGTTATTTTAAATATTTATATTTTTAATTATCAATAAGCAAAAATTATAAGAAGTTGATATTATGAAAATATACATTGAGACGAATCTAACAAGATTTCACGTGATTATATTTTTCTTTAAGTACAAATTATAAAAGATAGTCAAAGTTATACATGTAGATGGTGTCAAAAGTCAAAATAGATCATCTAAAAAAAGGGATGGAGTATGACATGTATTAGGTGTTTTGTTTTTTTATTTTGGTTTTAATTATTGGTAATGAAATTGGGTTTGTGTATGGCATAAGCCCTATTATTATGGTAATCCATTAACGCTATGTTTTTTTGGATTTAATTTTAATACATATTATTTTAGTTGCTTTTAACAGTTCATTTATTTCCAATTTAGTTTAATCAGTTTCAGTTTCAGTTTAGTTTGATTTTGTTTAGTTTAGTTTCTTTCAATTAAAAAGAACGGGGTCTAATGGTAATCCAATTTTGAGCTCAACATGTGGTGGAAAGATGGAGTGTAAACTACAAACGGAAAGGAATTTTGTCCTTAAAAAGTTAAGATTTTATACTTGTGAGTTGAGTTAAATTGGAATTGTGAGTGGAATTAAAGTGAACTAGTCATTTATTATACAAATTAATATAAATTGTTATCATAAATTGACAATCACTTACCATTTTAAGGAATGTATTATGCAGCCCTTATGGCTGCATATAACATAATTATTCTATTAAATGCACAATTACATATTATAGTAAACTTCTTGGAGTAAATTTAACTTTTCTACCCTCTCTTGACCTACATATCTACCCTATTTACCACACGGTCTCGAGTCGAGTACTAAATAACTCAGCTCAATTCAACTTGATAAAATCTTGAGTCTACTTTTCTACCAAGTTGTTTCATCTCATTATCATCCTTAAAAGGAGATAAGAGCCTAAGGGTCTATTTTCCCCAGCTTATTTTCAGTTCAGTTCAGTTCAGCTCCAATTAGTTCAGTTCAGTTCAGTTCAGTTCAGCTCCATTCTTTTATAACCATTTTGTTAAATATTATTATTATGTTGATATAATTTATTTTACTAATTACTCTTATTATTATTATCATTATTATTATGATTATTATTATTATTTAAATATATATCATTACTATTAAGTATTATCATTATTATTGTTGTTTCTATATATTAATATTTTATTATAGCTTTACTTATTATTATTACTATTATTATTAGGAGGAACATGATTTAGGTCAAAACACAAATAAACCCACTTTTTTAGCCCATAAACCAATCAAATCGCGTCAAGACGGTTTATGATGTAATTTTTGCGGTCCAACCCAATCATTATTTGTATTACTAAATATTTTCATGTTATTAAATCTAATTATTAAAATAGTAATATTAATATACTTCTTAGATATTATTGTTATTATATATCATCATCAAGTATTAATATATTAATACAAATAATATAAAATAATTATTATTAATTATCATTATTATCATTAATTATTATTATTATTAATTTATTATTATTTATTTATAACTATCATTTAAAAATATCCAAAATACTATTATTATTATTCATTATAATTATTATTTAGTATTCATATTATTCTTGTTTAAAATATTATTTATATATTTATTACACAGTTTATTTCAATTTAATTTAATTTAATTCAATTCAATTCAGCTCAGTTCAGTTCAGTTTAGTTCAGCTCTGATAAGTTCAGTTCAGTTCATTTCCGTTCAGTTCAGCTCCAATAAGTTCAGTTCAATTCAACTGTTTTATGTCGAAGAGAACAGGCCCTAAGAGTTACCCCCTCTGTCGCAAAATATAGTTCTTGTTTATTTTCCATACAGTTTCCAAGACGTAGCTTTTACAGTTTCACTTACGATATCTTCTATTTAGGCAACAATCTCTCTCTTATCACATAAGTCTCATTTTCTCTTTATTTCTATCCCAGGCCTCTTCAAAAAAATGCATAGAAAAGTGTGTTTTGAAAATATAAATGAATACATTAAAACGAATTTAATAAGATCCTACACGAATATATATATATATATATATATATATATATATATATATATATATATATATATATATATTATACAATAATAAAAATATCTAGTCAAAATTTGTAAAATTTAACTCTAAAAATAGAAACAAAACTATATTTTAAGACGAAGACAGTAGTAAAAACACTAACACCACATGACATATTAACATGACACACTACAAATCTACAATCCTTACCCGCACATTTTAATAATCTCCCCTACAACATTAAAAAAATATCCAAACCCCTCCTATAAAATCTCCTTGACACGTGCCCAACTCCAACTCGTTTCTCCCCCACACCCCTCTTTTTCTCTCTCCATTTATCATTCATCATTTATCCCCCAATTCATTCCCTCGCTCTCTCTCTCTCACACTTTCTCTCTCCTCTTTTACCTCCATCAATGGACTCCTCCTCTTCCTCCGACGATACCTCCATATTCTCCGGCGAAGAATCACGGGAGACATCTTCATCATCTTCATCTTCTCCGGCGATGAGTAGCGGAAGCTCCGGCGAGATTCCTGAAACTGTCGTAAGAATCTCCGGCGAATCTCCGGAGAATCTACGAGATAAGTGCGTTGGAAGAAATGATAAAGTTAGTTATGGATTTACTTCTGTGATTGGTCGGAGAGCTGAAATGGAAGATGCTGTTGCGGTTGTTCCAGGGTTTGTGTCGCGCACGTGCGCTCACGTGGGAGGATGTACTGCTCCTTCTTCTAGAACGTCGAATCAACTTTCTCCTATTCATTTCTTTGGTGTATTTGATGGACATGGTGGTACTGAGGTAATCACACTTGAATTTCCTTTGTTTTTCTGCTATTTAATGTTAATTTTACCATCATTATTTATTATTATTATTTATCGAGATGTTTTTTTGGACGTTAATATCTTCCGTATCAAAATTATAAAAATTCGATATATTTTGTTTTATATGTAATGGCGTGAGATAGTTTTTTAAAAGTTTGAATGCGAAAAAGGTAAATGATGCAACTAAAAAAAGTAGGTGATAGTTGATTATATTTTTTTTCTTTTGAGTGTTGTTGAAGATATAGATTTTCTGTTTTCTAGCGGAAATTGAGTTATAATAAAGTAGTATGTATGTATAATTTCACTTTTTTGAATTTTCTTTCTAGCTAAATCGTGATTCGTGAGTAATAATTTAGATAGATTATGATCTATGAGTACATGTTTTTTTAATATGTGAGTGTAGTGGATGTGTAATTTATGAGTTTCGTTATTTTGTATACGGTGTAATTTGAATATAAAAGTAAATCTAGTTACTAAATGGATTAAACTAGATATCGAAATAAATTAATTTAGTCACCATTGGACTAGACGGTATCTTACGAAACAAGCTCTAGATGTTAAATGTTTAGTGATTAATACAAGGTGTCGTAAGTTTTGATTAATTGAAATTTTTATGTGAATTGTTTTTTTTTTTTTCTAGTTTTTGGAGGCTTTTCGGATTGTTTATGATAGTTGTGACTTGTGAGAGAGTTGTATTATCATGTGACGAGTAGGTACACCGTAAATTGTAATTGAGAATCATCGTGTTATTTACCTCTCTTCGGTTAACAAATACTACTCCACAACCTTAATTTCATCAAAGTTGCAACAGTTTGACTTTTGCTATCTGAGTTGTTTTGATCTGACTGTCAACGGATGAATTTTTTTATTTACTTCCTCCGTTTTATTTTTTATTTACATGATGTTGTCTTTTCTATTTTGATAACATGTCACATCTCATTTTTGATATTTTAGTACAAGTTGGTAAGTTATGAAAATAAAAAAAAGTATTTGTTTTCTTTCGGATGCGAATGATATTTCTCACTACAAAGTACAAAAAAGCGAAGAGGGATTTGAATCTGTGACATATCGTTCACAGCACCTCACTTTTAACCACTAGGCCAAGATATCCTTGATATTGAACCTAAAGAAAATTTCTTATTTCTCTAGTGTAAAAGACACATTAGTGATTGACTTTTAATGTTGAAATTTGTTAAATGTCTCAAATAACCACATTTGGAACTAGATAATGACACTAAGTTGAACTTGTGTAACTGTCTGTAAAACTCAGATTATCAGTAAGTTCTCGTTGTGACTACTAATCTCACTCTTGAATCTTTGGATGGAAGAACAAAGCAGTAATTGCAATCATGGTTGGTTCGTGATTGATATTGTTAAACAACTAGAAAGGTATAGCTGGTGTTCTATTGCTAAAATACGCCAAGAAAAAGCTGCCAAGATATACATTTGACCTTTGATATCTTCAACTTCGTGTTAGTAAAAAGATATTAAAAGTTGATATTATAGTATGTATTAAGGCGAATTTAACACAATCCTATATGAGTAAAAAATAGTAAAAGTTGATATTATGAAAGTACATATTAAATCAAATATAACACAATCCTATATGAGTATGTTTTTTTGCATATATTATTTGCATATATTATAGGACGGAGGGAGTAGTAGTTTCTAGACTATTGGTTGTATCTATTATTGGCCAATAGGCGCAATGACACATGTAATACAAAGGTTCTTTCTCTTGTTTATATCCCATAGGAGCCAGGTGTCATTGTTGAAGTCAAAAGATGATGGCTATTGGTTCCTTGGATGTACCTTTTTACCCCTTTTCCTCCCATGGTATCTATTTTTATATAGTTATTAATAGTTTACTAGATTGCAAATCCTCTACTGTAGTCACTAATCTTGTGAAACCCTGCTTCTGTAGTCCTGTGTATGCTGTACTATAGATAAGACTTGAGAGCATCTCTTTTTTCTGGTTTAGTTTATTGCTATGTTTGAAAGGTTCTTTAGTTAGTAGTTTTAAGGTTTTATACATGCTGACTTAAAGATATAATACTAGTATGAAAACATAGGCAGGTCATTTAAAAATAAAAGATATCTGGTAAACTTAAGTTTGAATTGGTTAGAAAGGAGGAACCAGCAAAGATTTATAGCTTTGAATATTTATATCTTTTCTGATTTCTCAGATGTTGACTCAGTTGATCTCTTTCCACTTCTGGTTGGAAGTTGATTAGCTCAAGATTAAACAAATGCTAGAAGTACATTACCAGAACCTTGGTATTGTTTAAGCTTATTAAACACATACGTGGCTAACATTAGGCAGGTCAATGGAAGCTAATCAGACTGCAATTACATAGATAATCATTTTCCGGATGTTTGTGGATCTAATCTTTCCATTAAAGAGCCACCGCGATTTCTTATTAGCTTCCAACTGCTACGTGTTTTCGATGGCTTTGACTAACCCAACACGATGTTCCAGGCTTCCAGCTAATAAGAATGTTACTATATTCGGAAGGTTCCTTTGCAATTTAGTATTCTGATTGTATTAACCATTAAGCAGCAAAGATATATTCATATTTTACTTTCAGCGCACTAACTTGAAAGAGAGCGAGGAAGCCTCTTATCTCTACTACTTGGTTGAAAGGGAAGACCAGAAAAAGTCAGTTGCTTATATCAACTCTAAGATACTGTCTTCGCGTAATAGCGTGCCTTATTTACAGCTTGGATTTGTTATAGTTTTACAGGGGTTTTTTTTTATTGTGGAAAATATAGTTTACTGGAACAAAAACACTTTGTAAAGCAAAGCAGAAAGAGGAGAAATATGTGCTCTGAACTCAACTGGCATTAGCATGGTGTTCTTTTCTATATTATTTTAATTAGTTCATCAAGGGGTTTTAATAATAAAGAAAATGTTTTGAAGAGATCAAAACTCAAAAGCAATTCTATAACTAATCTTCCACAAATTTCCCTATTGAATGTCAAACCTATTGGTTGAATGAGAAGCATAGCTCCTGCCACTCCCTCCAAGTTATGTTCTTGAGTTCAAGTACACTTGTGGTTTGAGTGACATCATATAGTGTTATAGAACTCGTGGTTGTATCTACTAGTCATAAGAAAAACTTAGATATATGCCATATTACTTGTTATTGCTCTTATAAATCAATAGCAAAGTAAATGTCGGATATATTATTATCAACTGCAATGTGTACTCATAAGATGTTATAATTGAGAAGCACTGTGATGACGAAAGCTCATGCCACACAAGTGACATAAACTCTGCAAGATTATGCATGCCAGGTTTTCCCTTTGAGAAGCGTGTCTCCGTAAGGTTACTATATATTTGTTAACATGAGGATTTCTTCCATTTTTTGCTGGCAGGTTGCTGACTATTGTGCCGAAAAGATGCATGAGGTTATAGCAGAGGAGTTGAACAGGGAAATTACTGATGGATCTGAGTGGCAGAACAAGTGGAAAGAAGCATTCTCCAGTGGCTTTAAACGGGCTGATGATCAGGTTGTCTCAGAAGCTAGAGCTTCAGAGATGGTCGGATCCACTGCCGTTGTAGCAGTTGTTTCTGGTTGTCAGATAATCTTGTCTAATTGTGGGGATTCACGGGCTGTTCTTTGTAGGAGGACGCAGACTATTCCTTTGACTGTTGATCACAAGGTCAGATAAGTACTTGATGCCTAAGCTGTCTTAGGTGTACCTTTGAATGCAAAATGATTTGCTTAATTTACTACTATATAATTGTTAGGGTGCCAGTAGCACCATAGGATGCCTTTGTAAAAGCATTGCAATGTGAGCTGTTGTCTGTTTCTACAATTAGTTGCATTTGTGATGCAGAATCGTCTACATGAATAATTGGAAATGCCAAAATGTGTTAAATACCGTCTGCTAGAAAACAGTCAGCTGTTGTTCATAGGCATTCCACATTTCTAGGTGAGTTCTCTAGCAAACTTGTCTCGATGTTCGAAATGCATGCATGTCCAGATATCTTGTTTTTAGTGCTCAAGATTACACGCTGATCGTCATTGTCCGCTCTTGTTGGCTGGTTGTACCTGGATAAAATAGTATTGTATTAGCTCTCGAAGTTCACATATTTGAGTAATGGAGACTAAAAGGCGTGTCTGTCTATGTGATTTACAGCCGGATAGAGCAGATGAATTATCAAGAATCGAAGGAGAGGGTGGGAGAGTCATAAACTGGCATGGCGCTAGGGTGCTTGGAGTCCTTGCCATGTCTCGAGCTATAGGTCCTCCTCTTCTCTAACTCTTACGATTTTCCTGCACATGTTCCCTTTAATTAGCATTTTAAAGTGCTTGCCAGTCAGTGCAGAGTGCAGAACTCATTCTCCTTTACATTGGCACTGAAGGGGAAAAAGGGGAAAAATAATACTTGCTTCCTGTGAAAGACCCAAGCTTGTTATATTTTGGTCATAGATCTGAATTCTGACAACTCATTGTGGAATCTCAATAACTTGCTCTAGTTCTTGTATTGAGAACCAGAAATTGCATAACTGCAAGCAATGTTATACAACAATGCGAATAGGATTTACTTTACATGGTAAGAAAAGTCGAAAGGGAGGAACTTAATCTTGGGCTGACTGCTGGGAAGCATTACTTAACTGGATTCAACCCTGGCTTGGCCAATAACCTATTTGGGCATTTCGAAGCAAAAACCTTATTACCTTACTTCCTTGACTAGGGATTTACTAAGTTCATAAAATCTCTTGATAAAATTATGTCTATGATACTTCTGATGGTGGTTTTGGGTGGAAATTGAACAAGCATAAATTTACTTGGTTGTTACTCTGAGTTCTGTGACAAAATTGGCAGGATATCGGCAGAATCCTGTTGAACCAACTGTGCAAATTGATCATTAGATGGACGTAGAATTTGTAAAACAGTGTAGAGCTATAGGTATGATGATGTATATTTACTACACTCATAGGTATATTGCAAAATTCTTTCTTGTAATTCACTTCCTTTGTTGTTTATTTACTTAATTATTCTCCTATAAAGACGATCCCTACAATCTGATCTCAGGCAATGTAATCTGAAGACAATAGATGCTCAGAGCTACTTGATTTGTACCCTCTGCATCTCGTTTTTGCTAGCTCAAGGTTTAGAATTTCATTGTATCAGTACTCAGATTTGTGATCATACGCTTTAAATGAAGACCAACTAGTACTTGGTGTAGTTGGTAGGGGTTTCACTTTAGTCACAGGTTCAATTCCCTACCTGTCGCGGTTCTTGAGGGTGGGGATTTTCGTTATTTCCCTCCCATTCGCAAGCAGTTGACCTGCAATGCTAGATTGAGTTTACTTGTGAGAAATTCTGATTCAATATGGTCATTCTCCTTACCATATTAAATTGAAATTAAATAATCATAGAGTGTGAGCTTTCATTCATTCTTTACGTGGATTTGTGAACCATGGAAGATTTGATTATGGACTCTCATGTGCTCTAGTATTTCTTTGTTTCAGGTGATAGGTATATGAGCCCTTTCATAATTCCAGTCCCTGAGGTCACATTCATGACGAGAAGTGATGAAGATGAATGTTTGATCTTGGCCAGTGATGGACTTTGGGATGTCATGTCAAATGAGGAGGTAAGTGAGGTGGCCAGACGTATCCTAAGGCGAATGCGCAGGATGGTATCAGGTGATACTTCTCCTGCACAAGCGGTTGCTGATAATCTCAGGCAGCGCGCTCTAAGTAAAAACAGTCCTGATAACATCTCAATCATCGTTGTTGATCTAAAGTCGAGGAGAAGACATCAGGCAAGGCAATAAATAGCCAGGGTATTGCATATTAATTTCTTTCGTTTCTTTGAGGTTGAGGTATATGATAATGAAATATCAGCATGCACCAATGAAGTATTCTAGATATTCTAGGTAGCTCTCATCAGCTATTGTTTTCTACTGTACAAAGCTGACACTACTGATGGGATGATGCTCCTAACAATCAAAAATTGTATTACTGCAAACTCACTGGATCAACCCTCTATTTTAGTTGGTTTGATCTGAATTTCCAAAATGGAAACGACGAAAAGAAAGATAGGAAGAAGAAAAACAGACAGTTGATGTTCTGTAGACTGTAATGCTATTGTTCTTGTTTGCAATGGTAAGCCGAAGATGTCGCCTTTGCTGCAAGCCAATTATTTTCATGCTCAAGAAACTAGTTGAGTGGTTAATTAATCAAAACATATTGTTTGTGATGGTCAATGATTTGTGCTCAATTTTAACTTGATTTTTAGAGAGATATTAACACCAGTGATTGAGGGCTCTTTGGTTGAAATTTTGATTTTAATTTTTCGTATTCCTTCTATGGGGGTTGTCCAAGTTCCATACTGTTCCTGATGAACCACTAACGACCATCATGGGGAACTCATGCGTATGAAGGCCGTTGACTATGTCATGTCGGCCTTACAGGAATACCTTAGCAGTATTAAAGGACGAGGGTTTATTTTCCTTAAAGAATGGCCTTAGCCCAAGATCTCAAAAAGTTTGGTATAACTTAGAGATGAATTGGGAAATCTTGATCTTTGGTTTTGAAACATGGGAAGTGTGATGAATTTGAGACCCATCGATTGGTAGGTCTTGTGTACATTAGGAGTATTGTAGACAACAGATTTAATCACCAAACATTAAGTGAATTGTACACAACAAATTTAATCAAACTCAAATTACATAATAAAAATCAACTTTGTAGAGAAGATGATTTTTTTGGGGTTTTGATGTATGAAGCCCCTTGAAATTGCAAATAATTATTAAATACATTTTCTAAAGTAGTATTAGTTTAGAAATTCATGACATGATTACGAGTCCATCAACGTAATTAATACTTATTTATTGTATTTAATATTTTTTTTATAGAATTACATGTCATTTTTACCCCTTTATACAGAGGTGATATTTCCTTTATATAATTTGAAATGTCAAAATCATTGATCAAATTTTAGCGGCATTAGTTGACCTAAAAGATTTGAACTACAAGTGGTTTGTAAATGAGTTCTAGAAGTTTACAAATGCTCGAAATTCAATGTATCGGAAATTAATTTTCCCTTACATCATCTAGATTTTGATTTCGCTTAGAGATTCGATTTATCAACACTTTACTGCGAATAACGACAAAGAATCTTAAATTTTGCAAGAGAAATGCAGTAGGACAATATTGATTTTGTTTTAAATATTACCAAATACTACCTTACATCATCAATGAATACTTTCTCCGTTTTGTTTTAAATGCAACATATGAATATTTTATCTCACAAAACTACCCCTTTAAAACGAAACAAAAGAAGTTTATAATATAATCTTTTAGATATCACTAAAATTCAAACCTTTACTCCGAGAATTAAAATAACAAAAAATCTGAAGTTGGTCTACCAATTAATGCATCTTGTCCACATAACCCCTTAATGCAACGATATAAGCACCCTCGGGCCTCAATTGTTTATTTTGAGCTTGATACAAATTTAAGACCCATTTCTTGTAGGTTTTGTGTAGTTAATGATGTATTTTATACAACATATCTAATGACCTCATATATAATAAAGGATCAGCATTTGCATAGGATAGATGATTTACTCCTCCAAATGTTAGTTGTATGCCAAGACATTACTTAAATACTAAAAATTAGCCTCATAAAGTAAGGTAAAAAAATGTAATAGGTCAAGTGTTAACCTAGAGGGCATGCTTAAGAACTCAAAATGGCTTACATGAGTTCAAAAACAAAAGGTTAGTTGGTGCTTCTAGTACTACATATGTAATTTCTCCCTAGTTAAATCATCTCAAGTTTGATTTTGGCGCTGACTCAATTTATGGCGAGCAGCGACAAAACTGCTTAAATTTTACCGGCGGAATTCAGTTAGAAACTATGGATTTTGTTTTAAATAGTACCTAATATCACCTTAGATTATCAATGAATGTCATATTTAGATTTCAATAAAATGCAAACTTTTGCTCCAAGGGTTGTATAAACATAATCTCAAATTTTGTCTACCACCCATTAATGCATTTTAGCTATATAGTGCACATAACCTCTTAATGCAACACTATAAACACCCTCAATACTTCAAGGCCTCTTCATCTCCTTATTACTTCCTCTATTACTTGTGCATCTTCCTAGTAACTTTGAGATTAAGATGGATAAGAATCAAGTTCGTCAACAAATATTTGAGTTGAGACAATACATGTTTGATGAGGTCCTTTTCTTGATCTTATTTTTGTTTACTTATTTGTTCTATAAGTTGCATGTTTGTATGCTTACATTCAGAAAATAATAACTTGCTATGTGATTTAGGTTGTGTACTCTGCATAAAATTTTTAAGTGTTGTGCTCCTTAGGATCTAACTATGACAAATGACATAAATTGTCTCCAACTACATTGATTAATGTTCTGCTATTATAATATGTTCTATACTTCTATAACGATGGATGCTTGTATCCAATTTTTTTTTTCGACATCAGGAAAACTTGCATTAATAAAACTCGAATTACATCCTAAAGAGCATAATAAGTTAATAACCATACATAAGTAAATCTTCATAAACAAGATTAGCTACTAAAACAGGGGGGATGGGGCATAACATTTCTTCCTACAAAGATAGCAGACGTCCTCAGTAAAGCAGGACAGACTTCTCTTGGATCCAATACGCACCCGGCAAAACAAAGGGTTAGAAAAAGAGGGACTTTGACGCTTTACCATATTATGTTGTCTTATGTGATCTAGTTTTGTAATTTTAAAGAATTTAAGTGGCTGCTTCTAATCTAATTATAAGTCTATGACAATAGACATAACTTTAATTTTACTGTGCATTAACTAATTAATGGCCTTTTAATTAATTACTCATTAGTCATTCAAGGGTGATTAATGTTCAGCTATTATTTGTTTAATTGTATAGTGTTATCAATTAGAGTTGATCATGGATCGAGTTTAACCAAGATTTTGTCTAAAAAGGTATCCCATTGTGAGCCAAGATCAGATTTATCAAATCAAAAATTATTAAAAGAGACGGTCTAATTTTAATATAAAAGTAGACTTATCACTAAATGGATTAAACTAGTCACCGAAAGAAATTAACCTAGTCACTATCGGGCTAATTCTCTTTTTAATATTGGGCTTACTATTGCCTAATTTTAATTTAAAAGTAGGCGGTCTCTTACAAGATAAACTCTTATCAAATTTGGGGCGGAAAAAAAAATCTACCTAAATCCATTAAATTAGGCTGGGCCAAGAAGTTTTAGACTTGCTCATATTGATCTGCTATTATACCAAAGCATAATTTTAACACTTACATTTGTACAACAAACATGAATTCAATTATTATGCATTGAGACTAAACGAATCTGTTTGACAACACATTTAAGTCGACTTAAATGAGTAGGTGCTAATAGTTTAAGTCGCTAGAATAAATAGTCGTGTTTGGGGTAAGAGCTTAAATAAATTTAAGTTCAAAAATTGAATGAAATTAAGTTGCTATCAAATATACCATCTCAATTTCAACACTTTCAGCTACTTTATCAGTTCATGCAACTCCTTTCAGCTACCTTATCAGTTTCAGCTCTATTTCAACTCTATTTCAGTTTATGTTTCCAAACGTAAATCGCGTGTATTACCCTAAAATTGAATTTCTTACATGCATGCAGGGCATTCTAGATGAGTACTTCTATAATCTGGAGTTCTTAGAAGACACCAAACCTAACTTTGTCGAGAACATCATTGGCACATACTTTTCATCATCAGCAGCCTACATGGATGAATTGGAGCAAATCTTGTAATTAGAAACTATTTTTTTTTAATTTATATGATTTCTAGTCTTATTTGTGCAAAAAAGTTTCTTATAAAATACTTTTTTTTTCTCTTTTCTCAAAGCTTAATTCCTATCGTCAGTATTATTATTAATTATCATGAATAATTACATGTACATATTTCAGAGACACCAAACCTCTTGACCTTGGAAATGTGGAGCGCTTGATCCATAAACTAAAGGGAGGTAGTGCTAGGTATGTGAAAATCCATATATAATTACAAATTTACATAGAATTATATATTCATGCATGCATTTAATTACCTTGAAGAGTCCACTAGCTTATACTACTAGTAATAACAAAAGCAAAATTATGCCTAGGCTATGTTTGAGAACATAAAATGAAATAGAGTTCAAACCGATAAGGTAGCTGAAAGCCTGAAAGGAACTGAAAATTTCAGCACCTTAAATTGAGATGCAACTCAATTTTAGTCAATTTTTGAGTTTAAATTTTATTTATACTCTTATCTCGCCAAACACGACTATTTATTTTTGGTGACTTAAACTTTTAGCACCTACTCATTTAAGATAACTTAAATGTGTTGCCAAATAGATTGACGTAAGAAATTATCGACATTTCACCCGTATTAGTTGCTTAAAATTTTAGGTAATTAGCCAATCTAGCTCTTTACTTTATTCAAGGGTTTCAAAATCACGACATTTTTTAAATTTGGGAAAAGAATGATTGGTATTTTAGAGATTTTTGCCAAAAAATTGAAGGTATTTTAGAAAGTTTATAGAAAAATGTACCCCCATGCATCTTTAAAATCACTTAATATGGCACTTGCAATATTCATCATTTGTATATGACAGTTATGAATCAGCAATTTCTTCTATGCATGTTTGTCATCACTTTCTTACATCTATGCAGCATGGGAGCAGCAAAGCTTCACGCAATTGTTGGAGAAATGTTAGACGTTTTCAAGGCCAAAAGATTTGATGGGTTATTTATCTAACTTGATCTTGGTTTCCACTTGAATTTATTCATCCAAATACACAATCTTTATAATGATAAAATATAGAAAATACCAATGTCTGATACGGGTACGTATCCAAGTGTCTGACTCGACTATTCTATGAAAATTTTAAATGATTTTGGCCCTAAACGAAGTGTCAAAGTGTCCGTGTCCATGTCCTAGTATCAAGGATATGACACGAGTACTTAAGGTGAATTGAAAAGTCCGTGTAACTAATGTATTTTCTATACATTTTCTTAAAACCAGGTTATATGCAGCATTTGAGAAGATAAAAGTGGAGCATGCTTCCCTAAAAATGCACCTTGAACCTTATGCTGAGGTTAATTTTTTTTCATACATCATCTCTTGCAAACTAAATTTGATCATATGTAGCAATTATTTTATATATTTGCATGATTAATTATGTATTTATATACTCTTAATCTATGTTTAATTAGCTGTTGCGCCAGCTGAGAATGGATTATCCTCCAGATGAAGCATCAGACAATCATGAAGATGCGGAAAGCATTGACAGCAATGACATAAATGATTGAGATAACACATATGAGTAACTTCTTATATAGAGAAGTTAACAATAATCATAAAAATAAAGTTTGGATTTCATGTTATTGTATTGTCTAAAACTATTATGTTATGTATTTTGATAGTTGCTTTGTTTTATCAGTGGCTTGTTGAATTGTTTGTTCTAGTACTTAGTGAAATTATGAATTCCTATGAAATAAGTTTAAATTATATTTGTGCTTGTTTTTGCCAAATTGCAAGTTGTGGATCCTTATTATGTTCAGTTTGTCTTGTAAGAGACCGCCTACTTTTAAATTAAAATTAGGCAATGGTAAGCCCAATGTTAAAAAGAGAATTAGCCTAATAGTGACTAGGATAATTCTTTCGGTGACTAGTTTAATCCATTTAATGACTTGGTCTACTTTTATGTTAAAATTAGACCGTCTCTTTCAATAATTTTTGTATTATGTTACTATAAATGCGGAATTCATGATGATATTTCATTTTATTGAATGGTAATGCTTCTTCCGTCATGTAATGATCGTTACTCATATCATACTTTAGTTTTGTCGTATACATATAAAAAGAAGTTAGAGAAGATAAAAAAAAAAGTCGAGTTAAAAAGAAAAGTAATAAGTTGAGGGCCTAGGCCACTTTGAACCTAGATATGATAGAGTCTGTGGATCGATGTTCTAAAATTATTAATCCTATGAGTTTGGGCATGATATGGATCTATATCTACATCCAAAAAATCGTGTTTGGCCCCGAGTTTCACCATACCACACGTCGACACCTGCCATCTCAAATAATACTAACACATTTACCGATCATGACTTTACAACTTCCCTCAGGACTAACCAAAATTCTTGCATACATAGAGAATATGTAGCTAAAATTATAACTATAGTACTATACATTTATGCAATGTAGGTAAAGGTCTAATAAGCAAAAGAACATGATTAATACTGGCCTAGTCAAAATTAGTTTACATTCCTCAAGTCAAGGTTTGGAGACTAGCAAGGTTAAAGAAAGCTCCACGCTTATGCTTGAGTTGGGTGTAAGTCCCACGCTCCACCACCTTGCCATCCTCGACGAAGGCGATTGCGTCGAGGCTTTTGATGGTGTTAAGTCGGTGAGCCACCACGATGGTGGTTCGGCCCACCATGACTCTGTCCAGGGCTTCTTGGACTAACCTCTCAGATTGCAAGTCCAAAGCACTAGTAGCCTCATCAAGTAATAAGATAGTTGGGTTCCTAAGTATTGCTCTTGCTATTGCTATTCTTTGCTTTTGACCTCCTGATAGTTGTACTCCTCTCTCCCCACATTCTGTTTGATACCCTTCTTTAAGAGAGCTGCATATCAAATGAATTAGTTTATGCATATAAGAAAATAGCAAAATGTTCATTATCTTCATAGGAGTTGCAACATGTAAAAAGCAAATTAGATGGTAGACTCGGCGTAGTTTCGTATTATAATACAATGAACAAAACAACATCCTCAAATGAACAAACTAAGCAACATGAAGATGAAAGTAGAATAAAAGAATAACACAGGAGACTCAATAGACATATGAATCATCAATGAATAACAAGAAAAAAAGATGAATATATGAGGAAATATTTGATGAACAACCACTCAACCTAATGAACACAAAAGGAAATACAATGAACAAAGAAACAAAGAAGGGTGCAGGGGTAGGATAAGCGTAAGGGCTAGGGTTAGGGCTCAATGATGGCAAAATCGTAAATAAAGCTAATGGTGGGTTAACGACAGTTAGGAAAAGGGTATGTGGTGCACGTTTTCGAAAACTCAAGGGTATACGGTGCATTTCTGAAATATTGAGGGTATATTGTGAATTTTGTAATTTGTCGGGGGTATTTGGTGAAAAAACCCAACAAACTAAGAAATATAAAGATAAAGGTCACCAAAGGAGAATCGTCCACCATTCCAACACTAGCCCACCATTCCAATGGTAGAAACTAGCCCACCATCTACCAATTGTGTGAAAAAAGAAGAAGAGGAAGTACAAAAAATAAAGCAATTACTACTTACCAAATGAATTCATGTGCATTAGCAGCCTTTGAAGCCTCAACAACTTCATGTTCAGTAGCATCAATCTTGCCAAGAACAATATTATCTCTAATGGTACCTGAATAAATAACAGGGTCTTGGCTAACAAGTGCCATATGTTTTCTATACCACACCACATCAAGTTCTCTTATGTCCAACCCATCTACCTTGACTGCACCTCTATCAACATCATAAAACCTCTGAATTAAGGCTATTACTGTTGATTTTCCACACCCACTCTTCCCTACTAGCCCTACACTCGTCCCTGGCTTCACTTCTAGGCTGAATTCGCGTAGGATCGGGCTCTCGGTACGGGTCGGATATGCAAAGTCCACCTTCCTTAGCTCTATTCTTCCTGTAATCCTTTCTAGTTTTGTCCCTGGTGGGCTTCCTCCACCCTAAATTTACACAATGATACATGAATATTTGTCAAGACTGTTGTGACAGATGCAATTAACGAAAAAAATAACAATGGACAATTGACACGAGAATTAACATGGTTCACTAACAATGTGTAATCTATGTCCATATGTAGAGGAGAAACGGTTTTTATTAGGTTTAGGAGAGAGTACAAATTACACAGTAATACGGAGGCACATGTCAATACTAGGGTTTATACTTCCTCCGTTCCATAATAAGTGAAACATAGGCATTGGGCACAAGATTTAATAAACATCACTTTCAAAAGCCAAAAAGTCATAAAATACCCTTTTATGTTGTCAAAAGTAGGAGAGAGAAAAGCAAATTACACAAGTTTATGATGGGTACTCTTGTCATTTTGTCACTTTCTTTTTTCCATTTAAGGTATGTTTCACTTATTTTGAAACGTTCTAAAATAGTAAGTGTTTCACTTATTATGGAACGGAGGAAGTATATTAATTAACCTAAACAGATGAGCCTAAACCCGAAACTAAAACAGGCCCGATATATTAAAAAACATATACCGAAAAGTTCTTGTAATCCTTATTAGCGAGACCCCGTGCTAGGTTGATCCTAACGCCAGATAAATAATTTAAGGCATAGTTCAACAAAGGCATACATGAATGAATATATGACTTGAATCGAAATTCTCCCTCCATCCTCAATTACTATGTTACGTATGTATTTTAGGCTATTTCAAATAATAGGTCACTTTTTACCATTAGTAGGTTAAAAGTTGAATGTCTAATGCCACCTTACCCTTAATAGAGATTTTCTTTGAACAAACACCTCTACATTGTAATGATGAAGAAATATATAAATTTAGAGTCCATATGAGTTTTTTTGAAAACTATGAGAACCACAAAAAAAAGTGTAATGTCCGCTTTTCAACATCAACCTATGTCACGCGACTTTTAAAATCTTAAAACCAAAAACTGGAAACTACTTATTCTGGTTTTCATATTCTGGTTTTTGAATTTCAAAAAAAAATGAAAACAGAAAACGATAACGAACAGGCGCTTAAAGATACTCGTGTAGTATATGCTAAAAGAAAGACTTGCAGTTACTAATTACCTGAGAATTTGATGTCCCCTGAATCTGTGAATGTCGATCAAGAATGTCGAAAACCGAAGCAACAGCAGCTGAACCCTTAGCAAGATCAGTGGTCATACTCCCAGCTTCAGCAATAACCTTACCAGTACTCACTAACACAAAGAAAGTCTTAAACACATCTCCTGCAGAAATCTCCTTTTTTTCAACTAATTTCCCACCATACCAAAAATCCAATGCCCAACACATAAATGTTAATCCTTGAGCAGAACCCATACCAATCCCAGCTAACCAAGACTTCCTTCTCCCCTGTTTCCTAGGCTCATTCTGTGCTTCATCGAATAACCCGAGTACTTTTCCTACACACCCATAAGAAGTGACTATCCTATGGTTATAAACTGCCTCAACCGCGATTTGGGTGCTTGAATTTTGTGCCTTCACAAAGTTGTTCGTTATGCTAGAGAGAAGCACCTTTCTTGTGTAGAAACAAAGGATGGTGATGGGTTGGACCGCGATCATAACAAGTGCAAGTTTCCAAGCTGTGACTAATCCCATGATCATAGCAATGGTTACAGCTGACATGGTCTGAACAAGGAGACAAACTCTATCAGCTACTAAGGATTTTACCATTGTAGCTTCATTGCTTAGCCTAGAGCATAAGTATCCACTAGAGTTAACTTCATCATCGAACCAAGCAGCCTCGAAACTCAGGATTTTTTCTAGCATTTTGAGTCGGATTCTCTTGGTAAGGCGTTCCCCCATGTAGGCAAAACTCGAGTGTTGTACAAGGTTAAATGTGATTGATAACAGAGAAAGAAGTGAAAAAATGAGGCAATATTTTCTGATTCTTAACTTCATTTCTTCATGATTTTCCACAAAGAATGCTGATATCATTGATCCTATTGTTAAAGCATAAGTAGGTTGCACTGCTCCAAAGGCTATTGCTGAGAGGCTTCCAATTAGGCTTTGTTTCCATTCGGGCAAGTTAAGTAAGAGAAGACGCGAAAAAGAAGGTGGAATGTGGGAATTCTTTGATGATTCTACATCTTCAAGATCAGGTAATGGTGTAGTAAATACAGCAGGACTTGATCTTGCTGTACTTAGCTTTCCTGCACTCCTAGGAACTGAAGAAGTTACACTTGGTTCACAACTTTGGTCCATGTCATTGTAGCTGAGTTGTTTCTGCATTTTTGCTAACTTCGAATAATGGCCGTCAGTTTTGATAAGATCTTTATGTGATCCTATCTCCATGATTTGGCCATTGCTGAGTACTGCAATTAAGTCTGCATTTTTTATCGTGGACAGCTTGTGCGCAACTACCTGTTCATCATTAATTTGATCAGCATGTTAGATTATAATAATCTTCATGATTTACTATGTTTCTAAGATGCCGAAAGAATGTGAGAAGTGAGACTGTATTACTAGAGTTGTTCTTCCAAGTGAAGCTTGATCGAGGGCGTTTTGAACTATAGTTTCGGATTCTGAATCTAGTGCGCTTGTTGCTTCATCTAGGAGAAGAATTACAGGGTTCTTGATGATTGCTCTAGCAATCGCGATTCTTTGCTTTTGACCGCCTGATATAAGTGCTCCTCTTTCACCAATCTATCTCATCATACAAAGACATGATTAGTGTACTAGAAAGCCAAGAATACAACAATAGCAACAACTACTAGAGAACAGAGGGATTATGTACTAAACATTAGGAAATAAGATACCTTGGTTTCATAGCCTTCCGGAAGTTGCCTAATGAAGTTATGAGCATTTGCAGCTTGAGCAGCACTAATAACTTCATCCATAGTAGCATCAAGCTTACCAAACATGATATTCTCTTTTATCGTAGTGCCAAACAAGGCATGATCTTGGCTAACAAGTCCCATTTGTCCCCTAAGCCATTTCAACTTCAATCTTCTAATATCAATGCCATCAATCTTAACAACACCATCATTAGCATCATAGAATCTCTGAAGTAGCGCGATAGCAGTAGATTTCCCACTCCCACTTGCTCCTACAAGGGCAACAGTCTTCCCTGCTTCAACTTTCAGGTCGAAATCTCTGAGGATGACAGTATCAGGACGAGAGGGATAGATAAATTTAACGCGTTCAAATTGTATCTCCCCTTGAATGGTGTCTAGCACAAGGCCTTTCTCAGCCTCACCATCGATTAATGGAGTCCGGTCTATCCTCTTGAATATTCTTGATGCTGCTACTGAGGCGTCTGTGAAGTGCTTCATTTCTGGTAATGCACTTCCAAGTGATCTGCATGCATAAATTAAGTTGCATTCATGTATGTCAATGGTTTGAGATTATTGTATTAGAAAGTCATGATAATCAATCACTGATTTCAAGATTATGCAATTGCAAGTACAAACTTAATTTAGGAATAATTAAGCAGTAAACACTCAGAGATATTCATGGTCGAAATTGTGGGTTGACAAACTACAAGCATAAGAATCTGATTTTGAAAGAACTAAAAAATGGTGGAAGTATATTTCACTGTATAGAAACACATCAAATCAAAGAATTTCAAAACAATATCCTTCTAGCATGATAAACTTATGCTATTTTTCATCTATATATAGTTGCTTCATAAATCTTGTTTAGAGAAGGATAACTAGCCTCATATCACCAACAAATTGGCTGCAACATGCCATTATATAGGCAATGTAGATGCAACCAATGATATACTTAATTATGTACCTATGTTTAACATCAAAAATTTTGGGTTTTATAAGTATACTCCATATATGTTACTGGCGCTAAATATTCCACCTAGAAATGAGGGGTTGATGAGATTCGAACCCGTGACCTTTTTGTCACGCTGGCTCTTGATACCATGTCAAAGGACCAACTCAACCAAAAGCTTAAACTGATGGTTGAGGCCCCAGGAATAGATTTATACTCTAGCTGATGGTTGATGCACCAGGAATAGATTTATACTCTATCAGTTACATGAAAGAAAGCAAATACAATCATGCATATTTGCATCAAATATGCATGAATAGCATGGCAAGCAACATGCATAAAGAAGGAACACTATACACAATACACTAGCTATATATAACTTACACTCCTCCCATGATAAATGTAATGCCAGCAGCATAAACTTTGCCACCAGTTTCCCCATGGTACATAACCAATCGACTTCCATACCAAGCAAGAAATGCCCATATCGCGAACGCAAGCCCTGTGCTTCCAACAGCCAGTCCTTTGGCAATCCCTTGCTTAACACCAAGCTTCATTGTTTGATCCAAGATGAGAGTGTACTTATCCAAAATCGTCGTCTCAGCAGTGAAGGAATACACTGTTTTTATGGAACTTAAGGCCTCTCCTATTATGCTGTTGGCTTTGCTGTATTCTTTGTAGGATTTCTTGGATAAAAATAGAAGGTATTTTCCATAGATCATACCTGGAATTAGTAAGAGTATCACTGTTGGGAAGGCTACTAATGCTAGTCTCCATGAAAAGTAAGCAGAAAATGCTATTCCTGATATGAATGATGATGAGTGCATCAAGAATATTGGCACCTGAAATTACCCAAGATATTAGTAAAGGTATTATTTTTCATGTATGGCAGAATGAAATTCAAAATGTAGAGTTTCCAATCCCCTCGTTTTATGAATGTAAAAGTCGTATGATATAAGGGGTATAATAGATGCACAATTAGTCATACTTACGCTAAATATATCAATTTTAAAAACTGACAATAAAAAACTGTAAACTAAGGCCGTTCAGTATTATAGTGGTTTTCTGTTTTTTGATTTTTTTGATTTTCAAAGTCATATGATATATGCCCTATAATGAATAAAAAATTAGTCAAACTTATTAGGAACATGATGATTTTGAAAACTGACAACTAAAAAGTAAAAACCACTTTTTCTGGTTTCTTGTTTTTGGTTTTTAGTTTTCAAAAAAACTGAAAATTGAAAACAAAAAACGATAACGAACGGGCCTAAGTATTTTGGGTTTCATATTTTTGTTTTTGGTTTTGAGAATAAAAACTGAAAACTGAAAACATGCAACGATAACGAACAAAATACTTTTACTTCATAAATTTTTGCAGCATATTAGTAAAATTTTATTTAGAAAAAATTTGAAAAATAATGTTGAGATGATCCAAAACACACTAGCAATTGGCACATTATGACAATCTACCATTTCCACAGCTAATCTAGAAATAAGAAAGGAAAAGAGAAAACTTATACAGATCCAAAGTAGAGTACTACTAGAAAAAGGGGAGCATCTAAATAATTAAGAAAAGCAATTATTCACAATGTAGTAATGTGAACACAAAGATGAGAGCACATAAGCTGATCTGATTAGCTAGGTGGACTTACACATCATTTAATCTACCTAAGAAAATATACTTGATGATCGAAGGCGGTTTAATTACACCGCTTGTATTATATATCCGAGTATACCCTGTGCATAGTGTATCAATGACTATTTTCATGGAGCCGGCCTCCAAATGAGAAATATATAGTCATGAGTATACAAGCTTGTATAGGTTAATAATCACTATAGCTAATTATAAAGCTTTTTTTTTTTTTTTGTCTTTTTCATGCATTACAATAAGATAAAGAAAGGCTTCTACATTTCATACATTATTACAAAATTTTCATGTAAATACATAAATCATAAATGTGCTATTTTGTTAGCATATAGAAGTATCGCTTCCTCGTACCATGTGTACAATACACCCTAAGGTATAGTAATTGCGTTGGTCCAAATAATAGCGACTTAGGAGTAGAATTTTTCGGAGCAACTTTTATCTTATTCTAAAGCTTCATGCTCTACTAAATGAATGAGATCTACTAATTGATAAATTGAATAATTATATTATATGCTTGACTAATGTACTTGATATGAATTTATATCGAAAATAATCATTATAATCATATATAATTACATACCTTCTCACTTAAAATTTCTTGAATGAGTGAAGTATCTTTAGAAATACTATTGACAATCTCAGAAGTAGTAGCCTCTTGTGAATCAAAGAATCCCACCTCTTGCCTAAGAACAGCTTCCAAATACTTGTATCGAATCTTCAACACTTGTCGCTCGCCAGTTTTGCTCCAACAATACCCCTCTGAAAGCATTTTCCATTAACTAATTAAACATACTTCATCTGTTTCAAATTAAATACAACAAGAGAATATTTTATGTCTCACATATAATTCCAGTACAAAAATTCTAGGTATTTATATTTTAGGCGCAATCTTGTTGATTTGTCTTTATTAAACTTGTTATGGTTTCTACATTTAAGTTAATTACGGAAACTGTAAAATGAAACAGATGAAATAGTACGTAAATGACTTACCCATGAAAGCTAAAACAAAGACTGCTAGTCCCAAGTAGACAAAGTATAAGCTACACTGTCATAATCAAGAGGAAAATTGAACAAATTAGCAAAGTTCAGTCCAATAAATTCCAAACAAACAAACAAACAAACGGATGAATTCCTAGTGCATAATATATAGGATATTACGGTTTCCTCTTACGTTGAGCAGTATATGCTTTTAAGAATTTATGCATGGTCGTCCTAGCAATTCTACATGCTTATTAGTAACAATCCTGCTGTTAGACCATTAATATCGTTGATTACGTAGTCAGTGGCGAGGTTATGTTGGGGCCTAAGAGGGCCATGGCCCCTGCAGTCTCCAACATAGCGTTGAAGAAAACCAATGGTAAATTGGTAATCACAGGTTGTATCTTGTTTTACTGGTAAACTGACCCCATCTACAACCATGCATGTTTAGAATTCTTTGTTAAACTGTTCCCCCTTCCACAATCAAGCCTGGCTTCACCCCTCATAGCAGTGAATATTCTCAAACTTTGATATATTAAAATATTAAGAGCTAAGTCAAGATATTTTGATATGTATATAGGTGATAATTTACCTTAACGGTCCGTTTGGTAGTCGTTAATAAATTGCGGTAATAATGTGAATGAATTTTAAGTGTAATTTTATTAGCGAAGCACCTTTAAAATCTCCATGAGGAGACATTTTTTTCTCCATGGAGAAACAATCTCACCCTTAAACTTGTGTTTTTGTTCCAAGGGGAAGCAATTTTCATTACCACTTACAAGTTGGTATTGGATGAGAATGAAAATTCAAGAAAGAAAATGGAGACTTTAGGATAAATTAGCATTACCATGAAAATGGATAATGATATTCTTCATAAATTTACACACAAATTCATTCCGATTACCACCATTTATAACCAACTACCAAACACGCCGTAATTGACTTATGCTTTATAAGTTTGTACCAATCATATTATTTGTTACAAGAAAAACATGAAGCATATACTATTAATAGTACTAACCTTTTCAACCTCAGACATGAAGTTCCTAGCATTATCTTGTTGGATGTTCTGGCCAAAGCCTAAACTATTCATAATCCTACTAGCAAAAATCAACAAGAAGTTTGTAGACATTCCATCACATATAGCTCCAATAGCACCAAAAATCATCAGAAGATAGTCGATCCAATCTGCATATTGTATGATTAATCCAACCGATTTTCGTTCCTTCTTTCGATTTCTTACCTTTTCTTCCTCCATTATGTATAGTTTTACACTATAATTTGTTCTTAGTTGCTAGCTAGATAGCTTAATAAGCTACTTAATTCATTTATGTAATACACTTCTACTATGAATTTACCTATTGCAAGTTAATTTGCAACAATATAATGTAGAAAGTAGCTTAATTAGGCATTCTATGAAAGTAGCTAGGAGATAAAAGAGATATATATATGGAGTGATGGGTTGTTATGAGCTATGAATTTTGCTCAAAAGAAGGGAAATATATACATAGTACTTATAGAAGCTATAAAAGCTATAAGGGCTTTTTATGAAAGCAACCTTTAACAAACCTACTCAAGCATGAGCATTATGTGGGCTTACGTCCAACATTTAATTATAAACATAATTTTTGTTTTATTATACTTTGTACTTATTTGTTTAATGATAGTGGGTTCGACTCTCTAAAACAGGTTGGCCATGTCAAGTACGCTCCATGTTCATACTAAAATGATCATTATCGAACATAAACTGACTCGATCTGGCTAACCTGACTCATTTTAGAGAGTCCAATATCTTTTAGGTTGTTTTAGAATTTGGATTAAAAAATTATGTTTAAACTCTTGAAATTTTCAGATAAATTTCTCATCAAATTAATTTTTTACTTAATTTATTTAAGTTGCTTAAAATTACCTTTACTTTATCTCACCTACAAAAATAAAATAGTTGCCTTGGTACATACTTCCTCTATTTAGAAATAGTTGCACTATTTGTATAGTGTTTACTATTCACATCTTGCACTTTGATTGTCTTTGGTGATTTATATTTTAGGAAAAACATACTCACATGAGATCTTGTTAGATTCGTCTCAATATATATTATTTTAATTATAATTTGTACTTATTGATAATTAGAGATATTAATGTTTGAAATAAAACATTGATAAACGTGAAAACATGAAACGGTACATTATTTTTAAACGGAAGTTGTGACTTGCGCGAAGGAGCTGAACCAGGAGGGAGCTCGGTCGCGAGTCGCGACCCATGTCGCGAGGTGCGACAGTTCAGTTTTGGAGCAGCGAGGCAGAAGCAACGTCGCGAGTCGCGACGCTCATCGCGACCCCTTCGCGACCTTCTCGCGAGTCGCGACGAGGCTCGCGGGTCGCGAGCTGGGCTCGTTATCGCGGAGCGCTAGGGCGATTTTTTCGTCCGGTTTTATTTTACGACTTAGGGCTTGTACCTTAGACTTCATATAAATATGTTTTGTCATATTTAGGGCTTTAAACCACAAAAATACTAGAGAGAGATTAGAGAAAAACACAATAGAGGAGATTAGAGAGAGTCTTTGAGATTCAATTAGAACCTTTTCAATTGAATCTTGCCTATTGTATTTGTAATCGTCTCGTTCATAGTGAACGATCTTTTTCCCTGCCTTGAGGACGTAGCTATCACGTTGATAGTGAACCTCGTTAAATTTGTGTGTCATTTATTCGCTTTCTTGTTTTCTTTGTGTGTGTGTTTGGTTGTTGTGGATTCTTGTTTGGTTTAATTAAACGCTTCCGCATAACAAGTGGTATCAAGAGCTACAGGTTAACACCGGGGTTAATCGCTTTTGGGACATGGCAACAACAACTTAAAGATCGAAAAATTTACGGGAAGGAATAGTTTTGGGCTATGGCAGATAAAGATGAGAGCTTTATTGAAACAACAAGGTATCTGGAAACCATTGATTAAGGGTTTCACAACGACATCAAAAGAGGGAAATCTGACTGGTCTAACTGAGGCCGAGTTGGAATCTATGGAGGAAAGAGCACACTCCACTATCTTGCTATGCTTGGCGGACGATGTCATCACAGAAGTTGCAGATGAAATCACGGCTGCAGGTTTGTGGTTGAAACTGGAGAGCTTGTACATGACAAAGTCGCTCACAAACAAATTGCTATTGAAGCAAAGGTTGTTTGGCCTACGCATGAGAGAAGGTATGTCCCTAAAAGATCATCTTGATCGTTGAATTCTATTTTACTGGACTTGCGTAATTTAGATGTTAAGATTGAGGATGAGGATGCTGCGTTGATATTGTTGGTTTCATTGTCAAGTAGCTATGAACATTTTGTAGAGTCTTTTGTGGTTGGAAAAGACACTGTGTCCCTAGAGGAGGTAAAGTCGGCACTTTATACTAGGGAATTGCGTCATAAAGCAACTGGTGATATGGTAGAGGATCGTGATTATTCTGCAGGTTTGGTAGCAAATGCTGAGAAAAATAAGGGAGATTCGAGTAGGGATAGGAGAAAACCTAGGTCGAAGGGCCCTAAAAGTAGTGATCTTTGCCATTATTGTAAAGAACCGGGTCATTGGAAGAGTGAATGTCCTAAGAAGGATGGTTCGGCTTCTTTTGCAAAACAAAATAAGGTTGACTACGATTCTGAGGAGGATTTAGCTCTAATTGTCCATGAGGAGAAACACTTAGAAGATAAGTGGGTTCTAGATAGTGGATGTTCTTCACATATGTGTTCTGACAAAGAGATGTTTTTGACCTATAGCTTATGCAAGAGTAGTGTTACTTTGGGTGACAATACGGTGTGTGAGGTGGTTGGAGTAGGCTCTGTGAGGTTTAGAATGCATGATGGGAGAGTTAAGGATCTTAGAGGCGTGAGGCATGTTCCACAACTTAAGAGAAACCTTATATCTCTTGGGATGTTAGACCGTAAGGGTTTTCGATTCCAAGGAGGGGATGGAGTTTTGCGTGTGGTGAAGGGTTCTTGTGAGTTACTTCGTGGCGTGAAGTCAGGTGTGGGTAACTTGTATGATTTGCAGGGTACGGCACTGGCTAGAGATGATTCTGAGTTGAAACTGCATTCTGGGTTGAAAATGATGGTCTTGAGTGTGAGGTGGAGCTTATGGGGGCTTCTTCACAGGTTGAGAGGTCAGAGTCAACGGGAATGAGTTCAACAACCGGGTTTGAGAGTACTAGTTGGGCTGAGGATGAGAGTGTCAACAGTGAGATAGAGTTTGTGGGAACTTCTACACAACTGGTTGAAACTAAGGGTCATCAAAAGAACAACCAAGGGTCTCTCAGCAGCAGATTGGTATGATAAGGTTCGGTTCTATCGATACTTGTGTGCCAACTTATAGCTATGGGATCTCGAGCGACATGTCTTTGCCAGGGAGTGTTGGGTTGAGAGGTGATTATGAGAGAAGTCACAAAGAGGTAGCTAGATTGGAACTCCAGGAGGAGTTGCCTGCGTTCCAGTGAGAACGGGGTGGAGTGCTCCGGCGCGAGCATATAAGAACTTCGACGGAAGTTCCCCGGCGCCAAGGGTGTTTTGTTTTGGGTACTTAGACGTAAGTGCAAATGGCTCTAGTTGGAGCAACTGGCAGGGTACTGGCTCGTCTTGATTAAGGTGGAGCTAGTGTGTTTGCGGTTCAGTGAAGGCGATTTGATTTCCGACGGGTAATAAATTGGGTTTCAGGTGAATGCGCAACATGGGTCTCATAGGCTGTGAGATCGGGTCGTTCATGATGAGTGGTCAGTGATCTTGGCGAGATTGGGTGAGACTCATATGAGGGCAAGCCTGGCATCGGGGGTGAAAGATGCATGAGCAGGAAGGGAAAGGAGTATCTCGCGTACTGTTGCAGAGGTACATGCTGGGTTGATGGTTTCGAGGTGGATTGTGTAGTAGATGCAAGTCAAGGTGGAGATTTGTGAGTTGTGACTTGCGCGAAGGAGCTGAACCAGGAGGGAGCTCGGTCGCGAGTCGCGACCCATGTCGCGAGGTGCGACAGTTCAGTTTTGGAGCAGCGAGGCAGAAGCAACGTCGCGAGTCGCGACGCTCATCGCGACCCTTCGCGACCTTCTCGCGAGTCGCGACGAGGCTCGCGGGTCGCGAGCTGGGCTCGTTATCGCGGAGCGCTAGGGCGATTTTTTCGTCCGGTTTTATTTTACGACTTAGGGCTTGTACCTTAGACTTCATATAAATATGTTTTGTCATATTTAGGGCTTTAAAACCACAAAAATACTAGAGAGAGATTAGAGAAAAACACAATAGAGGAGATTAGAGAGAGTCTTTGAGATTCAATTAGAAACCTTTTCAATTGAATCTTGCCTATTGTATTTGTAATCGTCTCGTTCATAGTGAAGCGATCTTTTTCCCTGCCTTGAGGACGTAGCTATCACGTTGATAGTGAACCTCGTTAAATTTGTGTGTCATTTATTCGCTTTCTTGTTTTCTTTGTGTGTGTGTTTGGTTGTTGTGGATTCTTGTTTGGTTTAATTAAACGCTTCCGCATAACAGGTACATTATTTTTAAACGGAAGAAGTATTAAAATGAAGCTTGTTTACCCAAAAAGGAGATGCTGCCTTTTTTCAAAATTAGTCCATTTGTGGTTGATTTCTTCCCCTTTCTATTAGTTTAATTAATGTTTTAGGTGCTTTAATTAGGGGGATGCATGATGACATTAACTTTGATTACATGTCGTTTATTGCATAACTTTATTTTCTTTAGTTGATATTGTATTTGTGAGGGCGCGTCCTTTACCATATAGCCATGCATAACTTCATATATTAGTAATTAAGAGATCACTTTAATATAATTTTCTTTGGATCCTAATCAAAGAGTTTATATTATATTTCACTCATCTCGATAATATAATTATTAATCTTTGTAACACTGCTTCTTATGCATGCTGATGTTATTGTTTTTGCAAATTATATATCATTCATCTATTAGCATCATCTAAATAGCTAGGCAAGTAGCCCTTTAAGAGACCAAAGATCAGATAATATGAGTTAAGATGTTGATGAGAAAGAAGGCTCCAATTATGTTAATGCTTCTTATGATGCTTAAGCTTCTTAATTAGTACAATAATGTGAGAGTGATGTTGAAAAGAATTGTAGCTTTATTTGGGTGTAGAGAGAGTTGTAAGGGAATTGATGTAGACGGGATATGATTTCAGGTTTTAGGTACCACACCTCTTGACCAAGACTTTAACCAACTAAACTTCTTCTTCCGTAAGACCGTAACATAATAACTACAATAAATGGGTATTAGTTGTCGCAATTATTATGTTACACAGGAAGTAATTGACATCCACAAAATAATAATATTATTATTTGTTAACCAAGAAATAATTCGAATTCATAGTTTGTTTATTGGTCAAATTAATAATACAGCTTAGTATTTGTAATTCTAAGGACGAAATCATCCACAAATTAATGTCAACCGACTAGGCGACTACGTACGTTATATGCTTTTAGATTACTAGAGGTAGCTAAGGTCATGTCCAGGGTGAGCAAGTGCACAAGGCCTCCGAAATATAACGGCCCAAATCTGTTATTTGTCTGCCTAAAGAAAAAAAAAAACCTAAATGTAATTACGAATTTAAGAGATTAATTTGTATTAGGTGTTTTTCTTGTTCTCCTCCTATTCTCTAAAAAAAACCCATTAATAACTCTTCCATCTTTTCCTATTCACAAAAAAAAAAAAAATAATCTTATAATTTATTTTAGCATAAATCAGCCCCTAATTTTATAAAATGGCCCTATAAATGACCTTAAGTATTTGTTGTTTAATCCATATTTACAAGCAAGCAAGTAATTAATAATATAACAAGTCATTCGCATTATCTCTGAGAAAACATCGAATGATACTATATATATTATATTCCTGTAATATATACTGTATAATGCAGCACGAAATCTTTGACATTGATATTGTTCCCCTTTACACTGCAGACAAGTTTGAGTATCTTCTAGATACAATTCAAGTTGATTATATTTGATCTCACTAATTAATTATGTCCCTGGTTTTATCTTTATCCATAATTACAGGAGGAAATCAATTAATTAAACCTATAAAAACCATTTCAGATCTTTGCGAATACTGAATACATACGTACTCATATGTTGGTTCTCCACGTAGCTTAGTAATTAACATACTAATTACTAACATATGCTTTATTAATAGAGATTTTATGCAATACAAACTTGCATGCATGTGTTTTAGATGTTTTTTTTTATCAAACCTTCAATATTTGCACCTCATCCTAAGATAACCTCTAATTTTTGTAGTATTTTATTATTATTATTGTTATTAGCAAATTAAGTCAGCCCAAGAGCTAACCCCTACAAGGCTACTAGCTAGCTGGTAGGAAACACCAACACATTAGCTGGTAAGGCATGCATAGCATGCTAAGGAAATACCCCAGCATAATATTGGGGATAAGGATCGAACCCCTGACCTCAAGGGCCAAGGGGGAGCGCTCTACCCACCTGAGCTAGCTCATATCCTTCTAATTTTTGTAGTATGTCATTAGCTAAAAGTTCTTAAAACAAGAATACTATATTACTTAATATTTCTAATAATGCAAACATAATAATCTATAAAAATATAATTTTTATCTACTGATTTCTAATAATGTACTTAATATTTCAAAGCTTGCATACAACAGGGAAATCACACTACAAAAGTTTGATATTAAATTTGTTTAATTATGTTTGTGATCCTATGATAGAGGTTAAGAAATTATTTCTTGAAATTCCGCTATATGCATCTATATATATTCCTAAATTCTACAACACTAGTAGTCATATCTAAGTTGGACCATACATAGGCATCACCTCTTACTGAATTCAGCAAAAATATTTTAAGTTCCATAAAAGTAAGTTAAGTTTACAAAAATAAGTTAAATTCAATAAAAAATTACTCTAAGTTTTAACAAAAACTAGTTTTTAATCCCGGGCTATGCCCCGGATAATTATAGTTTTTATTTATTAATATTTTACTTTGAAATGATAACATCAAATATAACTTGGTTTAATGGTTATGATAGTAGCATATAAGCTTGAAGTCACAAGATTTAATCTTATACATGACATTTTTTTTAATTGTATGTGGATTACATGCATGTTATAACGCACTTAAAGAAGAGTATCACTTGTCGTCGTTCCTTGTTTAGGATAAGCTTTTAATATATTTGTATAAATAAATTAAGTTCAACAAAAAATAAGTTCATTAAAGTAACGTTCAGCCAAAATAAGTTCATTAAAGTTACGTTCAGCAAAAAATAAGTTCATCAAAAGTTACGTTTAACAAAAACAAGTTAAGTTCAGGAAAAAATAAGTTAAAATAAGCAAAAATAAGTTAAATAGAACAGAGTAAGTTGTCAAATCAAAATTATTGCACAATTAGCAGAATAATCAATGATATTAATTAAGTATTATTATTGTACTATTAAAGCACTTTAGTGGTGTAAGCATCATTAAGGGCCATCCAATAGCATAGGCTAATGAAGATCTAGATCATTCTTTTAGAGGTGGCTAAGAACTAGGAGACTATTGAATCCATAAATTCAGTAATCCAAGATAAGATAGTCAAACTGGCTTGGCACGTCCTATTTTATTTCACATATTTAAATTAGTTTTGTTACCGGACTTTGCATCGGGTAATTATAGTTTTCATTGTTAATATTTTATTTTGAAATAATAACATCAAATATAACTTGATTTAGTGATTAAGATAGTAGTATTTATAAATTTGAAATCGCAAGATCAAATCTTATACAATACATATTATAAAGCAATCTAAAACAGAGTGTCATTTAGCGTCTATCTTTTATTAGAAACGTTTTTTAATATATTTGTATAGATTAAAATTTAACTCATTGCCACCAAAGTAATAAATTAATAACCCAACTATAATAGTATATGGTATATGTACATCCATAACAGCTTTAACTACTTCACGACAAATAATGAGTTATGACCACATGAGCCATGTGCTAATTAAGTTTTGATAATTGGTAGATTGCTTAATTTTTACGTGTGATATGTCATTTGTGTTGGAAGCATATATTCTGTAGTAATATAGAAATGAACATGCGCGATTTAAATAGATTCCCAAGTAAAGAACATGTTAGAGAATGTTTTTTTTTTTTTTTGTTATACTATAATATGAATTAATTAAGTTTAAGTTTATGTGTTGTCTAAGAACATGTTTTAGTAGGATTTACTTTGTTGATCATTTTGTTCTGTACTGTAACTTAAGATATTAAAGCAAAGAGTGAAGAAAATGTGAAAGTGAATATTATTTTCAAAAAAAATTCTAGAAGAAGAATGAGTATATGGGAATATGCTAGTCTAGCAAATGGAGCAAAGCTTATGACAAATAGAGCAATACTATTAAACGCCTTTGTGTTATCTTTAGTACTGCTATTTATGATAATAACTAGTGAGTGTCTCGGAAGATGCCCTGGGTTGTCACTTAAAGTGTGGAAAAATTGACGTAATGACATGATAAGTAATTGCATAAATTTTGAAAAATAAACCCTTAAAAGTTTGGGGATGAAAACATTCGCTTAATTTTTTTATACAAGGAATTGGATTAAGAGGTTATGTCTATAAAAAGTTAGGTATCTAATTACTTGTACAAATCTTTTAATTAGATATAATTATAAGACATTATGATATTTTATTTTGATCAAATACTAAACATTAGTGTTATGCATGGTGGATTAATGGTTAAGCTTTCATTTTTCGTTTCAAAGGTCACGTGTTCAATACCTTGTACAACATTATTTTTTTAACCGAGGGTTTTACTTGAAAATAAAGCATTTGCATTACAGCTTTAAAGGAGAGTACCACGTGGACACAAATTTCTTATGAACACCTTTTAATATATTAGTATAGATTTTGCTTGCAATGTCGATCCTAAGCTTAGGAAGTGTCGTAAGGAGAAACTCTAAAGAGTTAGTGGCCTCCTTGATCTCCTTTCCGCAAGCAGAACCTTGGCAAGCTCAGGAAAGAAGTTCAATTCTATCAATCCCAGTTCAAAAACAAAAATCTTAGCAATAAAGTGAGAGATGATTTTGCATTGATGTAATAAGCGACTTAACGCAATGATATAGACGATATTCTATCCCATGCATATCTTAGATACCACTCCCACAACTGTGTCGTTACCATCATTTAATATACCAATAAAACGAGGCGTTCGAGACATTGGGAGTAATTATTAAAGTAACGTACGTGTGAATTATGATGCCTTAGTTTAAGTTTTGTTCACCATTAGAATCATGTGCTGATGATTTTTTTCAATCTTGCATTACTAATTATTCTAATGAATAAATTCCATTAGTTTGTTCGCTTCCCACCAATTTTTGTTGGTATGTATAAAGCTGTTAAGGGGAAAAGTACGCACAAATGCACAACAATTATTCTGATAATGTGGGATTCTGTCATTCTGTAAGCACAAAAATATACTCTCAACTCATATAACATTGTATAATAAAACATTATTAAAAGAGACGGTCTAATTTTAATATAAAAATAGGCCTACTTTGACATCACATATACTTATGCTATACGCCTATACCTCTTGGACGAATTTAGCTATGCTTTATTTCAATACCATCCATTATTGTTATCTAGTACTAGTACCATCATTCACGAGCTACAAGAGTTATAAAAGCTCGTATTAGTTTTAATCTGGTATAAATAGTATCGCCTAGCTAAGCAGTCAAAACTCTCCTAAAAAACAATCATCGAGCTCAATGAGAAGAAGCAATAAATAAAATATAAAGTTACACAGTAATAGTGCAGTTCAACTTATTTTAACTTGTATGAACTTATCTGAAATTTTCTAAACTTTTGTTATAAGGTGTTAGAACTTATATGAAGTCATTTGAATATATTGAACTAATCCTAGTTTTATTCGTAACTTAATATCATTTTTATATGTGGGCTTCCACACCTTTTGTCAAATCCAACTTACATATAATATACTTTTTGCTTACTTTTTTCTCTCTTTCACAGTATTGCACTCCATCTCTCATACTTTTCACTTTTTTTTTTTATTAGTTATGTCTCTTCTACAAAAATAATTCAAAATTATTGATCAATTTGAAACGGTCTAAAATTGAAGAGTGTTTTCACAAAACAACCATATATAAACATAACCTATTAAACCTTATTGATAGTTCTTATTTAATAAAATCAAGTATTTTTTACTTCTCTTTTCTTTTGGCGATCATCGCCTCCCTCTATGTAGGTATTTAACATGCTATAAATCATGAAAAGAAGTTTCAAAATACATTTTCAAAATTAAAATATTTCTAAATTAATCAATAATTGCGACTAGTAATTAAAGATGATGCATACTGCATAGTTAGGATTTTTGAAATAAATATTTTCGACGTAATAAAAGGTAGAAACTATTTGATATCACATTCATGATTAACTAGTCAAAGAGAATCATGTGGGAGCCCAATGGTTAAAGCTTCCACCTCCCTCGACTCTCATCATCCTCATATCCGGGATATTTGTGTGGACATCTGCTTCTGGGCATAAATCTCCAGTTTTCAATCTCTGAAACTTCTAAGTTAGAACCCCTTCTTACCCCCAACTCATAAAGGCGAAGCCTGTTTGAAACAGTAAATTACCAAATAAAAAAATAATTAACTAGTCAAAACGAACAATTAAGGGGGGCAGACATGAGGAAGTTTTGTCCTCACTTTTATGTATTTTCTAATTAATATGATAAGTTAGAACCAATTTGATGTTTGTTAAGTGGAGAAATTCGTCATACATCAACTCAACAAGTCCTTTAAGAGTTTGACAAAAAAAAAAATTCAACTTTCATATCCCACGATATCGAGTCCAGCCAAAATGATTCCAGGATGATATAAACAATGCTCATTATTATTTTGGTCTTTTTTTTTTCACTCCGAAGTTTCAGTCTACTTTTATGTCTTTAAAATAACTTAAGCAATAATTTTAGTTAGTCAAAAAGTTGTGCTATGAGTGGTGAGACTTTTTTCCAACTTCATTTTAGATTTTTAGTACTTTCTCCGTAACATAATAACTATAACAAATAGGTCTTATTTGTGAGGTATAAATATTCATTTGTTACGGTTATTATGTTACGGAGTACGTAGCATAAAATCGGAAGGATTGTTACAAGACCATGGAATGTTAAGATCGAGTCTGATTCTGTATATACATAGAGAGCTTACATATACCTCTACTACATTATGACGTCTATTTTAACACAAAAGGGAACTTGATAATATGGCAAAAGCAGTAAAATTAAGGCTAATGTAATGATATTACTAGAACTTGATAATTAGCATTGTAAATTTTGTAATAGACTCGTATTCGATAAAAAGTTCAACGTGTATTTTTTTTACCAGTAATATCATTAAGAAAGTGTTAGTGGAAAGAATGGAATTCGATATTTTGTAACGACACATCAATACGTCATGACGAGTCTAACAAGATTCAACATCATAAATGTTTCTTTATACATGAATAAGGTTGTGCATCGAAGACATCCTCATTCTAGTGCAGAATTTTTCAGACTAAAAAATCACACACATTTTCAGAGAGGCAAACAAGGTGGATAATTAGATAGCAAATACGAGTCATCTACTCATCTAGTCAAAACTTGTTTCTTCAAAAATCCATGTAGCAATTTTCTTTTACGTTCTATCACTATAAACGTCTTAATAAGATCTCCCCTCCCACATAAAGTCTACTGATATTCTTTTTTCTTACCTTAAAAATAAAATTAATAGGATCGCGTGATCAAAGATGGTAATAATTAACTCCGAAAAAAGGAAACGGAGCATAGAATTAGGGACGTATGGAGTAGTAAAAGCAAAACCAAAATTCTACCTCTATCTCCAAAAGTTCGTTATTTTAGCTATTCTAGATTACTAACTCAACCACTGAAGTTATACTTGAATAGTCAAAACTCCAAGAACTAATTGAAAAGCTACTTCAGAATAAACATCAATTGATTCAAGCTTCGTTCACAAGAGCAACATGGTTGCCTGCTCAAAAAACGTGATGATCGAAACCTCGCCAGCGATGTACGTACTACATCTTTGAAGCTGGATATGATTTCAAAGCTGATAAGTAATACTACCAAATGATGTACAAACTTTGAATCAACTTCTACTGTAAACATCGCGATAGGATAGGAACGTTGATGATTTTATCAGAGAAAATTTTGCTCAAGAATTTAAGCTTGTTCCATTGTTCAGAAATCCAAAGACCTGTCTTAAATTCCCTCTGGATGGCCGGGCATTCGTAGAAAACTTACATATAAATACGAGTCTTTTCCGCATTTCCCATTTTGTAATTTGGGCCTCATAGAAGGACTTCCCATCGTCGAAGGATCCTGTGCATTAGATGTACAGAGTAATAAGTTCTTCAATAGGAAATTTTGTAACAATGTAGCGCGGTAATTGGCTTGCAAGATGCAAAGACAAAAGTTGTAGAATTGATCAATTCTTGAGCTTGTATATATAAGAGGTAAGACTGTACCTTCTTCGCTGAACAATAAGATTAAGATAGCTAGGCAAACACACACGCTGATGTCTTCTCCTGAAAAAGATACAAATTATAATACTTAGTGTACTATCAAGATACTACGGCTAAATAAAGTAATTAGGGAAAACTTTTATATTTATGTAGTAATTCTTTTATAGGGTAAGGAGAACGACATTATTCGACTGACATGTCTCGCAAGACAACCCAAAGAACCCCTAGTGAGATTTGTTCCATGGTCATAGGGAACATCCTTTACCACTGAGCCTAGAACTGCTTAGTGAGTAATTAAGGTAATAGATCATAGGCATTTGTTAGATCCTTGAAATATTGAATCTCCCTAACAAAATAGATACAATATCAGGAAAAAAGAAACGAAAGCATAAAGATAAATATAATAGTCCATATTGTTTGATGAAAAAATTCAAGCTCCATGAGGAACCGAAAATAGGTGTCAATTTATGTTTGAAACAAATTATTTTCTACACCACTTGGTTTAGTTTGACAAGTTTAGGTGTCGTAACCACTTCATATCGAAGGGCTAGACATGGGAGGTACTTTTGAAATGGAATGAAGAAATCGGTAGCATAAGCAGTGATCAGCTATGAATTCTTAAATAACAGACATTGTTCTGGTATAGATATGTTCTTTGCTGAACATGCCATTAAGACAAATCCCGTACAGAATCAACACCAGGCTAACTAACCCAATGAGTTGCAAGAATAGTGTTTAACGATATTAGGGGGAAAGAAACCGAAATAAAGTCTCGATCAGTTCTGCATTACTAGGCACACTAAATACTCGATGTTCTGGAAAATATCAACGATATGGTTTCCAGGTTTTTTGCACAACTGAAACAATATACTTACCATCATGACAACAAACTAGAAGGGATTTTCCTTGGACTAAATTCGACCTTGCAAACTTCACTGCTGCAGGAAGATTATTAAGCAGCGAAAACCGGTCGAATTTTGAGCTCTGGAGAATGAGAAAAAACCAGGGGAAACAACAAAAAGAAGGCCATTAAATTTCAATCAGAATTCAGATTAAGAGCAGTCACATAACATTGTCACTCAGTATCCTTAAGTTTCCTTAAGTCCTACACATTAGTGTGAGGTAAAGTGACTAACTATTAGCAATCTAACACTCGATAAGATGCTTCAAATGTCAAATATCTCTCTCTTATGGCCCCACTTCAAGCATGCTTTACTATTTTCCAGAATATCTCTATTATATAAGTGAAGAGGGGGGAGCAATGGCGTTGCACTATTAAATTACAACTTTACCCTCAATAATAAAAGATAATAACACAATACATATAATCATATACAAAACATTCCAAAATAAATTTTCAATCAATTCAAAATCTTCCTCAATCAATGCATATCAACAAATTTAAAGTTCAAGCACAATCAAGGCATATTGGACATCACGTTTGGCAAAGAAAATTAAAAATGGAAAGTTAACATGTACTAAACCATACACAATATACAAAATACGGAGTAATACATTGAATAACTACAATCTCAAAAAAAGTTCCATTTTTAATTACAACCACTTGAGAAAAAATTCAAGAGGCTTAGAACATCACAACTTTTACGTTTTACGGGCCCGTTATATGCTTTCCATTAAGTATGCAATTTGTTATCATGGTGTACAACACATGCTTCCCTACTAAATTTACAAAAATAGTAGTGTGTTAGATAAACATTAGTAAAAAAAGTTTCAAAAGAATGAGTGTTACTCACAACCGTAAATACGCAAGAGTCTTTAAAAGGCAATGCAAAATTACAATAAAAAATTCGCACTTTTGGTTATAATATAACCGTCATTATAAAAAAATACATAATGCAAAGACAAAAAGACACCTAAAAGTTTACAAAAAAAATGTTAATTAAGTGCAATATCTCTTAAAAACAATACAAATCAATGCAATTTTTAAAATCGAAAATAAAAGTAATTATTCCTAAAACCACACTTAAAGTGGATGAAACCATAAATGTCTATGATAATGATTCAATTAAAATTATAATCAACCAACCGCTTTTATGTTATTTTATGACTGAATAACAACACTTAAGTAAAAAAATATCGCAAAGCGTGCATGTAAGACTAGTTTAACAGAAGCTAGGTGACTAACATTAGCCATTCATAGATTTTTAATCCAAATGACAGAAATTTAACACTGCAAAGTCATACACTTCCTGAATCCAAGACTAAAAGAGTCCACAGCAAGTCACTAATAGAAATTATTTAATGCTTACCACTACAGGGAGGTGGAGATAAGAATATGATTGATCAACAGTGAGGAGCTCCTTGCCACAGTTCAGTATACAATCAATGTCTGGTTTAGTTGCAGCTGAAGCCATATAGATGAACAGCACAAAGCAGCAGCATGTAAGAGAAAAGGTAACCACAAAAGCTCGACTCCACGTCACAGAAACAGCAAACATGAAATCTTTGAGAAGAAAGACACATTAATGTGAAACTATATCCAATTCTAGATAAGCGTTGGCCAAACATTATTTAATTACTTAGTAATGTACTCATGCTTAATAAGTTGAACCAAAGGATCCTTCACAATAATATTTTTTTACCAAAACTGCCTGTCTATCCACTTCAAAAATGTTAGAGCAGGATCTATGTATTGCCTAAGGTCTTGAAAATTATTAAGAAACCTGTAGGAGATATCTTTGGGCTGGGATAGTGGATGCCACAAGAAGAGCCTTAATGTCGCTAGGGAGAGTGTCTTTGTCAAAAGTTTATGGTGGTTTGAATGTGTCAGATCAAGTTAGATGGAAAAAGGCTGCTTTACTAAAACCTCAAGAAAAAGAGGGCTGCAATTTATTGGGCTTTCAGTGTAGGGAGACACTGTATATGACAGAAGTGACGAATATGGGTACTTGTCCAAATGTCCGAGTCAGCTATATATAGTTCCATGATTTATCCTAAAATAGAGTGTTGAAGTGTCCATACTCCATACCATGTCGGAGTCTAGAGGATCAAATGTCCGAGTCAGCTATATATAGTTCCATGGTTTTATCCTAAAATAGAGTGTTGAAGTGTCCATACTCCGTACCATGTCGGAGTCTAGAGGATCAAAGTTGGTACTTGAGGTAAAAAAAGAAGAGTCCATGTAACAAAGGTACTTATAGTGAGGTTGGTGCATTGTAACAAGATATGCAACAACTGAGAAACTAAAGAGAGTAAAAGTTGCAAATGGATCCAGTTCCTGTTACGAGTCAATGTCTGACAAAATTAAAGGAGCACCTATTGTCTGCATGGCAGTGAAGTACTTCAATTTGGAGAAGAGCCTTACTGCAGCAAGTAGTCCATTTAATAATACCTGCAGTCTGGTCTTCTAGAAGTTGGATAATAACCGCAAAGGGTAATCAAGTAGAGAAGGACTACTTAGAGTGAGCTCGCAGAGATAACTTAAGAAAAATGGAAGGCAAAGAATAGAGATTTGTTTCAATGTAGATATTAAGAGCATAGATCAGCAAATGAGCAAATTGTTATAAGATGTATTTGTAATAGAAAGCTTAGTTTCCTGATAGCTAAAGTAAATATATATACCCCTAGCAACATACAATATCAATGAACATTTTGCATATAAACCGAAATTGTTTGCATAAATTTAGAAAACAACTTATTATGGATAGTTGGAACTTGGAAGTATATGTTTCATAATATAACCAAAAGCAAATGCTAAGGTAGCAAAATCACATTACACAGTCTCATATAAGACCGTCTTTCAGTGATTTATGGTAAGACGGGATAACTTTTTGACCTAAAGGGTCATTTCTCCTAAAAGTTACCCCTTTCAGCTAAGATGTGACCCTAGGAAAGTGACCCCTTTAACTTAGGAAATGAACCTTATGACTTAAAAATTCACTTTTTGCGCTAAAAGTGAGGTTGTCCTACACTAATATCAATATATCATTGTAAGGTGAACATTGTAAGGTGAACATTGTAAGGCGAACTTACACAAGACTTAATGTCAAATCACATATGTCGAGCACAAAAGAAATTTAGAAGAAAATTTACAGCAACATTTACCAAGTTGAGTTGTGCCTACAGCAATTTTTGTTGAACCCAACCAGCATATTGCAGTATCTCCTGTGGTGGAAGGACTTCCACCAATATCAAGATTTTCAAATTCTGAGTGCAATGGCAACTCATGCTTTCCAATTTTCTCATATGCCTTTTGAGACTTGACCAAGATTTGAGGAGCATCTTGTCCTCTTTGTGCCCTGTAAACTCTGTCCTTTTCAACAATTTCAGAAACTTTCTGGTTACACAAATCAGGCCCGCAATTTATGAGGTCATACACATGGTTCCAGAAAAGAATAGGCGTTAAACCCCTAGCCCAACTTTCTTCATCATCTCCCGCCCCAGGAATATAGTTCCAGCTGAACTCAGAGCTTGTTCTCTGTGGAAGATAACCATTCGAGGAGGAACCAGAAACAAGTATTACTGGTGTGAAATCCCAGGAATCATGATCAGGTACTTCATTCAACCAGATGACAGATTTTTGTGAAATCCACAAAGGGCGTAGAGGTTTTCTTAAGGATGCGGCAAGCGAGGCAATATCAGCACCACTTTCTTCCAATAGAGCAGTAAATTCATCAAGGCGATTTTCAATAGAAGCTTTCTCTGTCTTAGAAACCCATAAAGGTAGATGCAAAGAACAATCCCAATCATTTAAAGCTTCTTTAGCTCTTTCATCATCATTTGCATGAGAAATGTTTTCATTCTGTCAAAGCGCACAAGTGACAAGAGCCAGTGAATTCAATTAGAAGCGTTGCCTGAAATAATGTGGACACATATTCGCCTGTCATCTGGGGTAAACAAATTACAGCAGGAAAGTTGCACAGAGAACTACTACAACAAATATACCCTAGAAGCTTAGAACGGGAAAGCTGTCAAAAGTCAACAAACCAACAGAGAAAGTAAAGGTGTGCATACAAACATCAGTATATATATGCTGTTTCAGTGTTCACACATATTTTTGTTGCAAAGGACTAAATCCAGCTATATAAATAAACAAAATACTTAAAAAAAAAAAAACTACAATATTTGCAAATCCAAAGTGCAGTAATGACTAATGAAAAATGAACTAAAATAATCGACACTTAGATTAAAAAGTATGACAAGAGGGTAATTTAGCAATATAATTATAATATCTAAACCATCTAAAGTTGCTCATTATCACAACTCCTCAGTCCTCCACCGAAAAAGATCCTATTAATACAGCAAAAATTCATATAGATAAAAGAAATAGCCTTAACTCTTACCATATGTTCCACAGATCCATTTTCATGCATCTTTTTGCGGTACCGCTGAATTGTGCGGTTTAACACACATGTCCATATAGGTATTGTCTTTGACATGCTATCTGGGAACCTCTTCCCTTTCCGAGTCGAATCAACTATAAGACACCCACCTTTGTTTCCTATCCAACAACAGCAAAAAAAAATCTAATAAAAGATCACTCATTACCAAGTCACAACTCACTAAGTACAAAACTGCAAAAGGCACCATATACAGTAGCAAACTAACAGAACTGTAGTATCTGATAATCTTAACTAAGCTGTAGGGTTTATCAATCACCTCTGCAAAACCTTCTATAAAGTGGCTATTAATCACCATCAACCCTATTAGAGTAATAATGTTACCTGATGAAAGAAAACTGAGGACTTTGGTAAATGAAAATTATAAAATTATTAAGCCATGTCTTTAGTAGCAAGGAATTGCAAAAAAAAAAAAAGATCTTTAGTTTTAACCTCTACCCTTCTTCCCTAAGTCTCATATAAGACAGTCTCACCATAATTTTTGGTAAGACATGGGTAACTTGTTGTCTTAAAAGGGTCACATATGTTACAAGTGACCCCTTTAAGACACCGAGTGACCCATTATCTAAAAGTGACCCCTTTAACTCATAGATTGACCCTTTTAACTTACAAATTAACCCTTTTAGGGAACAAAGTGAGGTGAACTTACACCAATTTTATGATAAGAATACTTATTAACCATTCTTAAGCTTAAATGCTTCAACTTTTGGTCCAATCCGCTTGGAGAAAAGAAAACCTTAGATATCCTAAGGTTTACTCCTACTCCCCTAGCATTAATGTGCCAAAATAAACAGTACTAACCAGTGTTACTCCAACACCTTCATTTACCTCAAAAATGGGGTGTCGTGTCTGACACGACACCTTACTTGGATACTTCATTTTTAACTAAAAACTTGACTTTTTTCTACAAAATAGCCGAGTCGTATAGTTGGACACGCGTATTCGAGTAGATATACTCAATATGTGCGTCTGAGTAACATAGGTAATAAGTAATAACCAAAGTTCAACAACAATATTACAATACTAACAACAACAAAGCTGCAGTCCCCAGATAATTCGGGGTCCGCTAACATGAATCGTCATAAGAAATCACTTCTAATCCAAAGTTCTATTACTAATAAACATAAATCAGCATAAAATTCACATGAACAACAAAAAATATAGAAACCCAAATAAGATAATGAAGCTACAAATGTTTGGTAATACCAGCGAGAAGGGCAACGTGAAGATTGAGGCGTGAGGTGTTGAAAGACCAATTATTTGTGTGTCCATCAGTAGATTTGAAGTAACAGGTGCCCTGAAATCGAGAAGAATACCAAAGTCCACAACGAAGATTAGCGAGGAGAGGAAGTTGAGGCCAAAGTTGAGAGATTTCACCAACAAAAATGGAGTCATGGTAGATTGATAGTAAGGCGTTGTACAAAGTGTTGTCTCTCTTTTTTATGCTTCTTGATGCTTTGTATATGCTCTGTTGTGTTTCCATGTGTGAAAATGAAATGTGTGATTAGTTGAGATCAGCTTTTATTTTAATTTGTGTTTCTCTTCTCTTTTCTTGGTGGTGTTGGGTTTATTGGTGGATCTAGAGATGGTCATTGGTGCGGGCTGAGCAGGCTGGTCCGTGAGCCCCCGTGAGCCCTAGTGGTCGGGTTGAGATTTCACAGTCCGGGATCGAATTGTGAAATTCACGGGTTGGGTGGGTTGATCCACAGGCTGAAAAACCTTAACCCACACCAGTCTGTTACCGTTTTCATGGATCGGGAAGCGTTACCAAGAAAAAATATAATATTCTCTTGTTGTTGATGTTTTTGAGTTCTACTTCAAACATCATATCATATACTTAAAAGATGTGACACGATTACACAAGTGATTACTAGTTTAAAACAATTTCGAACAATTATATAAAATAAGCCTAAGTTTTGAAACTCTAGAAAGTTCTATTATTATATGATAACTTTGGGTCCCTTATCAAAGTGCAAGGTTCTCATAATTTTAAAAGGACAACTACTTTATGTGTTATTGTTCTATTTTTCGATGGTCCTCATATGTTTCTTTTTGTCTGTGTATTAAAGTAAATGTAGCAACTAAAAAAAGACGGAGGGAGTAGTATTCAACAAGAGACAAATTCGATTTATGCTTATACAAATAGATTTGCTCAACTTTTCGATGGTCCCCACATGTTCCCTTGGTCTGTGTACTAAAGTAAATGTAACAACTAAAAAAAAAGACAGAGAGATAGTATTCAACAAGAGACAAATTCGATTTATTCTTATACAAATGGATGCTCATATAAATTGGAATCCATCCCCAATACAGATTTAATAATAGTAATACCACTCAACAAACAATTCTTTGAAACAACAAATTATACAAATACTAACTTCAAAAATATATATATAGAGTTTTTTTTCATACTAATTATCAATCCCTTTTATATGATTTATACTCCTTTTTCAAGATTTTATGGCCTTTCCTGTAGTCCTCAAAGCTCCAGAAGAGGCAGCAGAAGCTGGATTAATAGCTTTTCTTATCTTGAATATGTTCCAAGCTGTGCCAGCACAATGTCCAGCAGTGGCAAGCGCATCTTCAGTGGCTTCCCCTGCATTTTCTCCGAACCTGTGTGCATGCTCATTACATTACTCATTCTACAACTTATAGTAAGTGCGTAAGATGAATGCATTACGAACTAAGGCCTCGTTTTTTTTGGATTGAGATAAATTGAACTGAACTGAACTGAACTGTAAATAAGTCCAAAAAAACATGGCATAATATATTACTAGTAGAACATACACTAACATTGATGTCTCACAATAACTTATTACAAGTTTGTCACAATTAAGTAGTAATTACTCCATCCGTCCCATAATATAGTGTTTGTTTCTTTTTTACACGGTCTCCAAAACTTTGACCTTTAATATTTTCAATTTCGTATTAATAAAAAATATAAAAAGTTGATATTATGAAACTATATATTGAGATAAATCTAACAAGATCCCACATGAATATGTCTTTTTTATACTTCCTTCGTTTTTTTTAGATGTTACACTTTCAAAAATTGTGGTTCCCTAAACAAAAATTGGAGGAGTAATTAGGAGAGAATTAACATGGGGTTTAAGGGAAGGGAGGAGATAGAAAAGAGGACCCCTTGGGTTCCCCACCACCACCCCCAACAGCCCAGAGAACTCCCACCACCACCCCACCACCCACCTGAAATTCGAAAACCCCACCCCACCCACCCAAAACCCCACCCCACCCACCCGAAAACCCCACCCACCCGAAAACCCCACCCAGCCACCAAAAAGCCCACCCCACCCTCCGAAATCCCTACCCACCCACCCGAAAACCCCACCCATCGCCGAAATCCCCACCCACCCACCCGAAAACCCCAATCACTCGCCGAAAACCCACCCCAGCCTCGCGAAACCCCACCCCAGCCTCGCGAAACCCCACCTCTACCGCCGCAAAATTCCACCCCATCCTCGAAAACCCCACCTCTACCGTCGAAAATGGAGGCCATGGTTTTGCGCGAAGAAATTACGTGGTTTTCGGTAGGTGGGGGTGGGGATTTCGGTGGCTGGGTGGTGATTTCGGTAGGTGGGGAGGGTTTTCGTGGGTGGGTGGGGTTTTGGGTGACTGGGTGGGATTTTCGGGTGGGTGGTAGCGATTTCGGGTGGGTGGGGGGTGGTGGTGGGAATTCGCCGGGCTTCTGTGGTGGTGGGTAAGGAGGCTGCGAGGTGGGGGAAGGGATGGGCAGCTGAGGTGGTGTGGGAGGGGTGGTGGAAGAGAAGGGAGGAGGTTTAATTAATTTTGGATTAGTATATAATAAGGTTAAATTAAGTTAGTTTAATTTTGATTAATCCTTATAAGTAAAGGTAAGTGAGTAATATTACAGCATAAAACTTTCCAATTTAGGAAATAAAAAAAAGTGTAACATCTATTTAGAAACATGCAATTTAAGGAAAGTGTAACATCTAAAAAAAACGGAAGATGTATATACAAATGAGAATATTCGGTCAAAGATTTTAAAGTTTGACCTAAAAAAAATGAAGTAAGCATTATATTATGGGACGGAGGGAGTACCTATTAGATACCATCCTAGTTGCAGCTCCAGAGGTGGCATAAAGAGCTTGTTGCTCAGCAGCCTCAGCGGCATTCATTATCTTATCTGCTCAATTTTGACAATCAAATCAAATTACATATATATTTGACAACGACGATTAATTTAAATTAAACTTAATTTAAAGCTAATGAAAAACTACAATCTATATTAAGAATATCATCAATTATTACTTCAATTGGTCAAACTTCACAAACTTAATATATTTACTTAGATTGATGAAAAAAAAATACATTAGCATGCATGATTTAAATTGTTTTCAAATAATGATCCTTTTATTATTTTATTGATACATACTTAAAATTATAAGCGATCAAGGTTATTAAAAACCGTAAGAAACCCTATGTCATACTTGTATTCAGGTACGACCGTATGAGTTGTGCTAAGCAAACATATCTAAGCATGAGTCAAAGGAAAAGTCGTATCGTGTCAAGTTCGTGATTTTTAAAAAGAGGGGTTCGTAATAAGTCTAATCAATGTTGTTAAAATCGCGATCCGGATTGTAGGATCGTACGATCCTACGATTTAGATGAGGCACATCGATCCGGATCGCTTGCATAATCGCAATCCAACAGGATCGTATCAGGATCGCTAGGATCGTTGGGATCGCGATCCTGATACGACTTTACCGATCCTAGGTTTTAGTGGCCAAATGCGAAATCCCTAAGTCATTCAGCCCAAACATTCATCTATACAAATATATTAAAAGGCATGCATAAACAAGAAATTGTGCCACGTGGCCCTCTCCCTATGGAGTTTTAGTTCATGTAATCGATGTACAGTTAAAAAAATTAAAAATTGCATAATATAGGGGTTTGATCTCGAGAACTCAAGTACACATACTAAACTCTAAAGTCTTAACCACTAAAGTAAGCTATATATATTTAGTGTTAATATAGTAAAGTATTATATTAATAGATGAAATTTTTTCTTACCCGTGGCATAATCTGAGCCTAATAACTAGTTTAACAGCCCAAAACATGCGAAATCCCTAAATTCTCTTGCTCTTCTTGAATCGTCTTCCTCTTCCTCCCATTTTCTCTTTCTACTCTGCAAATTCAGCTAAATCTCTAATTTGTGGTAAGCTTATCTCTCTTTCTAATTTGTTTTCTAATTTCATGGTGTTAATTTGTCTTAAGCTGATTTAATTCGAAGCTATTTTTGCTCTGTGCTTGACTGCTTGTTGTATATAGTAATTCGACTATTCGAAGCTAATTTACGCTCTGTGCTTGATTTAATTCGAAGCTAATTCGGTGCTTGTTTGCCATTTTCGTTTTTTCCATTGAAATTATATGCTATGTATTGCCATGCTTCTGTCGACTTTGCCACTGAAATTATATGCTATGAATTTTGCAAAATTATGAAATTAAAGCCATGTGATGTGTGCTACTGACTGTATTACAGTAGTATTGTACATTATTAGTTTTAATGTTTCATTGCTATAATTCATTTTCGTTTTTATTTTCCTTCTATTCTGTTTTTTTTTTTATTTTGTTTTTTCTTCGTTTCTCTATTTCAATTAGTGTTATTGTTCATTGTTCTAATTAGTTTTCATTTTTTAAATTTTCTGTGCGGTTAGAACTTAGAAGATAGATCATGTCAACTTCATCTGGGAAAAAAAAAGAAAAAATGCATCTGGAAGTAGAACTGATTTTTATCAACATATTTGTATTCTAATTTGTATCAACTTTTATTAAGATGTCTTTGTATTGTTGGTTTGTATTATTAACATTTTCAATATTTGTTTTTTACTAAACAATTGTTGTTGTATGTTTGGATCTTTTTATTATGCAATATCAACTATTATCGATAAATGATAAGTTTTTAGCATCATTTTACTCCATGTATGAGGAATGTATAAGCAGATTAGCTAAAATTGACTTAATTTTTCAAATTTCATAGGATCTTACGAATCTGCGATTCGATCCTGCTAGCTCATCACAATCCAAAGTAGGATCGTGATCCTGACAACAGTCAAAGACTCAAAGGAAAAGTCGAATTGAAGAAAATGGTGAGTTTCTGTTTCCTGAATTGTAATCTGAGATAAATCTAGACCTAAATTTGAGTCTCCTCTAAACTTTGATTGTTAGAAGATAAATCTAGACCTAAATTTCGTGATTCCTGCATTTTCTTAGTTCCCTCTTAACTTTCTTTCTCTTTCCTCTCTAATGGCAGTTTTGCTATGTCTTGTAAATCAGTCGACGATTCAGTCGGAGACTCCGAGTGTCCGACTCCGACAGACAGTGGCTTCAAGTCAGTGTTCGCCGTTCAGGTAACTCATTTGTCCATCGATTGAAGATTTGCCATTGTTGGAATTTTGAATGTTAGGCTGAATTTTGATTGTTAGTTACTTAGGCTGTTGTGAAGTATGATTGTTAGTTGGGTTGAAATTTTGATTGTTAATTAGAGTTTTGATTGATTGTTGTCATTTTTTATTGTTAGTTGCGCTGAAATTTCTATTGTAGTTGTGAATTTTGATTGCTAGTGAATTTGGATATTTGAATTTGTTGAGTTGGAGGAATAAGTATGATTGTTATTGAATATTTGTATTTGTGGGATTTGAGAGTGATATTTCACATGTTGAATTTGTGGAAATTTGGGAGTGATATATCATATATTGTTGAAATTGGGAATTTGTGGAATATGTTACTATGTTAGTTTATTATTGTAAGTGTGGGAATGTATGATTAGTGAATGAAAAATCTATATTTTAGAAAAAAATTTGTGATGTAGAAGTTGATGTGATTGTAAATCGGTTCCAAAATTTGAGATCCCGACGTGAACAATTGTAATTTTCTTTTATTATTGATTGCAAGGTTGTATTTGGATTTTGTAACATTTTAAATTTAGTAATGACAAACTTTTTTTTTTGAGTTTCTAGTTATGTAAAGTTACGCTACCCCGGGTTCGGAATCTTGGATCCGCCCCCGGTCCCTTTTACCTTTTTGTTGGTATAAAACGAGCGAACTGACAGTCGAGTTAACCCATTGAGATTTCATAAAGATATGACATGGTGATATATGTATTTAGTATAGTGGTATTGGAACAACATACCAAGAGCATCAAATGAAGCCAGAAGAACCTCTCCAGGCATCATAGAAAAAAAAGCTCTTCCCTGTTTAGAATTAACTAAAGGCCCCATCACTGATCCACTGGCTATTCCTACTCCATCTAGCATCGTTTTGCTCATTTTTTGTGTTGTATCTGACAACTTTCTCACACTACATGCAACAAATATGCCCGACTTAGTAAAGAGATAAGATTTGATAACAAAAAAAGGCTAGAAATAGTATTGATGCTTCTTGTTTTGTCACTAAATACTACAAAATAAAATTGTATAGCACGATATATTACCGCTTTATGCTTTGATTCATGGAGTTGTTTCTAGATACAGTGCTTTTGTTGCTTTTGGTTTTTGCTGGTGTGATTTTCACATTGTTGTTCTCCTGGCTAAGAATCAATTCCCCTCCATTTTGCATCTGATAATTGGACATTTAGGAGTATATAAACATGGCAAATCTAAATTAGTTAATCATAACCTTATAGGTATACTGACATAATTACAAGTTGAGACCACTAAGGAATAACCAAAAGTTGGGACTAAAATGGTGGAACGCTCATAGTTAGGACGGTTCCCATCAATTTTTCCATTTTAATACTCCCTCCGTTTCATTTTAATCTACACACTTACACTTTTCACGCATGCCAATGCAAAACTTTGAGGACGTATATCTTTAGTTTTGTATTTGTAAAAATTATAAAAAGTACATATTAATAAAATACATGTTATGATGAATCTAACAAGATCCCACATAACTATATTTCCATCCGCGTATAAATCACAAATGATGGTCAAAGTGAAAGTTGAGAATAGTGTAAAATGTCAAAGTGTGTAGATTAAAATGAAACGGAGGGAGTATGAATCAAACTCTAAACCAAAATAATTCATTTTCAATAGTTTTGATTAGAGTTTTATACTTAATGTTGATTTAATATGACTTTTTTCATTTTAATATGATTAGTGTTTGATTGTACAATCCAATAGTTTTTCCAAAAATGACAAATAAAAAAGTCAAATAATAAGTGCTACCTCCGTTTTCTATTATTTGCAACGATTAGACATTTTCCCTCTCTACTTTATGTCAAATCGTTGCACATAATAAAAAACGGAGGTAGTATTAAAATTTATTCGATATTTTGGCATTTCATATGTTGTACCTCTAATTTTTTTCCTTCCAAAATGTACTCTAACTGTTTATTTCTTCTATATCGTATTTGTATCACTTCGTTAAATCAACATTAAGTTCAGTGTTAGTTTCTCATTTTCAGTTCTTAAGACTTACATGAGAAGCTGATCCTCAGGCGACGCCCACAACCAGCCCCCTCAACACCCATCTTTCACCAGGTAATATCTTTGGTGTTAGTGTCTAATTTGTGTTTTTTTTACGAATTTCAGAAGTTTGATTAAGTGGGTTGCTGTTATTTTCTGTAGATTGGTTTTTTTTTGTGCTAAGAATTGGTTAGTTTGTGTGTTTAGTTAGGGTTGTAATTTGATTGTTAGTTTGTTTTAATCACTGCTTGCTACATGGGTGTGATTATAAGATATCAAAACTGTTAGAATCAAAATTTGAAAAAAGGTGGAAATTTTCCCTCTATAGTTCCAATTGTTATGGAAAAAAGAATTAAAAGCATGCTTTACCTGGTTGGTGTAAGCATTGCTACACATGAAAATCCCCTTAACGATCTGACCAGTTCCTTCGGCGATTGCCCGAGCTACAACTCCATTATAAGCTTCAACCTTAGGAGCAAACTCTTTCCAATCGAGATCGTTTCTCCCATTGAATTTAGATGAACAAGAGAAGCAAGAATGTTGTTTAAGATAGGAATCTAATGAGCTTAATAATTTTTTGTCACATCGTTCGGAGAAAGTCACCCCATAGTTTAATGGATCACCCCCTTTCATGGGTAAAGTAAAGAGGTAGTGAAGAGCATCAAGCTTTATCACTGGCTCATCTTTTGTGAGCGGCCATTGGAGGTTGTCCGCGACTTTGATGATGGTAGCAAGGGAGATATTTTGGTCTGAGAGGACGTATACAGAGAAGTCGCCTCGTGCTAGCTCTATGGTCTCTCCTTCTTCCATCAAGTTCACAACACTTCCTGGGATTCGGAGAATAAGTTCATGCTTGATCATGTTAGTTCCAAAATTTTCTTGGTGATTAATTGACTTTGGTTTAGGCGAAGATGAGGCTGATTTTGGACTAACACGGCTGAAAGACTTCATCATTTCTTTTGATTAGTTCTTTTTGGGTTGGTTTTGGGTGTTTTAGGAAGGAAGAACAATGTTACTTGCTAAGTTGCTATTTATGCAGTATAAGGGGAATTAGGGGAGAGCAAAGATGATTATATGCTCATAGGCAAAGATTCTTGTATATCAAGTACAACATAGCTTAAAGAAAAAGAAAGGATTATGGATATAGGATTACTATATAGTGGTATGTTAATACTTAATATAAGGGGAAAGAGGAAAGAACAGAGATGATTATATGCTCATAAGTATATATTCTTGTAGAGCAAGTACAATATAGCTCTATGGAAAAGGAAGGATTGAGGATAAAGGATTTCTAGTTAGTGGTTTATATGATTTATTTATAGAAAAGTAGTGAAGAATAATCTTAAAAAGCTTCATAAATTAGTGGCTCTTATCCTTGTTCCATACTCTTTTTTTTCAATGTTTTTGTTTTGATGGTCCTTGTTTCATACTCTTGTGATTGGGGATTGCTTATATTCCCATAAGCTATGATGTTCAGAGTTCATTCTCGAGTATGGTTCCAAGGGTGATACATGAAATTCTTGATTGGAGGACTCCAGAAAAAAGTGTAATATTAATTGATTTTTTTTAAAGATTTTGCTTTTATTTTAATAAAAACAAAGTGAAGTTATTGAGTCATTTAGTTGCTGGCAGATGCATAGGGAATTAGTAGTTACTTAATAGGGTGAGAGGAAAAAAGTGATTTTTTAGAATAACATGGGTAGCGGAGAGTTGTAGACTGACCAATGGGCATTTTTAGGCGCGGCTCGGCCCAAACCCGTCCCGGCCCATGATCACCTCTACTATAGAGTAAACAAGATAAACATTTTTTGGTCTGTCATGAAGATAAATCAGGAGCTTAACTTTTCAGTCAGACTTTCATCAAAGGAGTACACTACTGGCTTTTTGATACCTATGCAGTAGCGCACTTGCATTAGTGGGAATAGAATCATATTCCTTAAGCTTGGGATACTAGTTGGCTTGCACTGCCCCGTCCAATGTTACTATATTGTTCTGTTAGGTTTTGTCTTTTTCAATGAATGTATCTCTAACCCATGTAATTTTTATGTCTAAAAATTTCAAACACGCTTCAAACCTGAAAATCTTCGGCCAGGGCTTGTTCCATATCACTGTTATTTGTTGGTTTTTGGGTTTGAGATTTTAAAAGTTGTTTTATAAATTTTATGATGAACATAAAAATAGGCATATGTATACTAGTATTGTTGAAAATCGACAACAAAGTGTTGCAATTTCAAAGTGGGAACTCTATACTGTCTACAATGATTTTTCATTCTCATCTTGTTGAAAGAAGAAAATCGCTCCTCATTTTTACTTTTTAGTTCTAACATTTGCTCAATTGCAAATTTACCGATACTCAACTTTGAGCCTTAATATATTTATTTATATAGAAGTAATAATTATAAAAAGTTGATAAATCTAACAAGATCCTACATAAGCCTTGTACATAAATTTGTTTTTTGTTACAAGATGGCTAAAGCTCAATACTGCAATATATAAATAGCATTAGAAGTTGAAAAAAAACCGAAGAAGTAATAAAAGTGTAAAGGTACCAGCACCACAATCTCAGCCCTTGTCTCACTCTAAGTTTTCTCTTATCAAGGCTTAAAACAAAAATTTTAATTCATAGAAACATAGTACTTCCCCTCCTCTCAAACTCAAGCTCTTTTCCTCCTACTGTACAATTTCCAGATCTTTTCTTATTGCATATGAAATCCTCTTCAAATCTCTCTAATCGGTTGCAAATTGTTTCCAGTTTTGTTCTCACTTTCTATTATCTCACATTTTAACTTTTTGTGAATTTGAAGGGTTTCTATAATTTGCAGAAATTCTAGAATTCATACTAATTGAAGAATAAGAAGAAGAAAGAAAACTAAGGAGGAGGATCCAGATGCCAAGAACAATCGGTCGCACCTTGCTCACTTGCTGAAGCTTCTTTTGCCAGGTATTTAAATTTTCAAGTCTGTTGTTGTTTTGATTGAACTTTTATCATACTTTAATTTGTTATTATGTTTGATTTTAATTGAATATAATAATATTTCGAATGTTTATGCTCTATAGGATAATTTACATTGTGTTTCAGATCTCTATATCAAGTTTTTTTGGGTTGTGGAACAATGCCATTGTACAAGGTTTGGCAATATGGTCTTTAATGCTGCATTGTGCTGGCTATGTTAGTGCTTAGTTGATAGGCTATGGTACTAGGAGTAGACTCATCATTTTACCTCAAGTACCCTTGTTTGATCTTCAATACTCTGACATGGGTATGGATGCTTTGACACTTCACCTTGGGCCAAAATCATGGAACTTTTTCATAAAATTTATGAGTTGGACACTTAGACATGTCCTCGTCTCTGACGTAGTTACCCGCGTCCGAGTGACATAGGTAGTGTCAAAATTTTATTTCATCTCTGGACTTTTTTTTTTTTTTTTTGTGGAATATGAATGCATTACAGAAAATATGAAACTTTTTGATGCATTTCTTCCCATAAGTTGGAGGACCACATGCGGGCTAATTAGTAAATGAATAAGTGAGAAACAATATAATGAATGATGTTTTCTTTTCTTTTTTCATTTTATAAGCATGATTCATAATTTTGAAAATTCTGGACATAATGAGTATTCTTTCAATAAATGGCACCTCTTAATTATGTAGACTGTTAGAACAGTGGCATTGACAGCTTATGTTCGGTAACTTGCTTTATATTTATATTGGAAGTCCAGATGACTAAGACTCCATAATGAAGTCTGGAATCTTGTTGATTCAAGGAGTGCTGATATTCAAATATCTATATTAGCTGAGCTTGTACTGAATGATGTAACAGGTGGTGTACCAAAGGACGATATGGCAGATCCTCCCCCTGTTAATAGCCCGAGAAGAGTTCTCAGCCTGTCAAGGAGGAGGAAAGGTGCTGGCTTCTTCCTGGACGTTGATGATAAGGCTTCTGGATTTGGTCTATCTGGTCAGCATGGACCAAAACCAGCTGAAGTATATGGATTTGTGGGTTCTATAACAATTATCGTTGCCACAGGTGTAGTTCAGAATCTTTGTTTTATGGAATGTTCTAGTTGCGATCTGTTTGAGCTACATAAATTGAAATAGAATGTTGAGGCCTGCTTCTGTTGGTATTCCTCAAATGTAGTTGTTCATTGCTAATGTACACGGTAGCGCATTTGCTTGCCTTTCTGTGTATCAATTGTTTGGTATTTACTAAAGCATTAACACTACTTTCCTTGAACAGCCATATTCTTCATATGGGCATATGTTCCTGAGCGCTGGCTGCATTCGGTTGGAATCTCTTACTATCCTAGCAGGTCAGTCGTACGCATGTATACTTTTGACTTTGACACTTTGTTTAGATAGCAATCATGGAGGGGAAGGTATGAAGGGATGATAAGGACAGGAATGGGAGGGAAGAGTGAGGTTGCAGCCTTTTTTCCAAAGTATTCCAATATCAGAAATATTGGTTTACCAAAAGAAGGATAATGATCCTTTTAATTCTCTTCTTCTGTTAAATCTGAGCAAGGGAAAATGAATTCCTCCCTTTCCCCTCTCTGCCTTTCCTTCCAATTTCCCTTATCCATATGCACAATATTAACAAACCAAGCATCTAGTGTAGAAGAACGTAATGTAATGTATCAGTTAAGGCCTCCATGCAACCCCACAATGAAAGGATTTCAGAGGGGGGGGGGGGATCTATCTCTTGAGCGCAAAATGAAGTCGGTGATGACTGTTTCTATACAGGGTCACTTATATACTTACGCTCATGATAGTGGTTATGTCCCGCCCTAGGGTAGAATTCTTGAAGTCATTTTGGTAATGCATTGTCGGTCCGAAGACATATCTCTTCAATTATCGTACTTTAGGAGTTATAAATGGTACTAAGAGTAGGAGGTGATATTTGTATCATTAATTAGAATCTAATATTGCTTGGATTTTGTTCTTGGAAGTTTCTTATATTCCAAGTTAGTTTAGCTTATAAGTATGACCTTACTGTTATGTTTCCTGCAGTTGTGTTATATGAATTATGATGAGTAACTAGTTGAGTGTTTTGAGTTTTTCAATCTCTACCAACTTATCTATGTTCTACTGAAAGCTTATTATTTCCGTGTCTTCTTTTCGTGTACCTGATCATTTGGAATTCTATTGCTACTCGTATTTGTATTCTGGCCATTGGTTCAGCAATAGCTGTTTTGCCACCTTGATGAAAATATTAATGGTTCACGCTTGTTATTCTAGGTATTGGGCTGTAGCTGTACCAACTTATTGCATGGTCATAATAGTTTTAGGACTGGCATTTTATATAGGCCTCAACTTTATGGCAACACCTTCTCCAACTTCCTTACATGTTATCTTTGGTAAGTTAACTTGTGTGAAGACCATATCAAATTGTCCAACTGTTTCCTTACACTTGCATAGGGAAGATCACATCTAATTTTATATGTTTTACCCTTTTGCTTGACAGATGAGCACAGCAGAGAGCCACAAACCTCAAGGGCGTTGACTGGTGAAGATGATCAACCCATTGAACCCATCTCAGATATTGGCATCAACCGCATAAACGAGCTCATGTTTAAAGATTTTAAATGACAGGTGTGTATTTTGACATCTAACCATCTAGGTACACCCTTGGACTAGAATATGGACAATATCTGAAAGGGTTTTTGCTGATATAGTAGCGGAGTAGAGACGTTTCTTTCCCTCCACATTATGAAAAAAAAGTAAAAGGTCTCGGGACGAAAATAATCCTATTTGGCCACCGTACATCGCTAACATCAGGCACTCCGCTTGAATGTAGATTATGTTTATATGTTCAAAGGCAATCCGTGTCAACATTGAGGGATTTCCTTATGATTTCTCTACATTCATGGTCCATCTTCATAGCAGTGTATCATACGCAAACACTTTAACCACACAGCAATAAACTACGGTTCCTCTGAGAGCCACATGGTAACAATTGGTAGCAAGGGGAAACGAAAAACACGTACCTGGTAATGGTAAGTGTTAAACCCAGTCCCTCGAGATGGAAGTTTAGGGGGAAAAGCCTTACTTTGGACGTGGTGGGATGCCTTGTGCCTGTTTACCAGAATCAACATCTCCAAACTCGAAGGATCCTACTGGATGTAGTGTCGAATTGGTTGGCCAAGTTGGTTTTGAGGTGGTAATTTGGGTGTGGTCTTGGGTACTTTTTTGGGGTGCAGATAACAAATTGTTTTGGATCAGGTTTTTTGGTTTGGGTATTGTGGATTTAGTTTGTTTCATGTATTCTGTCTTTTTTGGCCTTTTGCCTTCCAGTTTCACATGTATTGATGTTGTAAGTTGTAAGACTTGTAACACATTATAGTGTCTTTTTGCTTAAAATTTCTCCCATATCATGTCTTTACTTTTGTATAGCTTCATTTTTCAGCTGCTCTCTTCCCCTGCATTCGTTCATCGAAAAAGGTGCAGATTTCAGTATGTATCCTCTCCAATTCACTCAAAAAAAGAAGTGCTAAAAGATTGAATTGATGTAAAAAAAATGTAAGGCTTTGTTTCGACATAATATAGTGCTTACTTTTCATTTTTCACAAGAATTAAGGAAAATGGAAGGAGTTTTAGGATTTCACAAAAATATATATTTAAGTAAATGTTTATTGGGTATTTTTGTCTTGGAATTAGTTTTTTGCTTCTTTTTCCTTTAAAATACAATGAAAGAGCAATGAATATTCCTTGGAATGGTATAAAACAATAAATAGGCACATATTTTAAAAGAAAGTAGGGGTATTTTGGAAAGTTTTATGTAGAAATGAAGGATAATTTAGTCTAAACAAATTGATAAAAAAGAAATAGGCACAACATTTTGGGACACTCAAAGAGTAATGTAAGCACTATATTATGGAACGGAGGGAGTAAAAAAAATGTAAGGCTTTGTTTTGACATGAAATAGATATATTTATAGATCTTTGACTCATATTTATGAGATAAAATATGGGTTGGATTGCTTATTTGCAATGGGTGAATTGCTTATTTGCAATGGATTGGATTGAACCAAGACTAACTAAAGCTGCCTGCAACCATGAAAAATAATGCGAAAATAAGAAGAAACATTCCTTTAAGAAAGGGGTTTTAATTACACAAAATATTTGTTCTAACTTCATCTTTCAAAGTCTCCACAATATTCCTAAAGTTTTCGATTAGTCTCAATACTTCTTTACCTTTATCTCTTCGATGATTACTTTAACAAAGATTCAGAATAACTTTATTTCTGTTTTGTAATACTCCCTCCATCTCAAAATATAATTCCCATTTCATTTTGCACAGTCTCCAAGACGTACCTTTGACCTACGATATCTTCTATTTCTTATTAGTAAAAAATATAAAAAGTTGATATTACGAATTTACACATTGAGACGAATCTAACAAGACCCTTCATGAATATGTTTTTTTTTAATACATTAGTGAGAATATTTGGTCAAAGTTTTTAAAATTGACTCCCAAAATAGACATGGGGACTATATTTTGGAACGGATGGAGTAATAAATTTATCTAATCAAATTAGTTGCAGAACCTCAAAAAAGACTTTAGAATGCATAAACATCTCATCAATAAAGTTTATGTGCTAGGAGACTATAATAAGAGCATGATCAAGACACCATTAAACGTACAAAGTAAATGGTCAATAAACAGTTAAACACATGGTAAGTTGGTAACTCGGGGAAAAAATAGTTTTTTCTGAAGTGAAAAATCATTCATCGATTTGAAGTCATACGACATCAACAATAGAGGTAAAAAAAGTAACAAGTATATATCAAGTTTAAATAAACATAATATTAGTATGACAAAACAACGATCGTCGAGTAGATCTAACACTGAAAAAAATCCTCGTCTTTCCAGTCGTTGTCTAATGCATCATTCTGCGACGGGGTCTATCGATCTAATGTGTAGTTTTTAAGAAGAATTAGATTTAATTCAACTAATTGTAAATGAAAAATTGACATTTGTTGTAGTCCGTACAACTTTCGATCAACAAAATAACCTTCAACTTAAGAATTTGGATCTAAGATACATACCCAATTACAAAAAAAAAAAACACCTAAAAAATAAAACTATCCTGATAAACATGGGGCGACTATATCCCAACAAAGAGGGACATATGCCATCACAAAGGATAAAGAGAAGATATAATAAAGAGAGACTAAATTTATTGAATAGATTAATTTGTTTGGTAAAGTGAGGTTTGAGTAAAATTAGAGGTTTGAGCTCGTATTAGAGGATTTGACTAGTCAATCCTCTAATTTCAGTGTGTGGTAAAAAGAGGTTTCAATTAACTTTTTGAGCTCAATAAACTCTTTTTGAAAAAGTTGGGAGATGAGCTTTTTGACATTAGAAGTTTGGGATTGAGTGAACCAATTACATTTATGTCCTAAAATTGTTTAACTAAATAAGTAAAGTTACAATCATATATTATGCACACGTCCTTATTGGTCATTTTACACAATAATGTAGCAATAATCTGTCAGTTACTTACCAAACACCTTCAAATAAATAATTAATTCAATCAGCTATCAGCTAATACAATTAGCTAACAATTAAGAATTTGTGCTGTAAGAGACCGCCTATTTTTAAATTAAAATTAGGCAATGATAAGCCCAATATCTAAAACAGAAACTAGCCCAATAGTGACTAGGTTAATTTCTTTCGGCGACTAGTTTAATCTAATGCGTGCATTGTGCTCCCGGGAGCACAATGAGAACTGTGCTCCCATAATACAATTAGAACATTTACGAACACGAAAACGAACATTTACGAATACGAAAACAAACATTAAACTGTTGAAATGAAACATTACAAAATTCATTTACGAAAACGAACATTTTATTGTTGAAATAGAACATTACAAGAATTCATTTATGAAAAAGAACATTTTACTGTTGAAGTGGAACATTACCAGAATCCAAATACGAAAATGAACATTTTTGGTTGAAATGGAACATTACTAGAATTCAATTACTTAAATAGAACATATGCTTATCAAATATACAACATATTTTTAGTGAAAATAGAACATATTTTTTGGTGGAAACTAAGTTTTAAAAGAACATTTTTTAAAATTGAACATTTGCTTATCGAAAATAAAACAGATTCACAAAACATAGAACATAATGTTTTGCTGAAAAATAAGCTTAAAACAAACATTTGTTGAAATTGAACATTTATTTATTGAAATTAGAACAATTTTTACGAAAACTAGAACATATTTTTTTTGCTAAAAGATATGCTTAAAATGAACATTTACTTATCGGAAATGGAACAAATTTACTGGGTGCATGGTGTGCACCGTGCTCACGGGGGCACAATAGAATTTTCACGTTTAATCTATTTAGTGACTACGTCTATTTTTATATTAAAATTAGACAGTCTATTTTAATAATTTTTAAACAGTTAAACAACTATCCGCTAATTGACAAATAGGATCTTAGAAAACAAATTAAAAATTGAACATAAGACAAAGAAAACAAAGAGCATTTTAAGACCGTATCTTTCAAGAATTTGAAAATGGCGGCGATCAAGAAAGCAGAAATTCAACAAGTTTCTTCAATGGCAATACTTCCAGAACACATAATCATCTCCCATATATTCCCTAAATTACACCCAAAAACCCTATTGCGATTGCAATGCACAAACAAATTCTACAAAACCCTAATTTCATCCCAAGAATTCATCGATGAACACCTCCATCAATCTCTCTCCTCCTCCTCTCATGGCCTCCTCATCTTTTTCACTGCTCATGTAAACGGAATTCAAAGACTCTACTCTTTAGACTTAGATTCACCCAATTCACGTGCTGTTTATGTCCCACTTCCAGAACCATTTCACGGCGAATACAACCATTTCGACATTGTAGGTTCTTCCAATGGTTTGCTTTGTCTTCGATCAACTATTGGTAACAAACATTTTTCCCATTATAATGGTTTAGGCTTCTTGTTTCTGAATCCATGTACTAGAATGTTTGGTTGTTCTTTATATTATCCATCTCTACATGTGCGCAGTCACGAAGTTGGTTTTGGATTTGGGAATGATCCTAAAAATAACGATTATAAGCTGGTTGTGATAGAATTCTGTAACATTTGGGGTAGAAAACTTTATGGGAGGACTTTAGTATATGGGATGAAAAAACATTCATGGAATTGTGTTGAGCGTATGAAATTTTTGGATTTGTCGGATGGTATGCCTACATGTCTACCTATTAATGGTGTTGTGATTGACCGCAAGTTACTTCATTGGGTGTTCTTGTCGAAATCGAAAAAAGTACTTGGGATTGGTTGTTTTGATGTAGAGCTTGATCGATGGGCTGATGTTTCTTTGCCATTGCCTGATTATGATGAATATGATCAAGATGGGCGCGCTACTAAAGTTGTTAATTTGGGGGTTTTTGATGGTTGTTTGTGTTTGTCAACTACGATTGAGGGGTCGAATGTGACTGATGTATGGGTGATGAAGGAGTATGGGGTGAAAGAGTCATGGACTAAGTTGTTAATTGCTACTCCGAGTTGTCAATATACTCCTCTTTTTGATTATGGGGAAGGAATGAGGAGGAAACTTTTGCTTAGCATAGATTGGCCTCATAAACTAGGGGTTGAAACTTGTGTTTGGTATAACCTTAGTGATCAAACAACTAAGAAGTTGGAATTGGGTGGGGCGCCTCTTTATTTCAAGGTTCTTTCGTTGTGTTTTGGGAGTCTTGTTAACATTACGGGTGGTCGTCAAATCGAGGCGCAAAGGGAAGTAAGACGAGGAGGATGAACAAGTGAAGGATAAGGTAAGCTATTTGAATGCTTGTGATATTGATTTCCTTTGTTTTATACTATGTACTTGTCAATGATATATGTTTGAGGATCACTGTAGGTTGATGATGCTCTCTTACAAGTTTATAACATTGAAGATAAAGCATATAGGGATTGCACTATATGTTTTCTCTTGCAACTCACACTGTAACATGAGATGCATTACCTTAATTTGCTGAAACAAACAGTGGTTAGAATAATGCGAGGAAAGGCATTATGTATAGAGCTTGTACTAGGGATCAAATGGTGATTGACTAGTTAAAGCAAGGAGGAAAGGGCAAGGCCTCCTCATATGACTTTGATTATAGGTGTGAATACGAATTTAGCGCCCTCTGAAATTGGGTTTTCTGGGTTGGCAAATTTGTGCATAGAAAATATTCTGCACATTCAAGAAATTAGAAGCAAATTAATTCCGCAGTCTGTCACTGTAGCTTGTCTATTAGGTAAACAGTGGTCTGGCGGAGTACGGGTTAGCTTTAGCTCGTAGCAGACAGTCTTTCTATTTATGATTGTGTGACTGTGTCCTGCTTATATAATTTTCTCGTTGTGCCTATTTTAGCTAATGAATTGCACACATATTGATTTTGTGTCACAAACATCATTCTATTTGAACTGAGCATCATTGGAAGCAAAATTTAGTTACATAATAATCAGGTTTTCTCGAAGTGCTTTCGTTTTCGATTGATTACTTTATAAGCTTTGCTTCTTGTTGGGATTTCATAAAGTGGAAAGTAATTGAAAGCATCTAATATGATTACTTCTTCAATTGAGAAGTGCAGTAGATATCTTTCCAGTTGTAGGGTTGCTCTAGAAAAGCAAAGAAAGTACAATAGCTATAAACTACAAGCTAATTAGACTATCAAATGATCAGTATATATTATACACCAAAAGTTATTTGCAGTCGTGCTACTTCTTTAGTTCAAAACGCTTTTTTATATACACTCACGATGTAGTCGTATTTTAATGTATAACTTTCTTAGTATATCTACTCTGATTTGAATATATCAGGTGTTCTTTTTGGTATATATAGACCTACAAAGGGAAATGATGTAGATATGATTTGGAACCTAGTTTCCGATACCACCCTGAAGACTTCATGATAAGTTTGCATAAAACTTTTGGCTTAGGAGGATGAACTTAATAGTTGATGATCAAGGATCCAAGTTGTTGCTAACACCTTTTGCTACTACCTTGATTCAATCTATTTACTTATAAAAGTTTGATGCAAGGGATATACTGTAGGCGTCTAATGCCTATTTCCTATTATCTTTTCATGGCTTGAACTAAAATTTTCTAGATCACTCGGGATGTAATGGAGGTCTGATTTCTTCGAACTAAGTAGCAGGATGTTCCTTAATCATATGATCAAGTACAGATTTTGAAGATTAGAAAAACAATGCTAGAGCCTAGAGGAACCATAAGGACGTTGAGCTGAAAACGCTTTTTTAAGAGACTTTTTAGATAATTTTTTATATTTTTTATTAATACGGAATTGAAGATACTAAAGGTCAAAGTTACGTCCTGAAGACTGTGTAAAAAAGAAACAAGCACTATATTATGAGACAGAGGGAGTATATACCAAAGGCGTTTGGCGAAGTACAAATGCATTTGGGGTCACCAAATTGCTCCTCTTGACTGTGATGATAAATGATTCAAATATTTGGTATCTTTTGATTGTCTGATGTAAGACGTCCATCATTGTCTGTATTGCTCTCTGCTTATTTACTTTCCGGCTTCCGCCCCGTTCCGCCAGTCACCCCACTTTATCGCCACCTGCTGCCCTCTGCCGTGAGAGGGATCATTGAGCTTAAGCTTGTGCTACTAACTGGTGGTTTTAGGGATGTTAGCGTTTGTAGGGTAAATAGTGAAAATTCCCTAGATTATGAGTTAGGTTCTTATTTTATTTGTTCAATGGCGTTAATCTTCTGTATTATACTTGCCTTGTTTGTTTTTTTTTTTGGGGGAGGAACCGACTAGTGCATTTATCAAGGGACAAAATGTCTGAAAGCACATAGGGGGAAACCTAAAATGCTGTAGCTTAGCTAAATGATGGACTACACAATTACCATCTCTTGATAAGAAGAGACCAAATTACTGAATTAAAAAAAGAACAAAGCGACAAAATATCTTCTAAAACATTATCAAAATCTGAAATTAAACCACAGCTTTGGGAAGACGATTCACAAGCACTTGGCTACCCAAGTCCATGATGACATTCCCATAACCATAGCGTTTGGCAAGCCTTATCGCTAGTAGAAGAGCCTTGCTGTCTGCAATTTCAGGAGGCCACCAAGCATGCACTCGACGTGTAGCAGCAAATAGTACGTCCCCCTTCTCATTACATGCAACCACTCCCATGCCAACCCAGCCTTCAGTTGCTAATAAAGAAGCATTCACCATGCCAGCAGGTGGTGCAACCCAGCCTTGTTTGGTTAACTGTACAATGGTGAGTATATTCTTGATATGAACATCTATTTTTTAGTGGAGGACAATGTTGATGGTTCAATGTATATTATTAATATTGGACTTAAACTATTGCTGTAGCTCTTGTGGGCGGTATTTATTATCTCATATACACAACACACACATATATATAGGTCATTATGTTCTGACATGGACACTAATACACACTGTTTTGATTTTGCAGAGGAATGTCCATGTTAGTGAATTGGAACCAAATGAAGACCTCTTAATGCCCAGTTCAATCGTGTTCGATTTCCTGAATATACATACATTTGGCTAAGTAGTATGTAACCTTTCTTTTGCATGTGTTTAGTGCAAGAGTACTTAAGGTGTGATATATGATTTTAGTATCAAATATCTGGATATATGATTTTTACTGCTATAAGAGATATTGTGGACATTAGTGGTTCTGTAACACTTTTTACAGCAGACTTTAGACCGTTCATATTGTATAGATCTATTGCAATGGCAGCCTGATGTCAAAGGGATTGTTAGCATTACATCATATTATCAAGTTCTTTTTTGTGTTCAATAGACCCCAGAATGTAGTAGAAGCTCTCTATGTATATACAGAACCAGAATTGATCTTCATATTCCATGTTCTTATGACAATCCTTTTAATTGTTTTATGCTACTTTCTCCAGAACATAATAACTGCAACAAACAAATAAATATATTATACCTTACAAATGATATCCATTTATTGCAGTTATTATGTTACGTATGAAGTACTAGAAATCTAAAAGGAGCTAGTTAAGTAAGTTTGGATATTCATGTTTTCTTCTTTGACGCTAATTTATCTATCTAGGAAAGGAGTTTTGACATGAAAACATAAGTAAAAGAAAAATAGAAAGTAGAGTTTGGCAAGATATACTCATTTTTATTTGAATTTTTTTTTGAGTCCAACCAAACTTTGATGGATTTATCAAGCTAGAGGTAGACAGAGAAATTACATATAAAAAAGAAAAATTAGACACTTTACTGAAAAATTAGACACTTTACTCTAGGGTGTTTGGTATAAAAAAACTTGATATAATAAACGGATTAAAGAAGCGTTTTCATTTCTAATTGTGTGGTATGACTATATGAGTGCTAAGTAACAAATACTTTTTTCGAAGGGATTCGCAATCCCCCCCATTTGTTACCCTTATCGAACTAGTGGAAACAAATCATGTTTCCTTTCTCATTCATAAACCTCTCAATTGTTTCCATTCCACTAGGATACCAAGCAACTATTAAAGGTAACAAATATTATTTACATTTCCCCGCCCCCCTCCCCCCATCCAAATCCTTTCCATTCCGTTTTCATTAAACATACCAAACGTCAATATGTATAGCGTGAGAACTAAGAGAGAGAGAGAGAGAGGAGCATTAGGTCCTCTCATCTTCCCTCCCAAGTGATAGGGGTTCCATTGTAGTGGCGCAATGGCCCCATGGGAGGGACGGAGGGTGGATTGTCATGGGCTGGATTGATCTCTAAGATAGGGCGTTTTGGGTCAACATATACTTATATACTTGAAAAAAAAAAGCTTATAGTAAATTCCAAAACCATGATCTAAAACTAAATCAAGCCTAAACAAAAGAGATAGCAAAGACAAATCTGCCTAGAATCATGAATAAAACAAAGAAGAAGATGAAGTCCTTTTAAAAAGGGTTTATAATGCTTTTTTTTTTTTTTGGCTGAAAAACTTTATTCTAACTTCATCTCTCAAAATCTCCACATACAATATTCCTAAAGATTTCGGTTAGTCTCTATACTTCTTTATATTTATCTCTTCGATGATTACTTTAACAAAAATTCAGAATAGCTTTATTCCTGATTTGTAATAATAAATTTATCTAATCAAATTAGTTGCAAAACCTTAAATAGGACTTTAAAATGCATAAACATCTCATCAACAAAGTTTATGGGCTAAGAGAACATAATAAGAGCATTATCAAGACAATATTAAAATTACAATATAAATGGTCAGCTACACAAAGGTTACGAAGTTACTCGATGTTAAAAAAGTCTACGAATAATACCATACCTACATAAAAGAATCGTTATTAGCTGACTTTCTAAAATCTAACCTTTCGCTCCCTTACTAAAAAGGCGTGTAACACGTTGCATCATAAACAGTTAAATACATGGTAAGTTGGTAATTAGGGGAAAACAATAACTTTCTAAAAGCACTTAATCTTAAACTATAGGCTGAAGTCCACTTGCTTCTTTTTTTTCTTGCTTTTCTTTTTGGTAAATCAAGAACATCAAAACAATCGATCAATGTGCTAAAACAAATCACAAGATCTCTTTTTTATTAATTACCCAGTTCCCACATTTATCTCCGGTGAACCTCCTTAACCATCTCCGACGTTTTTTTTTCTTTAAAAAAATTAAAAAAAAGCTTGAAAGTAGTATTAATGGAGATAATTGTAGCAGCAACAATTATATTGGGTTTTCTATTACTCCTTCTCTTTGTCACCCCACGATTTATCAAACCCAGTAACTCTTCTCTCTCCTTTTTTTTAGATTGAAGATTTTGACTTTTAAAAGTGAAAATCTTTTCTGTTTTTTGAGTTATTAATTTTGTTATAATTTTTGTAAAAATGCAGGTCAATCCAATGAAGCTTCAAATAGTAACACCAAAAACATCTCCAAGGTACCACAAAGGATTTTATTCATTGACATTATGATTTATTAGTTTTTTGATGAATATAGATTCCAGATTTTGGTGGGTAATCTTGTTTTTTTAGTTATTGTTTAAGATGAATGTAATTTTACTAGAGTTTATTAAATCTATTAGCTTTGTAGTTTGCTTGTATTGAATCTTTGCTCTTTAACTACAATGCATCTTAGTGAACTTTTTATTTTTTTCTGTCACTTTGATGGTTTCTGCTTCTTTTTGGGGGTACTGAAACATGTTAGGATAATCTCTGATTATTAAAGTTGATATAAAATCATTAAGTTTGAAGTTTTGGGTATAATGGTGGGATTTTTTTGAATTTCAATTATATGAACTTATGGAACTAATTTAGGTTGATGTCTATAAGTCAAAAAGAGATTGATTATGTTTTGTTTAACCTTGTAACAAGGGTCCTAGAAGATATACTAAAGCCGAAGTCTCGTTGCACAACAAAAGGACTGATTGTTGGGTCATCATCAAAGCTAAGGTTGATTTGTTTTTCCCATTTCTCTTCCAATGGAACTAGTTTCTTGACTGTGATCATTATCTCGAAAGCTCTAATTGCGAGTTCTCTAAGCTGTTTGTGCTTGTTCTTTTTTGATGTTGCTTGATGTAGGTATATGATGTAACTTCATATGTGGAGGAGCACCCGGGTGGTGATGCTATTTTAACGCACGCTGGGGATGACTCAACTGAAGGGTTTTATGGGTATGAGAACCTTTTATATCGATCTTCTATGTCGTTAAGAGAATTTAGAGGAATGCATCTTTAACTACTCTAGAAACCTCTCTTACTACATTAGATTTGATGGAAGTAATATGCAAATCTACTTAGGCCTCAGTCCTCACCTTTGGTGAGATCTAGGGTGAATCATTATAGGCTAAAACTTACAAGTCTTGATTTATATACCTTCCCTAGCTTCTTCGAGGTTCCAATGCTATTGTGTTGCAGTGATTTCTATTCGGAAGAAATCCACATATTACAAACTACTTAGGGACTGTTTGGCTTAACTAAATTGGAATGGAGTAATATACATTATACAGTGAGAACGCCATGATATGGATTTGGAATCCATTACTTTTTTTATCAGTTGTTTGGTGCATTCAAAGTATGGATTTAGAATACGTTACTAGAGGGGGAGGTATAGAGATCTCCAACCTTAGCGGCCTAGCGGGTGGTGGGTATGAGATTCAAGGGGTTTAGGGGTGATGAGCAACATGTGGGTATGAAATTCCATACCCTAATTACCTCAACCAAGCAATTTTTTCCATCTTTATTAGTATCACATCCATCCCAATTCCATTTCTAAACATTCAACCAAACACCTCCTTAGAAGAATCATGTTCTAGTATATTGACTTGTTTAGTTTGGCCTTTGAGAGAATGCTTTGGCTCCCTCATGCTTATGGATTATGGGCATTATGCTTGTAGCCTTGTTGACAATCTCTGATCCAACCTGGACCTGTGCTGAAGTTACTGAAAGAAAACTAACTCAATGAATTGACCCATTTTTCTTACTCCAGTTTTACGAGATTTTTGGTATATTATGAGCAAGTGAGCATAAACCCGAACTCAACCCATTGACCCAAACTGCCAGCCTTAGGTGTAGGTTTTGTAATATGAATGTGTGTCCTTTAGTGTGAAACATAATTTACAGCAACCTACAAGCAAAGATCAGGGTCTGTTAAGGAAAGAAGTATTGTTATATTATATGAACCTAAAATCCCCCCCGCCCCCTTCTTCCATGGATAAAAAAGGCTCCTTCTGATATACGTATTTCACGTTGTTGTTGCCTTGCTGCAATGTTTCTGCTGTTAATTGATGCTTGTAACATTCTTCGCAAACGTAGTACATTTATATTTTGAGGAGATGACTAATTGGTTTGATGTAGCTGTTAATGCATCTTTTTATATTATTGGCTCTCTTTCACTTCTATTATTGCTTCACAGGCCACAGCATGGTACACGAGTATTTGACATAATAGAAGATTTCTGCATTGGAGAATTGGAACAATGACAGAACCTATGCAACCAATTAACTGTTTCAAGTTCTTGGTTGAAAACGATTTTTTTCGCTTAGGCTCTTCTCCTCCAACCGGCCATTACTTCTATCATCTGCAAGTTCTTGAATCTTGATGTAATATTAAAGTCTATCAGGAGTAGGATATATTCAGTTGACAGATTCAATGTCTTTTATCAAAATCTAGGAATTGTGAACTCTTTCAAGACATGGGTGGCTGAGTCCAACTCCATTGACGAATGCTCCTTTGGGAGAATTTGATTAGGATAGAAAAATTGCAAGGATCTTGCTAACGAGCGCTTCAGTAATTTAGATTATCATTCATTTTAGTTCCAAATTTGGTATAAACTTTGGAATATGTGTCAAAATCATAAGTTTTTTATCGGTGCAATTAATGTTTATTTTGTTTTAATATTTTTATTATTAGTTACCTTATTTAATGTTCCAACAGCGTTTGTTAGCTTTTGCCAAATTGCAAATAGCCCCTCAGTTTGAGCTGTGCACTTTTCTTATTTTAAATGTTCTATTTTCCTTGATTAAATTTTTGGTATTTTATGATGAGCAAGGGTTTTTATTCGCAATCCATTAGGTGAAACCTGTAGATAACATTTATGAAAAATTAGTATTTGGGTCCGGGCGTTGTCCCTGGTTGGTATTGTGTTTTCGAACTTTATATGTATTTTTTTCCATTCCCACTAAAATAATATTAAGGAAAACTCAACATTTAAAAGATACAAATATAATAATATGGACATTTAAAGCATGATTAAGAGTTGGTTGAGATTGTAATTGTGTCATGTTATAATAGCAAGAGGTGACGGGTTTAAATCTTGTTGCAAGCTAATTTAACTTTTGTTAATCGACATAGCTTAAATTATTCATTGTATTCAAAAAGTGGTATGTTCTCTTCTTAATATTGAACTTGAATAGTTGCCTAATTGAGGTTGAGTCGGTGGAGTAGTAGTATTGTTTCCCATCTGTTATCCCTAAGGTATAGGGATCAAACTTCATAGAACTCCTTTGACTAATTTCCCATATCCCCTCAAGTGAGTCCCCTTCATCTTACCAAAAAAAATGTATTATATGGTCTCTTATAGACCGACTCTTTCTGCACATAGGTCACAATTGTTTCTATCTCTTTTGCTTTCTTTAATTCTACAGTCTCCATCAACAACTTATTTTATAATAGATGATGTACAGTAGTATTAAATGGTAAAACACTAAAGCTCCTATAATACACAAAAGTTTACATATTATAGATTTGTACATGAGACGAGGTTACAATATATCGGATCACCTGTAGTTTTTAATACTTATAACCTTCAATTTTGGTTGTTTCTGGGACATTTTTGGACTTCTACAGGGTCGTTGGTCACATTTTCTCCCGCAATGTTCCTAGGAGTGCCGACGTGACTTATAGCATTGCGCGGGTGCTTGGCACAATTTTGCATTGCCTCGAAAACCCTCTAAACACCCATATGTTCATTTCTCGTGAAACCCAAAGTTGCCTCGAAATGAACGTAAAGGCATCCACATATTCGTTCCAAGCCACATGACTCCTTTCCAATGACCTCCCATGTCCCTAGGAGGCATCCCGTTGTGTTCGTAGTTCGGGCCCTCGAAAAGTCCAAAACCGTGTATTATAACCTTCAATTTTGGCTGTTTTTGGAACATTTTTGGACTTCTACGAGCCTGGTCATATTTTTTCCCGAAACGTTCCTAGGAATGCCGACGTGACTTGTAACGTTGCGCGAGTGCTTGGCACCATTATTGTTGCCTCAAAAAGCCTCTTAACACCCATTTGTTCATTTTTCGTGAAACCCAAAATTGCCTCGAAATAAACGTAAAGACATCCACATATTCATTCCAAGCCACATGTCTCCTTTAAAATGACCTCCTATGTCCCCGGGAGGCATCCTGTGGCGTTCGTACCTCAGGCCCTGAGAAACTCCAAAAGCGTGTATTATAACCTTCAATTTTGGTTGTTTTGACACATTTTTGGACTTCTCAGGGCTGTGTCATATTTTATCTGGAAATGTTCCTAACAAAGCTTACGTGACTTGTAATGTTTCGCGGGTGCTTGACACCTTTTGTATTGCCTCAAGAAAACTCTAGACACCCCATTTGTTCATTTATCGTGAAATTTTAAACTGCCTCGAAATGAATGTAAAGGCATCCACATATTCGTTCCAAGCCACATGATGCCTTTCCAATTACCTTCTCATTCCCCTAGGAAGATTCCCGTGGCGTTCGGAGCTCGGGCCCCGGGAAAGTCCGAAAGCGTGTATTATAACCTTCAATTTTTGGCTGTTTTTAGGACATTTTTTTTCCTTCTCCGGGTCTGGTCATATTTTCTCCCGAAACGTTCCTAGGAAAGCCGACGTAACTTGTAACGTTGCGCTGGTGCTTGACACTATTTGTGTTGCCTCAAAAAGCCTTTGAACACCCCATTTGTTCATTTCTCGTGAAACCCAAATTTGTCTCGAAAGGAATATAAAGGCATGCACATATTCGCTCCAAGCCCCATAACTCTTTTCCAATAACCTCCATGTTTACGCATCCTGTGGCGTTCGGAGATCGGGCCCGGAAAAGTCCGAAAGTCTGTATTATAACCTTCAATTTTGCATGTTTTTGAGACATTTTTTTGACTTTTTCGGGACTGGTCGTATTTTCTCCCGAAACGCTCCTAGGAAAGACAACGTGACTTGTAACGTTGCGCGGGTACTTGACACCATTTGCCTAGCCTCGAAAAGCCTCTGAAAACTGCATTTGTTCATTTCTCGTGAAACCCAAAATTGCCTCAAAATGAACGTAAATGCATCTATATATTCGTTCCAAGCCACTTGGCTCTATCCTATGACACGCCATGTCACTAGAAGGCACACCGTGCCGTTCGGATCTCGGGACACGGAAAAGTACGAAAGCGTGTATTAACCTTCAATTTTGGTTGTTTTGGACTGTTTTTGGACTTATCCAAGCTCGATCATATTTTTCTCAAGAAACATTTCTAGAAGTGTCGTTATCACTTGTAACATCGCTCGGGGTGCTTGGGAGCATTTGAGTTGCCTTGAAAAGCCTCTAACACCCCATTTGCTCATTTCTCGTGAAGCCCAAAATTACTAGAAATCAACGTAAAGGCATCCACATATTCGTTCCAAGCTATATGAATCCTTTGCAATGACCTCCCATGCTCCTAGGAGGCATCCTGTGGCGTTCGGAGCTCGGACATCGGGAAAGTCCGAAAACATTAATTATAACCTTGAATTTAGGCTGTTTTTGGGACATTTTTGGACTTTTCCGGGCGTGGTCATATTTTCTCCTGAAATGTACCTGGGAAAGCCGATGTGACTTGTAACGTTTTGCGGGTGCTGGGCACCATTTTTGTTGCCTCGACAAGCCTCTAAATACCCCATTTGTTCTTTTCTCGTGAAACCTAAAACTGCAACGAAATTAACGTAAAGGAATCCAGACATTCGATCCAAGTGACATGACTCCTTTCCAATGACCTCCAATGCCTCTAGAAGGCATTTTGTGGCGTTCAGAACTCGGGCCCGAGAAAGTCCGAAAGCGTGTATTATAACCTTCAATTTTGGCTATTTTTGAGACTTTTTTGGACTCTTTCAGGCTATGTCATATTTTCTCCCAAAACAATCCTAGGAGTGTCGACGTAACTTGTAACGTTGCACGGGTGCTTGGAACGATTTGTATTGCCTCGTAAAGCCTCTGAACACCCCATTTGTTCATTTATCATGAAACCCAAAATTGGCTCGAAGTGAACGTAAATGCATCCACATATTCGTTCCAAGCCACATGACTCATTTCCAATGACCTCTATGTCCCTAGGAGGCATCCCGTGGTGTTCGGAGCTCGGACCCCGGAGAAGTCCGAAAGCGTGTATTATAACCTTCAAATTTTGCTATTTTTGGGACTTTTTTGGTCTTGTGCGGTTTTGGTCATATTTACTCCCGAAACATTTCAAGGAGTGCCGACGTGACTTGTAACGTTGCACGGGTTTTTAGCACAATTTGCATTGCCTCCAACAGCCTCTGAACACCTCATTTGTTTATTTCTCGTGAAGGGGTGTTAACGAGCCGAACCGAGACCGAACATATCCAGGCTCGGCTCGGCTCGAAAATGTTTGAGATTGAGCTCGGCTCGAGCTCGAAGCTCGTCGAGCCTAAAAATCTAGGCTCGGCTCGAGTTCGAAAGGCTCAAACCCAAGCCTGGCTCGAGCTCGGCTCGAAAACAAAATTTTTCAGATATTAAAAAAAGTTCAACAAAAAATTCATTCATTAGGCTTTTGATAAATATATAGCCCAACATACTTTTGCCAAGATTAAACTAATATGAAAGTCAAGTCATGCCCATTTAATAAACAGGCCCAACTTCCATTGACGTTTGTCACTCTTTATCCACATGCCCTTTTAATGCAAAAGGTTCACTCTTTCCTTTCCTTCCTCACCAATGTGGGACTTCAGGAATTTCATATAACAAAACTTGCAATCACATGCTACACTTCACCGATGTGGGACACTTGCAATTTCGTATGCTGTAGGCTGTACCGCTCTAGCATGCAATTTTTTTTTTTGAAAGAGGCATGCAAGTTTATTTTTTCTTTTGTAATATGTAGTTGCTGACTTAGTGCCACCTTTTTGTAATATTTTTTTGATATAATGTGTTCAATGTTTGTATGAATATTTTAAAATAAATATTTATATAAATATTTTAAAATAATTAAACTGGTTAATTAAATACTTTATAAATAGTCCAATAATACAAATAAGACATAATTTAAAATGAAGTTTAGTGAAAGGTAGTAAGATTTTATAATGAAAATAAGGTTGTTGTTCACCTTCTATGTCGATGTAGGACATTAATATCTTATATAAAAAATATCTAAAATACTTTCGAGCTTGTTCACGAACTCTCGAGCCGAACTTAGGGAGGCTCAAGCTCGGCTCGTTAAGGACTCGAGCCGATCTCAAACTCGAGCCGAGCCCTCTTGAGCCGAACTTTGACCGAGCTTTGACCGAGCCGAACTCGAATAGTTTGCGAGCCACCCTGGCTCATTAACACCCCTACTCGTAAAACCCAAAATTGTCTTCTAATGAACGTAAAGGCATCCACATATTCGTCCAAGCCACATGACTTCTTTCGAATGACCTACCATGTCCCTAGGAGGCATCTCGTGGCGTTCGGAGCTCGGACCCCAGGAAAGTCCAAAAGCATGTATTACAACCTTCAATTTTTGTTGTTTTTGCGACATTTTTGAGTTGCTTCGGACCTGATCATTTTTTCTCCCGAAATATTCGTAGGAGTCCCGACGTGGCTTGGAACATTGCACGGGTGCTTGGCACCATTTGCATTGTGTCGAAAAGCTTTGAACACCCCAATTGTTCATTTCTCGTAAAACCCAACATTGCCTCGAAATGAACGTAAAGGCATCCACATATTCGTTCCAAGCTACATGATTCTTTCCAATGACCTCCCATGTCCCTAGGAGGCATCCCGCGAAATTCGGACCCCAGACCCCGAAAAAGCTAGAAAGCGTGTATTATAACATTCAATTTTGGTTGTTTCTGGGACATTTTTGGATTTCTCCGGTCCTGGCTATATTTTCTCCCGAAACGTTCCTAGGAAAGGTTAAATGACTTTTAACGTTGCGCGGGTGCATGGCACCATTAGTGTTGCCTCGAAAAACCTTTAAACACCTCATTTGTTTATTTCGTGAAACCTAAAACTGTCTTGAAACGAACATCAAGGCATCCCCATATTCGTTCCAAGCCACATGACTCTTTTCCAATGACCTCCCGTGTCCCTAGGAGTCATCCCGTGGCGTTTGGAGCTCGCGCCCCGGGAAAGTCCAAAAGCGTGTATTATAACCTTCAAATTTGGCTGTTTTTGGGACATTTTTGAACTTCTCCGGGCCTGTTCATATTTTCTCCTGAAACATTCGTAGGAGTGCCGATGTGAGTTGTAACGTTGCGCGTGTGCTTGACACCAATTACATTGCCTCGAAAAGCCTCTGAACACCCTATTTGTTCATTTCTCGTGAAACGCAAATTTGCCTCGAAATGAACGTTAAAGCATCCACATATATTCATTCCAAGCCACATGACTCCTTTCCAATGAACTCCCATGTCGCTATGAAGCATCCCGTGGCGTCTGTAACTTGGACCCCGAGAACGTCCGAAAGTGTGAATTATAACCTTCAATTTTGGCTGTTTCTGGGAAATTTTTGGACTTCTCCGGGCCTGGTCACATTTTTCCTTTGAAACGTTCCTAGGAAAGTCGACGTGACTTATAACGTTGCGCAGGTGCTTAGCGCCATTTGTGTTGCCTGGAAAAGTCTCTAAACACCCCATATGTTCATTTCTCGTAAAACCCAAAATTGCCTCAAAATGAACATAAAAGCATCCATATATTCATTCCAAGCCACTTGACTTCTTTCCAATGACCTCCTATGTCCATAGATGGCACCCCGTGGCGTTAGGAGCTCAGTCCCCTGGAAAGTCCGAAAGCGTGTATTATACCTTCAATTTTGGCTGTTTTTCGGACATTTTTAATTTTGACTTCTTCGGGTCTCGTCATATTTTGTTCCGAAACTTTCAGCAAAGCCGATGTGACTTGTAACATTGCGCGGGTGCTTGACACATTTGTGTTGCCTTGAAATAGCCTCTGAACACCCCATTTGTTCATTTCTCGTGAAACCCAAGATTTAGGATTAAATAACTATTGTTGCATAGAAATCTATTGTAGTTTTGTTTATTACTGACAACAGATGTATATAATAGGACATAGACTATAGAGTTAGCTAAGAGATTGTTAGTTGGGAAAATATTATTTTGTGACTGAAGATCATTAAGGCTGGTATTTCAAAGAAGTTTTGTCCTCTGATGTTTCGAAAAAGGGAAACGTGATCTTCATGAGAGTTTCCATGCTAAATAAATTTTTAGATTTTTAGATGTTTTTAATGTTTATTGATTTACACATCCTTATTTCCACTTCTGTAGTTCTGTAAATGAGGTTTTCTTTTTTCATAATGCAAAGCGATGGCCTCCGCGTTTATTTTTACCAAGAGGGTTGATTCTCTGGTGGCTTCTTATTGTATTATGTCTTTTCCTAGATGGTAATTTAAATTTTATTTTGAACACTTAAAGCATGATTAAAAGTTGGTTGAAATGGTAATTACGTCATGTTATAATAGCAAGAGGTCGCGGGTTCAAATGTTGTTGCAAGCTAAATTTACTTTTGTTAATTGAAATGATACACATTGGACAATTCTAGTGGTGTAACAAAAATGACACATGACATGTATATATTATCACACACGCCTTTTAATATATTTGTATATATATATATATATATATATATACTTGAATGCAAGGCAATGGTATTGCCTTTACTTTTTTCATTGAGAATTCTAATAATTACTCATTCTCTGGGACAAAAAAACACGACTTGTAGCTGTAATCTAGAAACCTTTCTATCTTAGAAATGATCAAATGTACATCAAACTTGTCTTTTAAGGTGCAAGAAAAAAAATAAATATTAAATCAAAATAACTAATCTTATCACACCTGAAAAACAGAATATTGGAACTTTACAATGATACAAGGAAAATTTTTTCACATCAAAACTACAGACGACATTGGCACAAATTACAAAAATCTTCTGTAGCTGAAGAATGGAATCGAGTGAAGAATCAAAAAATGAGAATTCTAATGCATGAATCAATCAATGAAGAATGGCCAAATCTTCGATCTAAGAATGGAGACTTCTAATGCATGAATCAATCAATGAAGAATATGGCCAAATCGACAAGCGAGGGTTATATTCGCCGAAAAACAAGGCTTTGGAATCCCTTGCTGTCTTGAATAATTGCAATCTGTCATTTACGTTATCAATGATCCTACACATCGTACTTTTTGGGCTGCCGCCACTGAACCAAAGTTCTTGCTAAAGAACTGATGAATGAGATCTTAGGTGGAGATCCCTTTTTCCCGTACAAATTCTTTCCACTAAGGTCCGAATATTTTGGACCGATATCCTTCCCTCTGTCAATCTGCACAAGAAATATATTAGCTTCAGGAGACGTGCCAAAGTTTGTTTATCGTAGTTAGTAATCATGGCTCTTTAAGTTCGATATATGAATCTCTTGATAATAACCCCAGGTTCAAATCAAAACACGTACATAAAGCAAGCTAAAAACTGGTTTCACTTCAATGCGCAGACTGGCACCAAAAGACTAGTTCACATAAATCATTTCACCAACTATGCATGTTACCTAAAGTAAGGCTGGAATATTTTGATAAATTTCCAAATCCAACTATCTGTTGAATAAAGGGAGAATTTGGGTAACTGGGTATGAAATACAGGCATTGAATTTCATGGGCAGCAAGATCTTGACCACCCACCACTTCTTCTGCCCCTCACATAATGCGAGTCCGCACCTTAAACAAAATAGCAAGTTGGGTCCATGGAGACAAGGAAAGAGTAGCAGTAACACTGAAATGATGGAAGAGACACGACGATTTAACTCCTATTTGGAATGTGGGAACAAGAATGAGGAAGGATTTATATGTAAGACGTCTGGTAGCTCGTTACTAGCATCTTTAGGTTCCTTCCCTCTTCCAACCTAAAGAAATGCCTCTGGTGGCTCATTAGCATCGGTAATCTAGTGGAGTACCTCCAGGCTCAGGCGAGTTGCCAACAACTGCCGCAAAAAAATACGTGAGGATATCACAGAAAGAGTCGATTATGAACAAAGTAAGATATAGTCAATCCCTCTGTAACCACTACTACCCCCCTTCAACTTGTTATAACCTTACTTGCATAAATAAAAGATCAAAGCTTCATAGACACTTCCTCATACAATTCACCACCAAATTGACAGCAGAAATTATAACAAAAAGGCACGAGACCACAGATCCACAACCCAATTCTAGTCTAAGTAAAAGTTATTGAAAAATACATAAATAAAAGCTAGTATACCTTATATATTTTCCCATCCTTCAAATAGTATATGATCCCCGACCAATTAATAGATTGTGAGAAGTGAGATCTCAGAGCAGATATGGGATATAGAAAGTTGTCCACAAGCAGTGCAACAAATACCTGTTCAACATGACATTCAAATAAGTAGAGTTTAGCATCATCAATGATAGATGATAATAATTCCTAAAGTCCACAAAAGCAAATATAGGCGCTGTTCTGATTCTATGATGATTAACAGATTGAAGTTCAGTAACTAGCTTCACGCTCAGCACCCATCTCCAGACTCTTATATTCGGACTTGATTAGATGGCACAAAAGACGGTGCTCCATCCATTAAAGCATTTAAAAGTATAGCATTGAAACCAAGAAAACCTAAGAATTGGACATTCTTGGCAGATGGTTTAGAACAACTTTTTTTAATCGGCTTTTACTTTAAAACTTATTAATGTGGTCAAACAGCCAAATATATACATGTTAAGTAATTGGTGTTTGAACTCACCAACCAAAATATAGGAGCAACTTCACAAACATCTAATGCTGATGCCGACTAAAACAGCCAATACCAACATTTAATACTACTAATTGATCAAAGAAACCAAGTGTACCAACCAACACCAGATTGCCAAAGAAGGCTAAGTTAGCCAATGCTGCAACTTTCAATGAATACTAACCACTAAGCCCTAGATTAACTATAGATGTAGCATGTAGGTGACGACTTGAGATAAAATCTCAGATCGTATTATATTATGATGAAAACCATTGAATTATTTTCATCCAAATCTTGCTAAAATGATGCACAATCTAACAGGAAAAAGCTGATTTTAAAAAGGCTTACGGCAACTGGCAAGAGTCAGAAATTTTAGGAAAATAAAAAATCCACCTCAAAACTTAAAGCCAGCGCACCACTTCTGCTCCCCCTCAACCCAACCCAACCCCCCCCCCCCCCCCCCCCAAAAAAACTCAAACATCGATAGGAATTGGGAATGAAGTAGATACATGAAGTGAAAAGCACCAGGTCAAAAGCTTAACTTTACACCTTGACAGACCTCACCCTTATCTAGCTCAATATTAGGTAGTGGAGACTGGAGACCCCTATCCCTGATGTCCACAATTCCCTGACAGCTTGTTAGGTATAAGCTCATCCAGTTCCAAGTAGTGGTAGATGCCCATAGTTCCACTACCAAGAACAAGATTTTCTTATTGGTCTCCATCACCAACACCTCTACGAGGTTACAAGAGGTAATTTTTTCATCCAGATAAAGGATCATTAACTCCTGAAGGATACAATATACATATACAAATGACAAAAGAACGTTTTGTCTAGTCAAAAGTGAAAGAAGAAACACACCAGACACCAATTGTAGGTAGCAAGTGACAGCGGCGGTGCCTCAGGGGACAACAGGTTGCACAAGTGAACTTCAATCCTTGTCAAGTTCCACATGGAGAGCAACTCGATAGCAGTGCATGTGGCTAAGCAACCCACAAATAACAACCCTGAGAGTAAGTAGGAAGCTCATGAGTATCCGTATTATATAAAAAAATAATATTCTATAAATTGTTGGACTAGTTATTCATCATTTACAAAAAGCATTTAATGTGCTAAAAGGTCACACTTATAGCCAGTAAGAGAGAACGTCCAAACTATCCAACGACAAAATCTCTTATTCTAAGTACTCATTTCTATACAGCAACCTCAAACTACAGAATCATCTGCGACCAAGGGCTTTGGTACTCCCAAACAAGATCTCATAAGGAAAAAATCTTCTGTTAACAACGGTCACTTATCTTGTATACTATTCAGTTGTATCCAACATTGCAACTTCAAATCATTAGTGATGATGGTCAAGCTAAAAGTTAAACCATCGCAGCTCAAGCAAGTGAAGATCAAGCACCAGAAGTTTTAGCAAATATATTTTCATCCTTTCGACTGAAGAGGTGCATCAATATCTTTTCCTTATGCTTTTGTTCTTCCCAAACTAGAATCTCAAAAAGCTTCTCATAACAATGGTCAATCAATTTGTAGGCAATTCAGCTGTAACCAGAACTGGAATTTCAGGTTATTTTATTGATGATGCTCAAGCTAAAGGATCAGCCAAGTTCGATAAAGCAATGTTAAAATACAATGCATTTCAGGATATTGTTCCTTTCAAGTGAAACATTGATGTGTTGTATAATTACAGAAAGGTCACAACAGCCTTGGTTCATCACCAAACTAATTAAGTTTACATATGTTGAGACAAGGGCAACCAAGCAATTAACAACTAAAAGTAAGGCTATGTTCTCTTCACCTACTTTCAGGAACCTATAACCTATCGGGGCAGAACTACTAGATCAGACCATACCACGGTACCTTGTTTCAGATAAAGAGAACATAGCCCAAGTCGGGTTTTTTTTTGGCAAAAAGAGCATAGACTGATATTCCTTCCTCAGAATATGTGATAGCAAGGTTCAGCACTATATTGTGGTCTGCCTCTGTGAGATTAAAGATCATATCAGCAAAACGCATTTTCAGTAGCATGCAAGGAACCATGACCCCTGCTGTATCTTCCAGCATCCACAAATTTGTCCCAAAATAATAAGAACCTATTCTAAAATAAGAGTCCCCTAAACTGCAACATCCTCCCACACGTAGTGTGTCTATGTTTTACACGAATTGCACGTAGTGCTCCATTTAGTAGGGTAACTTGGTTACAGCTGAGGGAAGTGAACTACCTTCATGTTAGACCAAACCTAAATCTTTCTATTGTATAGCAGATCTCTCCTGAGATTTGAACTTCACAAACCCATTGCCATCACGTTCATATACAACCAAGGTAAATTAGCTATTTATGTTAAGATGTCTGATTGATCTACCTACAGAAAAGGTAAACTTACCGCCAGAAATAAGAGTTTCCTCTTCAACTGAGTGAGCTTTATAGTGCATTCGAAGTGCAGCTGCAATATGGATCAGAGCCATGAAATATGGTGCCACAAATCCCCAGGAGAGGTAGCAGTGGACAGAAAATAATGCCCGGTTCATTATCCAATTAACCTTTGACACATATGATTCTAGAACAAATGTTTGCTTCCTCAAGTAATTCCAATACCTATAACAGGTTAAAGAAGCCAAGTATCATTAGATGCAATATAAACATGAATTTTTTATAAAGAAAAGCCACTTAGATGTTATGGCAAACCTCGAGAAACTAAGATCACTTGAAAGTGGATGAGGGAAGACAGCAACTGGAGGAGATGTTATGAGTTTTTTGTGAGCTCCTGAAAGAGATGACTGAATCAGCTTCTTCTAATATAAATACCCAGATGTGCTTTCGCAACAAGATATAATATAGATCCACTTTGCAATCGCAACAAAATTTCTGAACACTTAAGGCATTAAGCAAACTCATGGTAATACAGCTTCTGCTTCCACCAAAATGCGCAAACAAGATTCTAGCAGGGATCATAATTTCAGAAGAAAAAACACCAACGCACTAAGCAATATTCAATTTACCATCACATGGTTGAGCTACTTCATTTCAAATAATATATAACTGCACTTTGATCCATTGTCTAAATTGGTCTAAAGTCTAAACTACCAAGCCTAAACTTACAAAAAAATAGGAGGTTGTTAACACCGAAGTCCAAGGTACATGCCTTGTGCCAGTCAGATTCCTATTACATGCTGTAACCAGTAAGCAAGAAACAGTGCCAAAAGCTTAAAGACATAGAATTGAAGATATATAGCTACTTCCTCTGTGTATCTTAATGTTCTAACTTCTACCCAATTAACAAGGAGAAAAGGGAGAAGGGACCACCCATGTGGAGTAATTTACCTTTTGAAAGAGAGAGAAAGACAAAGATGTACTTTCTCCCTTTTTTTTTTTTTTTTTTTACGCGCAACGTTTTCCATTTTCAGTGATTCTCTATTACTAGCAACGTTTCTTTTTTTTTAGCAATATATACTCTCTTGCTCTCTCCTAGCACATGTGGTTCTTTTTTTCTCTCTCTCCTCTCCTTGGTCCTTGTACAAAGGGACTCGTTGCGAGTAATTGAAAAGGGAGGAAGTAATTTATATGTTTAAACGGACGCCGTAGAGTGTGCAAAGGAGGGAAAAGTGGGGTAAAAGAGAGTAATAGGGAAAAAAAAACAGCATGAGCCAAAAAGAAATAGTGTGAAAACGGGTAGAAAAAGGGAGTCTAAAATTATACTTCCTTTATTCCCTATTAATTGCAACACTTTGACTTTTGCACTTTTTTATAATTGACCTAAAGTCGAAGGTTTTCTTTAACACGGCTATGTTTACAGTAATGTCCATGACCAGAGGATATAGGACATATAGACCTTGCAGCTTCATAAGACAGCAAAATTACTTCACATTAGCCACTTAAGAAGTCTTTACTGATGTTGCTATAAACTTCTCATCACTTAAACTTGAAAAATGAAAACTAACTGCTGGACATAATTTAGGCAAACAGAACAGAGTAAAGATAAGAAACACGTATTGGAACCGCTGGGGTAATACAAAAGGGGATTGATATCAACAACATTACCAGATATAAAACACGGGAAATGTGATGTGTGTAGCAGTAGATATGTTACCAGATATAGCTGCAAGAGTCATATCATCAGAATATCCACCATCTCGAAGTTCTGAGACTACGCCGTAGTTATCATTTCTGAAGTCATCGGCATGCATCTGATATTGTAAAAAATCAGGAGAAGAAAAAAAAACTGTCTATGCGCCATCTAGATTACTGCAGCTACTTACCATCATGCATCCGCCCCAAAGGAAGAATGTTCTGCCACCCGTAGCAAACCCCATTGAACAAGGCTGTAAAGATAACAAAACTTTTTTATTAAATAAAGAATACTGAATCTATTTAAATGCAAAAAAATCGAAAATAAAAAGTGCCAATTTATTTGCATTGATGAATATGTCTAATAAGTGTTAATAATTATGGCAAGACTAAAATCTAGTAGATTAGGCTAGCTAGTAGAGGAAGTAAGTGAATTAGTTCTATAAATATAGTAGATTAGTGAGAGGAAGAGGGTATGATGAAAATATTGGAGATTATTTCAGTTGTTAGCTTGGAGTGTATCAAGTCACTCGAAAAACTTGATGATCAATCTTTCACATTAGCTCTGTAAAGCCAGCATTGCAAACTGAATTTGCTTTTATAGTATCACCATTATTCATAGTTGCATCTAGAAAGAAAATACTCCTCTAAGAACACATTTTATTGCCAATTTTAATTTGTGGTAGTGGTAATAAGATTTATATGTAGATTTCTGGAAAAAGTCTCACGTCGATGTCTATGGTAAAAGAACTTCATCCCAAACACGTGCCTTTCTTCGCAGAGTTCCATTAAGTACCACCTTTGGCATGGATGTTAATGGAGATATATGAAGAAAAAGATGTATTTGAGGATGTAAAGTTATTTGATTTATGTATAAGTTGATTCACATTATCACCTATCAAACAGGCCATAAGAGAGATCACCAAAGTGAGGCAAAAAGGCATTCAATCATCTACATGACCATCATGAGGAAAGATAGATCTCATATACTAACTATCAGTCACCTATCGGCAAATATGTACCGCCTTAACTATCGTCCTTTACAAATCTGCCATAGAGCATCTTAAAAAACTTTGTAATGCAAAGTTAAAAACAGTCCAGGAGACTATATTGGAAGGGATAAGACAATCCATACAGGCGAACATATCACATTTACAGAAGATTGCTCGTGTCTATCAATACAGATTTGAGAAAAGCATGAAAGTATAAATGTAATAGCACATACCATGTGATATTCATATATACAATAACTTCCTAAGCTCCCAGAAGGCAAATCAAGTGGATATCCAGTTTGAATAAAAATCTGCACACAACAGCAACATGAATGACAGCAGTCGTAAATACAGGAAAGATGCACAGACGAAACATACAATGAGTCAATTTAAATACAATTAAACACATAATGAATATATAAAAAACATGCACACCATTCGAATCAATTTTACATTTTCAAAGCCCAAAGCATACCTCAGGATTTTTTTCCATTTCAGCAGTGAGCGCACCTATTGACCCTGGGTGTAGTCTAACATCATCATCTAGAAACAGAATATACTTGCTATCTTTATGCATTTTTTCTGCACCAACCTGCAAAAGAACAAGTTCACATATACGAAAGTAACATAAGCAGTCAAATTGAACACTATATATATGCAACTATGCAAGTACAAAAAATTCACATGTTAAATAGATATAAACATCTCTATTATATAAGCCAAGGGAGGAGGTGTGGTGTCCCCATCTGAAATGACTAAAATACCCTCTTAAAATCTAAAACAACATTTTTTATAATAAATTTACAAATGAGAATCAATGCAACTTGCCATATGGAATAAGTCAAAAATGGAATATGCAATCACCATTAATAACTTGACTAGATTGACACAATCAATTCTAAAAATTAATTAGAATCTTCAATTAAAAAAAAGTTAGTGATATATCCTGACAACATAATACTTTGTATTTACAAAGTTTAAACAATATGGTTTATTAACATCTACAATCGCTAAAGAATTATACTAAAGCCGCTGACAAAGAATTATTAAATCTTGACCAAAATTTTTTAACAGTTAAAAATAGGTCACTTTTAGTTCAAGAAGATAATAACATCTACAAAAAAACCTCAATAATTTAAATTACCACCAAAATAATTTTAGATTATAAAAATATATGCCTATTCGTACATAATATTGTCGACGCACGCATATGCGGCTAGTATTAAATTATCAGGAGGACCTTGTCCCCTTCTCATGTACTTTTTAGTTTTTTTAATTTCCAAGGCTATATATGCATACATTAATTAGATGTGCATATTGATAGTTATATCCTTATGGCTTGACGTTTTGTCCATCTAGTTTGCTTAGGGCTTTCCATATTTCAAAAGCTTTTCATTCATAATTCCTGGCCTTCTCAATCCGCAATATGTTTCAAAAAACATGAATTCATGATTAATCAACCACGATTAAAACTCTCTATATCTAAATGCAATTCAGAGGTTCTTTTAAATATACTTCAAGTAATTTTTTGTTGAGTTATATGGAACACAGCAAAGTACTATAGATGTACTGCAGACATTCTCTTGTAAAATACTAAACAATTGGGGAAAAAAAAGGTAATAGCCCTTTGTGTGTACATTCATTGAAATAGCAGAAACCAGATGATTGTTCTGACTTGAAAGCATGGCCATCTTTTGGGTACCATAAATGCCAATAGCAAGCTCAACTGTAGGACAATGTCCTCACAACTAAAAGGCCAAGATGGATCAACAGCATGTAGTAATCACCAAAGATAGATTGAACGAAAATTGGAGTCATCTTACAGAAGTATCAACAAAGAAGAACATAAAAAGGTCAACATGGACATATTGAATAACAATTGAATATACAGTTTTTTCTCTCTCCGTCGAAATAAGAAAAAATCAGCAAAAACTACAGCATAATTAATAAGCCTCCCACCTAAAATGGAGTCTATGAAAACAAATTAGCAGTAATGCAAAAAGGGCAACTCTGCTCCAGAGGAAATCAGAAATAAAGTAACTTACAAGTTGATTGTGAATCTTCTGACTGCAAGTAGTGGAATAGCCTGCCACAATAATCTTAGCATCAAGTCCATCCTGTCGTAGTGCGCAAATTAGTTAGGATAGAAAACACATGCAGAAAATTCCTCCAAGAGCAAGAATAAGATGCATGGAATGTAGCATAAGCTAGAACCAATATGCCTTCATAAGTTACAAAAAATATATTACGCAAATAAGATATAAAGCAACAGTGATCTTCGTCCATTAAAAGGTCAAAAAAGATTAGTATGATAGTAAAAACAGAGTTGCAGACACATCATAAAATCTTCCACCACTAAAAAAAAACTGATCTCATGTTACTATTTTATACTTTTACATCATCAAAACCAATCTAGATATAATGCAAGAAAACAAGGTGGCATATTTTCTGTTCTCACAAAGCATCCAACTCATGGAAATACCATGAAAAATGAAAAATAAACTGAATACCTGAAAATCTTTCATAAGCCTGGATACAGCATGATATGCTGGGTCTTCAGTACTTTCTACAATAAAAAGAAACTCTATAGGCCCACCATATAAGGATGTAATCTGCATCAAAACACACATCAACAGTTGATCTCAATATGTGCTCCACTTCGTCTTATCCAAAAAGTGAAATCGCATAAGAGAAATGTCACAACCAATTGCGAATTCCGAATTCCCAAATTAAGTTTTAAAAGTGATAGACCAAAATTAAATGAGCAAGAAATTTTGACCAATCATATTCTACTGCTCAACCAAAGGTAAAACTAAGAAGGGAAACGAGAGAGAGAGAGAGAGAGAATCTGAAGACAACAAAGAAGAGCATTCACCAGATCTTGGCATCATTACTGAGAGGTTACTAAAAATATCTATAGTACTTGTAACAGTAGAAGGCATATACTATTTCGCACCTGACTTTTCCAGTTATGCAAATTGTGCTCTCCGAATCCTTTTAAAGGCATAACAACTGTGACTCTTGGTAGATTGACCTGATTAGAGTGCTCAAGCTCATTAATATCATGACAAAGGAAACCAAAGCTATTTCCACGTCGTGCTTCATTTTTCATGCGTTTGATTTCTCTATTCCTGCAGATAAAAAAAAGAGTTTGCCACCAAGAAATACTGAAATCAGAAAATGTTTAGTCCATAAATGATAAATCAGTTCATTCTTCTGCCCTCAAACCTTAGTACCTGACATAAGCAGCGCAAGCCCACCCAAAAGCTAGAATTAGACATATTAAACATCCCTGCAGGGATAAACAAGGAAACTTAGGAGCTGTAATCAATATTAAGACAACATCAATCAAAAGGAAAAAAGTGGCTGCGAAAATAAAAATCGAAGAAAATATGAAGCTGCAAAAACTAAAACACCAGGAGAGATTAGAAAAGAATTGATCAGAACAGGTCCCACTATATTGTGATAAAAAGACAAGGTAGAAGCAAAACAGCTAGCAATCTAAATGACGAAAGTGACACCATAAATTCATCCTTTTTTCCACTTGGTAAGTACAACCTACATGTCTTTACTCAAACATATTGTCACTCTATGTAGTAATGATGAAAAAGAAGGACGCAATCATGAGACTATCTGAAGATGCATTGCCTTTTAGAATGTCTAGTGGTCCTACAAAGAAAGTGAAAAGCAGCAATACATACTTCTTACCAAATGATCATATAAATATTTTAACTCATACGGTCATACCACACAAGGATCAATAAAGAACTGCCTATGGTAAAACTATTATGAAATGGAGGACATTTTGTTTCCTTCATCATTTTAACCAACATTTAAATTTGCATATTGGATCTAGCTGGTTTGAAGTATTGTGTTCGTGAATATCTAGAAATTATCATAATCAAATTGCCATAAAATCCCAAACTATGATCCCATCGACATCATTACACGAAAGTATTTCAAGGCAGCAATAACTAAGAATACCCCCTTCTTAGTCTACAGATCCCCAAAACACCCAACCAGTCCAAATTGTGGAAAATTGGACCTGAATCTGAAATTCTTGCTCAGAATCATACAACATTATGCAACATAAGAAAGGCAAAGAAAAGCCCGTGAGTCGACTTCCTGAGACGTGGCTGCCTTACATCATTACAAATTTACAACTGCACATAAGCAAACCTATATAACCTCAACGACGTGCAGTAACTTTCGACAACTTTTAGAAAATTGCCATTGACTTAATTTTTTTACCTTTGCACTCCAATAGTTAGAGAAAAAGTGTCAAAAACAAAAACTAGAGTCTCGAAAAGAGAAAACCTATCAACTTCATGTTCATCAGCATCCCAAATTAACATTTCTGGATGGGCCCGCCTCAACTACAAAGCTAATCAACAATTGACATAATTGAGATTAGGAACCAACAAGTCCACTCTAGTTTCTTAAACTACCAGCAGTTTTCACTTCTCATTCTACTTCCTTCGTTACTCAAATCACCATAGCATAACCACCTCTACACCCAACGCCACCGAAAAACAGCTAACAACCTCAAAGCCAAACTTTTCACAAGCTCTTTCTCTTATGACTTCGCATTTGTACTCGTAAAAGGTCATCTATAATTCTATATGACAGATAAACTCTCTAAAACAACACTTCTATCACCAAAACTCAAATTCATAATTCAAACTCACATATTATAACAATATAAATGTTTAATTGAGCATTCAACACATACTTCATACTTTCAACCGCTAAATCCTAAACTATCAACTCTCTAAAACAACACTTTTATCACCAAACTCAAATATTAACATTATAAATGTTTAATTGAGCATTTAACACATACCTCATAATTTCAACCTCTAAATCCTAAACTATCAACTCCCTAAAACAACACTTTTATCACCAAAACTAAAATTCACAATTCAAACTCAAATATTATAACAATATAAATGTTCAATTGAGCATTCGGCACATACTTCATAATTCCAACCGCTAAATCCTAAACTATCAACTCTCTAAAACAACACTTCTATCACCAAAACTCAAATTCATAATTCAAACTCAATTGAACACATACTTCACAATCTCAACCTCAACATCCTAAACTATCATATTTTAGCTACAATTATTAACATAACAACTTTATCCAAAACCTCCTTAATCTCAACTTTGAACCAATCTCCAACGAATTATAACAAAATTCCATTCTCATCAAGAAAATCAAAATATTTCATCAAAAAATAATCTAAAATAATAATTCAAATTCAGCAAAGTATAACGGCTAATAAAAATGCAGCAAAACAACAAATATTTAACTGAAAAACTCACCTGGATCTGAATAAAAGTGGCAATAGGACTAACACAAGCTCGGCTAGCAGAAATTAGGAAGAAATCCAAGGATTCTAACGCAGACATTATTGTATAAAAAAAATTATGAAAATATATATATAATCAGCACGAAATCCCTAATTTCGTGTAATTATGTAAAATTAAGTGCTGATTTAGAAGGTCTCTCTTCCTCTCAGATCGCCATTAACGACACAGCGAGGGGAGAGGAGAGAGAAAGAGAGATTAAGAGAGAGAGAAGAGAGAGAAACAAAAAATTGCAGAGGAGAGAGAAAGTGAGGGGAAAAAATGTTAAATGAAGAAGACCGCCTAATTTTTATATTTCGAAGATGAATTAGGAATTTACCCAGGAAGATAAAATTAGCACCAGAGGTTTTAATTAGAAGTTTTTCTAATGGAGAAAATACTAATCAGCAATAAAGAAGTTTTGAGACTGTTTTGTTTTGTCACTTATGTGGTTTTTTAGTTTGTGATTCGCTATTAGGTTTTGTTCTTTTGGACTTAATTAATAAAAATTCAATTCAGTTTAGACACATTCATTTTATATGAGAACAGAGCCTTTAGACAATTTCATGTAAGATCGTATAGTCTTATACTCTGATAGTCTTATACTTCATCTGTTCCATAATAAGTGAAACACTTCTCTTAAAAAAAACTCTCATATAAAAGAGAGAATTGTTTCACTTATTATGAAACGGAGGAAGTACTCTTTTTTTATTATTCGAAAATTTACTGGCCCAAACAGGTTCAGCTCTCATGACTTATGGGGGTAAGAACTAAGAAGGGCATACCAACCCATAAGAAAACTTCTGCAGACTGAAAATTGGGTATTTATACGCAGCAGCAAATATCCACACAAACACCCTAGATATGGGATTGATGAGAGTCGACAATATTCATATCTAAAAAGAATTTTCTCAATTTTTTCTTAATTTACAAGAAAATATATAGTTATATGGGGTCTTGTTTGATACGTCTGATCAATTAGTACTTTATTAATATTCAATCTTTGTAATTTTTTCAATATATGAAAGATATATAAATTCAAAAACGTACATTACAGGAGAGTGGGAATGATAAAAAAAAAGGCAAGGTTGGCCTAGTTACTTGAAGGTCCCCTTTCCACCTTGTGCGTCTGTTACAAGGGTTCTACTCTTACCTCTTGCAAAATAGGATCCCTAATTTCCCTCCACTTCCAAGGATTCTTCATCTTATCTAAAATATTTTTAAAAAAAAGTTACTTATATAGTTTATTGAAAATCAAACGCTACTTTTTTTTCTTATCCTTAGTATTATAGATCTATTTTATCAATTAAATCTTGATTTATTTTAGCACCAAAAGGTAAGAAGAAAAATATTATGTCGCGGTTGTCGCCTTCTCACAAAGGGTAGATCTAATGTTTATGTTCATATTTTATGATATACTCCCTCCGTCCCAAAATATAGTTCTCATTTCATTTTGCACAGTCTCCAAGACGTACCTTTGACCTATAATATCTTCTATTTCTTATTAATAAAAAATATAAAAAAATGATATTACGAATTTATACATTGAGACGAATCTAACAATACCCCTCATGAATATGTTTTTTTGTATACATTAGTATGAATATTTGGTCAAAGTTTTTAAAATTTGACTCCCAAAATAGAAATGGGAACTATATTTTGGGACGGAGGGAGTAGCATACTTATAACGCTGTAGTATTTTAAGAGTCGTTTACTACAATCTAACTTAGGTGCGTACTCTTCAACTTATTGGCTCTGTACTTATTTGAACAGAACTTGTTGAACCTGAACTGAACTGAACTGATTGGAACTTGTTAAACCTGATTGGACCTGATTCAACTTATTGGACCTGATTGAACCTGATTGGAACTTATTGGACCTGATTGAAACTTATTGACCTGATTGATACTTATTAGACCTTATTGGCCCTGATTGAAACTTATTCGACCTTGTTGGACCTGATTGAAACTTATTAGACCTTATTGGACCTGATTGAACTTATTTGACCTTATTAGACAAAAAAATTGACGAGTAATAACATATATATTACCCCTAACGTACCCCTCAAAATTTAAATGAAGTAATAGTTATTAAAATTCGTCCTTTAAAAAATAATTATTATTTAATTATCTCTTATGATAAATAATTTAACAAAAAAATTTTACTCCGGTGATGATAATGAATCAATCAATTGATAACATTTATATCTTTCATTGTTATTAGTAACGAAAACGTGTTATATATCTCTAGTTATTCAAAGACGAATTGCAAAATATTGTAATTATAATGATTATTATTGTTAACAAAGAGATAAGACAAAATTCATAATAAAAGCTCGATAATTTAATTCAGATATTTTGGACTTATTTTCAATTTAGTTTATTTTCTCTCTATATTTCAGTCGAGAGTTCAACTTTATTTTTTTAAGTTCAAAAGAACGGGGCGTACATTAATTGAAAACTTAGAAGTGAATAGAACCTAGTTACTTTTAGTTCCATTTGAGCTATTGATAGGCAAACATAGCTGTTTGGGGAGAAGATGCTGCTATGTGATTCGAATCTTGACCTTCATCCCTAATTTTTAGTTAAAACATATTCTTGCCATCAATCATCCTCAATGTTTTTCCTCGAATTAATAATTGAATAATTCTCATATTCCTTAATGCGGTTGCTTCCAGCATACGTTTGTCACCTTTCTGCACTACTAGTTCATTTTACTCCATGCTTTATTTTATTTTTTTGGGTACAACATGCAAGGCCATAGCCCATAATACTACTACTCCCTCCGTTTTATAATATAGTGTCTACTTCATTTTTGGTGTGTCAAACTTTAAAATTTTTGACGGAATATTTTCATTTGTATATATAAAAAAAACATATTCATGTGGGATATTGTTAGATTCGTCTCAATGTGTAGTTTCATAATATCAAATTTTTATATTTTTTATTTATTCATAATTGAAGATATTAAAGGTCAAAGTTTAGTGCCTACTTCATTTTTGGTGTGTCAAACTTTAAAATTTTTGACGGAATATTCTCATATGTATATATAAAAAAACATATTCATGTGGGATCTTGTTAGATTCGTCTCAATGTGTAGTTTCATAATATCAAATTTTTATATTTTTTATTTATTCATAATTGAAGATATTAAAGGTCAAAGTTACGTCTTGGAGACCATGTAAAAAAGAAACAAACATTATATTATGGGACAAAATGAGTATTAGGAAACTTATCACAATTCATAAGGGAAACTATACTACCTTAAACCCCGTTTGATAAAAAGTCACAAATAGTGGAAATGATTATATATTATAGTGTATATTTGTTCGGAAAATCCAATGTCATTACCTGTGATAATTCTACTCCATTTCAAGATATCTATTTTCTTATTAAAATCTCATTAATATCTATTACCGCTTAGGATTTAGGAAGATGGTATTGAATGGTAATGGAAATTTATAAAGGAATATCCATTACCATTATCTTGGAATATTAAAATATCTTTGTGGTCAATCAAGCAATACAAAACTTGTAGCTTGAATATAAATGATCCTTTCCTAGGCGAATTGAGCAAGGAAGACTAGAAGACTGCCAACTGATCGTAAAGTGTGATGTAACGTAATGAAAGTCCACCCAACTAATAAGGACACTTTATGGTCATACTATATACTCAACCTATCTATTATTAAGCAAATCCAACCAAGGATGTCTTGGCCTAGTGGTTAAGATTGAGGTGCTGTGAACAATAGATCATAGGTTCGAATCCCCCCCTCCCCTCATTTGTACTTTATACCGCCTTCGTGGCTCATATGAATCAAAAAAAAAAATTAAGCAAATCCAATCTTAACAACTCAAATCATAATCAATATATAGAACATGTTGTCCCTATCTTATTTCCAGTTTAGTTGCAATTAATTCAATTCATCAGTTCAGTTTATTTCAATTCAGTTCCTAATTTATTTCTCTGATAATTTATTATTATTTAACAACTTAAAATTATTATTTAATACTCTTTATTATTCTATTTAATAACTCATTATTATTCTATTTACTCCCTCCGTTTCCTAAAGATCTTCCCTCTTTCTGTTTAGGTGCGTTTCCAAAAGATCTTCCCTCTTTTACTTTATTCCTTATTTGGAATTTTTTTCCCTTTTTACCCTCTCATATCCCTATCATATGGTCCACCATTACATTATTAATTCAATTTTACTCCCTTTTTCTCTCCTACTTTAACCCCTTTTTATTTGTTTATTTATCTTAACCCTTTTCTCTCTCCTACCTTACCCACCCCACACCCACACAAGTGGATCCCCCTTGGTATCTGTAGGAACAGTAACAAGGAAAAATCTTTAGGAAACGGAGGGAGTAATAACTTATTATTATAAATTTTATTATTAATTAAAGTAAATAATATTTTTATTATTATAATTATTATTATATATTAACATATTATATTATTGAAAACTATTATTATCATCAATAAATGTTTATTATATTATATTATATTACATTATGTTATGTTATGTTATATTATATTATATTATATTATATTATATTATATTATATTATATTATATTATATTATATTATATTATATTATATTATATTATATTATATTATATAATTATATTATATTATATTATATTATATTATTAATTATATTATATTATATTATATTATATTATATTATATTAATTATATATATATATATATTATATTATATTATATATTATATATTATATTATATTATATTATTATATATATTATATTATATTATATATATTATATTATATTATATTATATTATATTATATTATATTATATTATATTATATTATATTATATTATATTATATTATATTATATTAATGATAGCTAAATTATTATCATTACTATTAATTATAATTTAATTCGGTTCAATTCAGTTCAGTTAAGTTGCACTCAATTTAGTGTGTAATTCAGTTTAATTGTTTTATGACGAAGATAACAAACCCTTAATATTATGTAGTTGTCACCCAACTAATCAACTAAACCACAAATTCAAAGGACATAATTGTAGTTACAGTATACTTCCTCCGTTTCTAAATAAGTGCAACATTTGCATAGTGTTTACTATTCACAGTTTAGACTTTAATTAACTTTGGTGATTTACATTTTAGGAAAAACATAGTCATGCGGGATCTTGTTAGATTCATCTAAATGTGAATTTTTTTAATATCAACTTTTTATAATTTTTACTTATTGATAATTAAAAATATTAATGGTTAAAATAATGCATTGGCAAATGTGAAAACAAGAAATGTTGCACTTATTTAGAAACAGAGGAAGTATTAAAGTATAACATTGGTACTACTATGGTTGAATGGTTCTCCTTATACTTATAGATGTTTGAACTCTCCACCGGGCGTCTCCCACCATTTGGCTTCTCCATATATCAAGAAGTAAATAGAGGAGTAAAAATTACAAAGAAGGGGAGGGAAAATTTGAACCTACGACATGTTTAGGACACCTCAATTTTAACAACTAGGCCAAGACAGTTTTGGTAATAAGGGCATGTTCTCTTCGGTATAAAACAGCTGAACTGAACTGATCTGAACTGAATTGAACTGAACTGAAATGAATAGTGATATGTGAGAGTAAAAGTATTGTCAAGAGCTGAACTGAACTGGTCTGAACTGAACTGATCTGAACTGAACTGATCTGAACTGAAAATAAGCTGGGGAGAACAGGCCCTAAATTTTATTGTTTTTAGTATATAGTAATAAGGATATATTCTAGAGTATCTCAATAGTAGCCTTTCTTGACATTCTCGATTTACAATTCCTACTTAAATAAAATTAACTATAATTAGGAAACAAAGGACAATCACATGTACTAGATAGAGAGGTAAATATAACAGTTGTCCAGCAACAGAAACAAAAATTATTAAAAAAGACGGTCTAATTTTGATATAAAAGTAGACCTAGTCACTAAATGTATTAGACTAGTCATCGAAAGAAATTAACTTAGTTACTACTGGTCTTACATGCACGCAATGCGTGCGATAATGTGTGAAGTAGGAAATAAAATTAATTAGGTAGAAAAATCGCCTTTACATTTTGTTTCCTTCAAAAACTGATGTTTACTTTAAATGTCCTACTTTCCCACCTTTTTTCGTTCAAATGAAACAGTTAATTGTCTCTTTATTTTTTTTCTTTTATTCCATTTTCTATTTTTTGGTGTCCCCCTTGTGTTACCTTATATAATAGAGATTAAGCTAATTTCGTTTTAATATTGGGCTTATTATTGTCTAATTTTAATTTAAAAATAGGCGGTCTCTTATAAACCCCGAAATTCACTTTTGATGAGTTTTGAGAATAAAACAACACAAGTTCGAAAATGGTCCCATGATAAAGCACATGAAAATTTACATGAAAAGAAACTCAAGTGAATGATAATAGTGGACAAAAATAATACTTAGAAGGATCCAGCTGTCTATAGTCATTCTCTCAAGAAACTGAGGAATGGAATATGCTAATTGCTAAGAACAATTGGTCATTGGTAAGGTATGTGCTGTCATATGTTAATATGCTGTTTTTATATTTTGATCTGTTTATAGATACTATATGCTGCAGTTGCTTTCAAAGCATGCTTATCTTAACTCAAATAATTGTTGGTTTTTTGGGTAGCTTTCTAAGTTTTATCTTAACTTATAACCTTAAAAAGTTGAGGAGTTCAAAATTGAAATTAGTGGTCAACGGTGAAGTCCACATGTGTTCATATCAATTGTTCTTTTTCTTCATCATGATAGGAAAAAAAAGCAAATATTAAATACTACTCCCGTCCTTAATTGTTATACATACACTGATTAACAAAGATTTATACTTTAATTATCAAAAAACAAACAAATAAAGATCTATACCTTTAATTGTATCATTGTTCATCTTTTTGATAAGATACTAGGGATCAATTGTTGGGGAAACGTTTTGGTGCTATAGGAGAGGAAATGTTCGATATCTTGAACATTTAGTTGGTTTAATTTATGCTATGTTGGTTTAATTCGTGCTATGTCAAGGTGATATGGCTTATAGATTTGTTGAAAAGAAACGCAAGCTTAATGAAGGAGCGCTCGCTCCGAGTTGAGATTTCAATGAAACAAAGAACAGAAGCTTGTTGCCACTGTGGAGCGCACAAACTTCACTTGAGCAATGGCTCGGGTTTTGAAGTGTTGTATTTCAGTTTTTGCAGTTATCATTATTCTGTCGATGTAACTACATAAATGACATATTTTATCATCTCTAATTCTCTATATATACGAGACTTCTCTTGTTATGAACAAATTTTCTTTGCATGTTGATTGGAGAATCAAAGATTTCAAAGTCAAGTTGTCATCAAAGCAAATTTTATAATACACTCGTTCCCACTTCCCTTTAAATGGTACAATGAGTGTGAACATCATTGTTTCTTCTTTGTATCTTGAAGATGAACTCCATAAACACATGCTCAAGATTAGGATCAGAATATTACTTTGATTTTACTTTTAGAAAAGTGATATCACACCTAAAAGATTGTTTAATCGTTGACGTTATTATTATTTACCTTTATTTTCTTTGTAATTTCTTTAACAAGAGGAAAGAACGATTATTTTTAATTGTTTTTTTGGTAAGTGATTATTTTTAGTTGTTGATCCAAACAGATTCGCCTTTTTAATTATAAAAAGGATTTACTTTTAAAGAAAAAAGTACTATATAAACCCTTATATGATCTCAAAATTCAATTAGTCATTCCTTAATGAGCCAATGGTACATACTTGTTGTGTCTTGTTGTTGGGTTCAAAAGTGTCAAAGTTCAACTTTTAATTAGACAGCAAAATTGGCGTCATAACTGATAACTAAAAAAAACAGCTAGTTGGAAAACAATGCAATTATTTGAAACTTAGAAGAGTAGCACCTTATAAATGCACTAATGCTTATTCTGCTTGTCTTCCATTAACCAATAATGGCAATCATAGCATTGCAAGTGCCAACCAAGCACGTGAAAAGGCATGAAATGCATATTACATATACCTTTAATATAAAGGCAAACTTTGAGTTTGTTGTTAATGATAACTATCTTACTAAATATAGTTAAATCAGTTTGAAATTTCAACTAACTTTGTACATCCAAGGATATATTTTTCCTCATTGCTCATTCGAAATTCTCTAAGTGAGTAAGATATATACAAAAGAGAGAGCTTATAATGAGTAAATGAACAAACGATAGCCTTGAATGTACCTGTACCATGCACATGTTCACCCGCGTGTATGATGAATTTAGTCCTTTCTCCCCTTTTCAAGCCTAACAAAGAAAAATGAGAAAACTGGTTTTCCAATAGTATAATTTTCCTCTCAACCAGATATAACCTAATAATATCGAAATTACTACTTTCTGGGACTGCAAAAAAGGGGGGAAAAAACCAACCAAGGGACTTTGAAGATTGAAGCTGACATGTTATGAGCTACATGAAACACGTTCAGAAACAAAGAGGGACCATATTCCATATGCATAAACAACTGCAGATAATGGTACATCACAAACTCATATGGACTCTCTTTTCTGCTAACCAAGTGTGTGCTTATCTAGCTATCTCAATTCTCATGGACCTACTGCATATACAGGATTTACAATTTTACATTTACATTGCAGTAATTTAAGGCTATCAAAGCCAAGAATAATTTACGGCTCAAGCACAACGTTTCTCATAAACTAGGGGTGAAACGCACAAAAGAGCACTTGTTTTTGTGCCCTTTCCTGATCCGAAGATTGTGATTTAGAAACCTAGCTTATATGGAAAAGGCTACTTACGTCTTTAGCTTCGATTCCTTCAATTCTTCATTGTTAGAATGCGCATTTGTATGCTTTTTACGTTTACCCTTGTGTTTCCCTAGGCCCCTTCAGGACATGCTTGTTGAATAATTCGTGCGTGTTCACCCTTAGTCATGACTCGGTGCTAGTTCAGGCTCATCATGACATTCCTGCTATTTCAGTATTCATTGGGGGTTCTCACCAGTATTCATTGGGGGTTCTCACCTAAAAAGAAAGTATTCATTGGGGGATATGGTTTTAGTCTCTTTGTGGGGGTGATGATTATTGAAATAAGATTCACACCCTTTGCTTTAGTGTGCGTGTAATTGTCTACCAATATGGACAATGACATTGAGTCATCTCTTGGTTTTAAGCTTCCCAACCTCTAATTCAACGTTTTCGCAAAGTCCCATATTTGCCAACTCGCACCCGCTAGTCTTCACTCTTGTTTGCGCTCGTTGTGCGCTCACAAGCCCTGTACCTCATCAGGTTTGCACCCTTGAAACATTCGGACCATGACACTTAACTCCATTTTGGAACATTTCCTCTAAAGCATATATAAGGGAATTTAGGTTAGAGAACTACCTCATTGAAGTTTGTCTAATTCCATGAAGGTTTGCAAACAAAAGCATGTCAGTTCAACAATAAACTTACCCTGACTTTAGGCAGCGACTTCACACAGAAACTCCTGTACAGAGGGTCGAAGTATCAAACAGAAAAGGGTCTGCTAGTGCTTACATCCCGATTGGACTTGAAAGTTTATAGTCCGTAAATCATATACTCGTGAGTACCCAACCCCCCAAAAAGCAAATAATTATTTGATTGCTTAGTTGGAAATGAAAATGAAACGGAAGACATAAAATTTGCTCATGCCACCCTCCGGAAAAAAAAAAAAAAATCAAAATTGAGTTTTCCCAAGCGTGTGCCTGACACATGAAAACGAGGCGCATGCAGCATGCCTGGTCCTCGGTGTACCTAAAGCTACATAAAGCATACTCCCAGGCTTATACAAGAAATTGTGGAAACTGGAAGGCTAATCGAGTATTAGGTATAAAATTTCCAAGGGCTTGCCATACAGTGGCAATGTAAGCAAAAGGTTGAGCCTACTACTCAAAGGATCCATAAACTCTGTCTAGAGTGTCAAAGATAGTTACACTGCAGTATGGTGCGAGCTAATCAGCGAGCTTTGTGTGGTATTTCTTGTAAGTCAAAACAAGTTAAAAAAAAGACAGAAGTAGAGTTTTTTCAATCAACCACACATGGAAAACCTAGTTTTCATGCTAAAGTGGCCAACAAGTGAAATTACCTTTCATGAAATAGCATCTCGAAGCAAGCCTGGCTCAACTCTACTAGAACTGTTGTGGAGAACTAAGGATCTGAGCTAACGAGAACAAAAGGATGGATTCAAACCTGCACAAGCCAGCCCACTCGCCAAAAAAGCATTTCTGCAAGAATCAATTACCTAAAAGCATTATAATGATACAACTAATAAGAAATTCGTAAACAGGAAAAAAGATCTTATCATGTCACATTTGACAATGCATCCTTTCTTGAGAGATACAGATTCAGATTCAGATTCAGATTCAGCCATGAACATCTTTTCAATTTATACAGTCATTTAACCATACACAGTTATATCTTACTTTTCTTTATTCTGAACCAGCAACAAATAACACAACAGACCAGCAAAGCTCATACATCAAGACTGCACTGTGTATTTGTTCAACACCCTCTACATAATGAATCGCCTCTAATTAAACATAGGCATGTTCCTTTTATATTAGCAAGAAAAATCTTTTGCACTAATACCATCTTCTTCTACCAAACACTACAAACTCATCTTGTAAAAATTAGCTGCATATCTAATTGCAGAAATTAGTTCAATTCAGAAACAATAAAAAATTAATCAGCTCTAAAATCCAAATAATTAACAAACCAGAAAAAAAAGTCAGAAAAACTGGAGGTTCAGAAACAACGTCAAAGTATTCTGATGCATATGATGAACAAATTAGAAAAATCTGATCAAAGTATCAAGCGGTATACATTATGATTATCAATAATAAATCCCAGCGATTATCTTCACATACAAAAATCATAGAAATCAGAGCAAGCAAAAAACTCCTGGAATAACTTTTGAAACAAACAGCACCATGGAAGAGTGAGAGTTTATACCTGATCATAGTTTAAGCTTATGAAACCAGCATTGTCAGTCATATTTCAAATCCACCATTCTTCAAGCTTAATATGAAATCCACAATTCTCTAAGCAACGATAGGAACAGAAGCAAAGACAGGAGCGGGAGAAGATCAAACACATGTAAAACCTATCTTGAAATCTAAGTATCAGGCCTTTGATTTGTTGCTCGGAAGTTAAGAGACAGAGAAAGCAAGAGAAGATCAAATGAAGCCAAAACCTAATTCAATTCCCACAATTCAATCTTTCTGGAAAAAAAAAGAAAGAAGAAGAATCCACAGTGTATACTTTGCAAAATTCTTTCTGAAGAAAAAGATGAAGATACAATTGATTTCCACGGATAAAAAGGGGGTCTCCGAGAGCACAAGCAATGGTGAGAGAGAGCAGAGAAACAAATAGCAAGGTGAGGATGGGACTTTGGAACGCAGGCTGGGAATACTTAACCAAATTGCATTCAGTAACATCCTTAGGTCCCTCTGGATAGAGCACACAAATTCTACTAGCTGCATACAAGTCTGACAAAAAAAGCATAAACTAATCAAAACAAAAGAAATATAGCTTAGTACCTTAAACCCTTGTGTATAAAGGCAAAAATGCAAGCGAACACTTTTCTTGAAGATTTATACCTTGCATTTGAACTTTTAGTCAAATCCTAATATATGATCAAAATCTTGCTTCAAACAGTTGCAGGTTCAGCAAGGATATTTTATGTCATTCTAGCCAATTATTCTTGGATTTTGCTGACAGCCAATCAAACCTAACTTAAAACAGCGGGATATGCTTGGAACCAGCCATATTAGAGTAATATCATGAAAGGAGGCTCGCAGATGAATCAATCTCGAGAGAGTGGTTAAGCTTTAAACTTGATTGCACAAATCCAAACTTTTATAAAAAACAAGAGCAAATCAGTTTATATAGCCTTTTGAAACTTCAGCCAAGGACATACGTTAACGCCCCTTCATCAGTGAACCTATGCTTCTCAAACGAGTACGACTGTCCCAAGAAATAGTCCAAACTCTAAAGAGATCCATGCAGATTCGAAATGCTCTGATTGATCAAACGAGTACGACTGTCCCAAGAAATAGTCCAAACTCTAAAGAGATCCACGCAGTTTCGAAATGCTTTGAGAGTGCGCTTGTCTTGAGCTCATATTAAGCCGTTACCAGGTCCTTCAAATTTGAATGATCACCTCAGAGCATTTGATTAATCTTCCGTGCTTCTGTGTATCATCTTAGCTATTGGCTTAATGACGCAAGTCGCACGCATTGAGGGGTATCCTACTATATTTAGAGTCCTCAAGCTAAAAACAAATATGGGAATTTATTTTGACGCTTGGTGCAAATTACACTTAATTAAGTGAGGACGACGATACATTATTAAACAATTAGTTCATGCAACATCTTAAGCATCAAAATTTTTATTTTAAAGAAGTTGCCATTTACCAACTCCAACTTCTCTTCATGAAATAAGAGGATTTGTTTATAAAAACCTGGCCCTTGGGGAGGCCCTGCCTATGTATGCTCTAATCAAAGCCCACTCAGTAATCAAGCCAAGTTCAAACAAGAATCCCAAGCTCCACTTGCAGCTAGGGTATTTTGTCGTCTCAAACAGGAATCCAAATACAATAAACCTCTCGTTGCATTCAAATCAAAGTAATGGAAATTAAATTTGTAGTAAAGCTTGACACTTAGTTGATCTTAAATCATTATACAGCAAATGCAAGTTGTATTCTAGCTTAATTTAACAATTCAATTCTAAGTAAACCATTGCATATGTAAAGCCCTAGTTAGAAGTGCTTGTCTGGAATAAGTTCCAAATTTAACTCCCTTGTATTTTTCAGTTTTTCTTGCTTTATAGGCACAATTTGGAGAGGAAAGTAGTAGCATTAAATTGATACATAATTTACTGTTGCCTCAGTTTCTTCTTTGCCAGATGAATCATAATAAAGTTAAACGAACACAAATTAGAACTCAGATGTGCTAAATAGACACAAAAGGCTTCTTGTCGGTTTCACTATCTTTCCCTCTTTCTTTTATTTTTTTATGGAGACCAGAAAAAGAAGAGATATATGGACATGAAGGTTCTCTAAGAGGCATGGTAATCACTTTTGTATATCATATAATTGCAGGTGAGTTATAGTACAATTGTCAGACTAATTTTGATAGAACCACAAAACTTATTAGAGCACAGGCATAAAAATAAGTTTCTTATAACCATAAAAGGAAAATTAAACAAAAAGCTAAGTAACTAATATCAGAGAACAAAATGTGGCAAGAAATGAATGCTGATATGGCTTACAGTTGGATGCCAAGTTTTCTCAGTATTAATCAAGGGCGTCTGCATCCATGTCAACTTGATGGTCACTACTTGTATAATTGTTGCCAATCAAATGGTGCAAAAGAACACCCGCTGCAACACTAACATTCAAACTCTCCACAGCCATAAAGGAGTGGAACTCTTCACTAGAGGATCGATCCTCCACTTCTGCTTCCACCTCATCCTCAGCTCTTGTCAAAGATAGATCCACAGGAATATTTCCTGGTATTTTCACTAGTTGGGTGCATGACCTCTCGACCAAAGGCCTCAAACCTGTTCCTTCACTCCCCAAAACAAGTATAGTGGGTTCTCCAGGCACAACCTCACGCAAGGGAACAGCTCTAGACGAAACCGAGCCTCCAATAACTCGCCAACCATTTTCAGAAGACGATGTTAAAAACTGCATCATATTCTTACAAGATCTCATCTCCATCAATTCAAGTGAGCCGGCACTAGCTTTGCTCACCACACCACTCAAAGGAGCTGAATTCTTTGCACATAATACCACCCCTGATGCTCCAAAAAAATAAGAAGATCTAATGATGGCTCCCAAATTCTGAGGATCAGTCACTTCATCCAGAGCTACCCAAAGAACACCTTTGTCTTGTTCATCAGAAATAGGTTCCAACTCCTTGATACTCACCATCTCTAATGAAGAAGAGTCTAGCACAAGACCTTGATGTGGGCGGTTATCGGCAATCATGTTGAGATCATGCTTGGAAATCTCTCTTATGCTTAAACCAATCTTATCTGCTATCTTCAACACCTTCTCAAAACCCTTCTTATCCTTCCTTTTCTTATTATTCTTACTCAACTCTAACCCTTCCTGAACATATAGTGTATAGAATTCTCTTCTCCCAGCAGTCAAGGCAGCCAAAACTGGTCCAACCCCATAAACCCCTTCACCAACCATCTTTGGCAGGCTCGACTCATGAGCTTCTCTATACGTCTTCTTACCCCAATTTTCTTGCCTATCCCACCTTCGCACACCAGGCTTCTCGAAACTCGCTCTATCATTCACCATTCTACCAGCCCTAGTCTTAATCATATTCCATTTAGGATTATCACTCACTTCACTATCACCATCTTCCTCAACATTATCATTCCTTTCAAAAACCGGCTTCTGCCAGTTTTCTGCCACTTCAACCGGTCTCCTCCTCCTCCGCTCATCCTGAGGTAAAGAACTACTGCTATTCTTGAGAAGCTTCTCCGCCGAAACCTCCCAAGACGATTTACTACCGGCATTCACTTTCACAACTTTCTCCCTCCTCTTGGATACCTCAGCTTTACTATCAGCTAACCAAGGCAGAGTTTTTCTCACTCTATTTCTATCCTCACCACTTCCCTCAGCAACATCATGCATATTTGAGAATGTCCTAACTTCTCTTAATTGAGACTTTGGTAAAGCAAATTCAGCCCAAAATCTAGCAAAACTAGATAAATTTTTTGTGGGTTTGAGTGAATAAACCCTTTTTTGAGCTCTATGAGAGTACCCACAAAGAGGGACAGCTAAAATAGTACATTTAGGGTTTAAGGAGGGTTTTGGATAAACCCCATTTGTGAAAAATTGCATCTTTGAAGTGTGAAGTGAATTGGGGTTTTTGGGTTGTGAAGAAACCCTCAATGCCATGGGTAAAGCTTGATTCTTTGACAAATTACAGTACATAATGGCAGTAATTTGCAACAAAAATTATTGTAATAATAAGTGTTCTTCAAGAATTTTTCACATGAAGCAAAAAAACTAAGGAGAGTAGACAAGAAAATACCTCTACTTTTAGTTGGTATTCAATGGCGTACCATCCATCCTTACTCTGCGAATTGATATATTTGCAGCTTTATTTTTTGTTTTACAAACGTAAAGCACTCTAGTTGGAAATTAGAAGCCTTATCCCTGATGACCATGTTAGCATTCTTTATAAATATAATAGGAGACTAAAGGCTAAGAAGAAAGGAAATGACGCTAAATAGTGCAAATTAGTAGATGCACATAGGGGTGATAACGAGCCTGATAAGCTTGTGAACAGTTTGGGCTCGGCTTGGTTAAAGCTATGCTCTTTGTGATTCTGCTCGAGTTCGGGCTCGGCTCGAGACTTAAACTAGTTGAGCTAAACAAAGCTCGGCTCGAGAAGCTCGTGAACAGCTCGATTATTATTTTATACTAAAAAAATATTTTATATTGAAAAATTATTTATTATACATTAAAAATTATATTAAGAGCCCATAATCGAGCCGAGCCTGAAAACGAGCTCGAGTAGCAAAAACTAATCACGAGCTCGACTCCCCCAAGCTCGTCGAACTCATGAGCCGAGTCGAGCCCATGAAAAGTTAAACGAGTTCAAGTCGTGCACAGTGCTATACGGGCTCGGCTCGTTCGATAAGTACCCCTATACGTTCGAATAGTAAGAAAGATGCGCACGATGAACATCAAGCAATAGATTATGAACATAAAGACTAATAGTACCAATGAACATATACTAACAAAGATGTACATATGTTCATTTGGCTTGTTAGCCATTTACAAGTGTTCATTTGACTTGTTATTCATGTACATTTGACTTGTTACTCATGTACATTTGACTTGTTACTCATGTACATTTGGTCTGTTAACCATATACATGTGCGCACCTTACTCACTATACGGACGTATGCACCATCTACGGATTGACAAAAAAAAGCTTTTGAAACCTGTATTATTTATCTACCTACTATGTTTGACCATTCCTTTTTTAGTTTTAGATAAAACCAACCGTTACTATATAATATATTGCTAGATTCGTGTCAATGTATATGTTCATAATATTAACTTCTTGTAATTTTGAAAAAAGCTATATACAACCCTCATAACGTAACCCTCGTCATAAAAATTTAAAAAAACATAATCCTCATTAAAATTCTCCAAGCATAGCCCGAAACAAATAACTAGTTTTAACTTTACACCTAACAATAAGTTAAAGGGATAATTTGCTATACCCAATCTAATTGTGTCACTTAGGCTGAGGAGAAGAGAAAGGGAAAGGCAATGGAGTCCGAGCATAAGAAAAGAAAGATCAACCCACCACCTCGAAGGTATCTCTCTCTTTCTGTTAATTTCAATTTGTTCGTCTGTTTTTTTTTTGGAGGACATATATGATACATGTTATGTACAGTGACAAAGATTGTAGAATATTTTGTAATATTTAGTGAGCAACATGATTTGAGAAAAAATCAAGATTGGTTCTTTTATGCTTAGTTGGTTAGCTTATGAGAATTGATTTATGGGTGTGATGAGAAAAATATAGTGCCTGTGTAAAATTAACTGATGGAATAACACAAAATAGAGGATTTTGAATGTAATTATGTCAATTTTGTTGGCTTGTGTATGAAATTTTATGGGATGTATGACTTATGAGGATATATTTTTTCTTCTCTTATATGTCATGATTTTATGTGCAGATTATTTATCTGGTTTTGATGTTGTAGTTAAGTGTTTCAACTTTCATAAAGAGACCTTAATTTTGCTTCATTGGAAAAGAGAGGAAGCTATGTCAAAGAACTTAAAAAATTTATGGAGGGCACATTTGTTTGACATGTGCCATAGTTTAGAAGTTTAGCAATTTTCTGGAAACTGGTAGAAAAGGCAACTAAACCTGCAAGATGACTTCAAAGATGCCTCTTTTAGTACTCATGGATTTGGTGATTGACTTGATGTTGTTGCTAGGATGAGCAAATTATTCTTTATCAGAGATTCTTGTTGTCTGAAAGGTTTTGCGCAAAGTTATTTAGTCTCAAGGATGGGTAGAATGTTTCGATATTGAATTTGAAAAACGTTTCTTAAAATGTTTCTCTACTGGGAAAATGGTTTTGGTATGAGTCTCTTAAGCATTGTGTTACAAGGAGCAAGTATGAGTTGTTCCAAAATGGCAGGATGCTTGGTGTGACCGTGTGAGTGCTTATACACAATGGATGCTTGTCCATGGAGATACGTCCTTGTCCTCTGATATTTCCTTGTTTAGACCTAGGATATAATCACCGCTAGCAGTGAGAAGCATTATCTCCACATCTGCATGAACAGAAGCCCTGATGCATGAAGATCTGCATCACTATGCTTTCTACTGGCACTGTCAAAGGTAAAATCAACAATTTTGGTGCCCAACACATGCTCAAGAGTAAATTTGTTTTTTGGATAGAGTAACAGACCCTTCCTTCACTAGACTATCTCTTATATGGAGATGATATGCTAGGTTCTTAACGTGGCTCTGAAAACAATCGCACCCCCACCCACTAGTAGGATTATCAATGTAATGTCCCAACGTCAGCTCAGATTTTGCATGGAAATTTTGATTAGCACTATAGTAAAATTCAACAATATGGTGTTCCTGTCCTAAGAGCTCGAACATGGGTACTAGCAACACCCTCTACAAAAGTAAATGGTAATCCAGGGGAGTGAGGAGCATTGGCATGCAAAACGGGGGGATAGAAACCATCTTTTCTTATCAAGTTGCACTTCACCACCTCGCTCAAGCAAGATGTGCTAGCCACACCATCTTTTTTCATCAAATTGCGCTTCACCACCTCTCTCAAGCAAGAAGTCCCTTCTCGCGGCTAGCACACAGACATGGCACATGTGAGGAAAGCATATAAACCACAGGTTCTAGAGAGGGGATGATGAGAACGAGTATCCACATTGTTGTTCCAACCTTCCCTGGCACCCTTTTTACATATTTACATTGGAAGTAAGGCCCTTGTTTTTCTCATTTCTTCTCTTGGCATAGTAGTAGACATTCATTAGAACATAATGAGTGATCAGTACATACCATAAGCATCACAAAGAATCGGTAAAAAACAGACTAATGCCACTAGAATACTGGTGAGAAGGAGAGGGAACCTTGGAGGAAGGGCTTCTCACCTAGGCTTTATAATCATTGCAAACATTACAGAGCTTCAAACCACCTCCTATCCTTTCTTTCGATTTTTTGGGCAAATTTGACAACACCAATATCGCTTTGATTCCAAATTTTACAGTTCTAGCCATTACTTCAGGACGCTGAAGCTTTTGCTCCCAGAGAACAGTATTTCTAGCTTTTTAAATGTGGTAGATCAGCCCAGCAACAGCTGCCTTTTATGTTTAAAATCCCAGTTCAAAATTCATTGCTTCTCTTCTTCCTGCTAATAACTGGTCAACATTGCAACAACTCCCTTCTCTGACTTCTGATCTGCAGCCATTCGAACAACTGAATGACACAGCTACTCAGCTAGCACTATAAGGGCAAGTGGAAAAGCAATTGTGTATGGGTCTCTGGATTGTTGTCACAGAGCAGACACTCTTGGTCATCACTGACCCCAATCTTATGCAACCTTTCTTTTGTGTAAGCCTCTATATAATATTCCGCTGCGAGATGTTATTGTATCTAGGCACATTGAAGCCAAATCCAGTGAGGCTGGAACTTTTGTCCTGGGACTAGCAACTATAAATTGCCCTTTCTTTGATTATGTTGGCCTTATTTTGCATTTTATTTTTAGCCAGAACTGCCAGAATACTCACAACATGAAAGTGATTAGGATCTGTCACTTCTATATTTCCAATACTTACAAACCATCATTAGGATTTGGGTAAAACAAAGGGGTTGTAACTTGTAAGATGAGATTCATGAGCTCCAAGGCTGCTGTTGAAAGAAAGTCCTGTTGCAGAATGTCAAAGGGGCTTGAGCTACACATGAAAAACAATGAAAATTACAATCAAAACACAGCTCTAATAAGAGTGCCACCCTTAAGAGTTACACATGTGAGGCTCTGCATATGAAGACCTTAACAAAGATATCAACAGCGAATGTCTTCTTGCTAATAAGACAAGTAACACGTCCTTTTATCTGAACTATAGACTACTTGATCTTTTTAAGAGGTACGAAAAATTGAAATCTTTCCTGACTTTATTGGTGACCCAAGGAACAGTATTAATTAAAAAATTTACAACATAACATGGACTTGAACCGATGTTCGCTCTAATTATCAGAGCTTGAAGTGATATTTGAAAAGCCATCGATTCAGCTGCATTAGACTCCAGGTTCTTACACTTCCGAAGGAATAGAAGGTATCCATTATAACTCAATCTGCAGTATAATATAGAGCCTTCAGATCTCCTGCTGGACGCAGTTTCTCCTTGATTGAAAAGCAAAAACTGATGACACCTGATTGCACACACAATTGTCTTTATATGGAGACATTGGTTTTAAAATGGCTTGCAGCTCCTCAAGATGGCTTAAGTCAATAGTCCTAGCTTTCCTCTGAAAGGACTTTTGGAAAGTTTATCGTGTTCCTGTTAGTTGAATGATCAAGATCCTTTCATTAACTGAGACTACCTGCATCTTCCCTTCTTACATTGCTCAAGGGAACAAATGATTTTTGTTTAGGGAAGTTCATACTTCTTGACTTGTTGTCTTTTGCATGAAAAAACTTGTGTTATAAATTGAAGCTGTATTCGTCTCTTGTCTAATTCTGCTTGATTGTGACTGCAGGGTCATTTCTTCATCCACTACAGCGAAAGAAGCATATCCTAAAGCTAATGATAGTTCAGCGGTATGTGGACCATTTGTTTGAATTTATTTTTTGACACCTATATCATTCAGGATATGACTATGAGTGAAAGCACAAATAAGATATGAACAGATCTAAGGCGCGAAAATTAAAGACCTTGTCAAACGATGCATGTGTAGAACTCCGCTCTAACAAGCATGGCACCAATGTTAGTAATCAATTCAAGCAAACTTAGTAACCTGCCCAATACATCGTGAGTTACAAGTTATAACCCTCGTCTCTCAAAAGCATTAAGAAAACTCCTAAGATTGTTTGTATTATCTCACCCGTTGGGGTCACTAAACATTATCCCAAACCCTTTTATATAGAGATTCTAAGTAGGAAATAGTTCTAACATCTAACAAGATCTAGAATCCTACTAGGAATAGGAAACTAATAACAATCAAATTGGAAATAAAACACTAGGATCCTAAATCATTTAAAATATGAAACAATTGTAGCAAACAAGTAAACTGCAAATTCGTGTTGGATGAGGAACTGCACGGACGTGCAAATATCTGCACGGACATGGACATTTCTGCATGATCATGAAGCTTTCCCATGAGTCAGCCTTAAACCCACCTTTTGTTTCCAGGCCCACTCCTGTATTTGACTTTTGGGCTTGCACACTGAACACCAGATTACAAGATAAGCTTTCTGTATTGCTATTTGAGACAACATAAATAAATTGCAGTTTCTTTTTGGTAAGCAAATTTTTTTACCATGTCTCCTTTTTGTTACTGTTACCATGTTCTGTCTGTTCTGGTACTGTACATGTAGCCTGCTGGTGCACCTGTCAGCATTCAACAAGCAAGGAGCTACGCTGTAGCACAAGCACAAGAAGAGGGCTGCACTGCAAATTTCCGGATTTTTGATTCTCCATTCGGCAACTTTCTGATTCCTGTTATACCAACTCGTGCAGAATTGTCTGGATGAAACTGTCATACTACTAATCCGATTCAAGATGCCGTATGTGCATGCTCTTAGTTTCTATCTTTATCATAATGTCTTTTTTCGCTTATGCACTAATGTCTCAGTGCTATGTTGTAGGCCTTCTTATATGGCTGATATCTTTCTATAAGAGAAAGTCTATTCACCTAACCATTCTCCATAGAACAAAGGTATATTGCCTTTTCCACCCTTATTAACTCAAACAATCGGATAAGAATTTCAATATACCTATTTGTTTTGTGAAGGACGGTTATGTGACCGGCCTCACTCTTCCAGAATGATCAACTTGCAGCTGAAAACAGAATGCACCCCATAAGATGAAAGGAGGGAAATAACCTATTCGACCCGGTACATGGGCTTATTATGGTCCATTTACAATTCTTAGAAATGAAAGCCCATGAAGCATGGGCACCTTATGGGAACTTGAAAATTTGTTTCAATCTTGATTGTAAAACACACACTAAAACAGCCAACAAAATATGATGTTTTTGGATGGGAGTTTCCTTGGATGTGGGTGTGTGAGTGATTGATGTGCTGGTAGCTTTCATTTTCTTTTCGTTACATGTGCCAAATAACATCATCAATTTGTCTTGAAAACCAAAAATCAATCAGGTTTCCCAAATATCCCTTTTGGACCACCCTCTTAGATTCCTCCTATTGCATGACAATTTGCTCAATTCATATGTCTGAGTCTTAACTGTCCCAAAGTGCAGAATTAGGTGTGGGGGTCTAATTCCAATTGTGTTGTTGCTGGAATATACTATCATTAAATGCTATGTTTACCTAAAAATTGGGAAGATGCCAAGATGATGTGAGAAATTGTGGCTATAATGTGATGCACAAGTGCTGGTTTTTCTGATCAATGAGATACTACTATTTACTTACTGAGTTTGTCTTGTAAGAGACCACCTACTTTTAAATTAAAATTAGACAATGGTAAGTCCGATATTAAAAAGGGAATTAGCGCAATAATGACTAAGTTAATTTCTTTCAGTGACTAGTTTAATCCATTTAGTAACTAGGTCTAATTTTATATTAAAATTAGACCGTCTCTTTTAATAATTTTTGTTACTCTTGTCAATGTTGTTATATTTAAGGATGGGAACTCACTAAGACGTCTTTTAAAATTGTTGTTTACGCTCTTTTGTATTTCCTCTGTTTTATAATGATTGTTAACATGAGGGGAGATACAAGAACCAAGGACAAAAGATGGATAGAGATAAATAATAAAAGGGGCTCGTGCAATGAAGAAGGATAGAGAGAATTTAGTGTTGTATTTGTTTCGAAACTTTCAAAAATGTAAGTATTGCACTTATTTTAGTACGGAGGATGTATAATTTTGAATGTTAATTGTACAATAAAAAACAATATATTTTTATGTTTGCTTTAACTCGATATGTGTCGATATAATACGAGATTTGACTTGTTGGCTAGATTTTGGCTAATTAAAATCAGAAACATGAGTGTGGAGGTATTTGAGTAGTATCACTTTAGTGTGGTTGGAAATTACTAGTCTCTTTATTATTTATAGTTAACTAAATTTACAATTTCATTCTTTTTGCTTTCGACTAGAATAATGATCATCTTTATTCATGTACATATAGTCAACTAACGACTAGAATGATGATCTTTTGCGTAACTTCAAGGTACTCGAAGTCCAGTTTAATTAGTCTTGAACTTTTAATGATGTCAAAGTGTTTTGGTCACTTGGTCAGTATATTTAGATTTGGTTGAGATTAAGGTTGGTAAAAGTTGACCCAATTTGATAATCTGACTTGAACTTAACCTAAAATTCTACTTTCCTGTCAAAAAAAAAAAAACCCTAAAATTCTAGTTTTGGGTTGAGATTTTCAACCTGAAATAAAAAATGGGTTGATCCAACTCGACCTAAAAATATAACGGGGTAGGTTCAGGTTGATTTTTTGAACCTGAGAACAACATGAACAACTTGATTTAGAAGTTGGGTCAGATTGAGGTTGGGTCAATCTGAAATGAACTCGACTTTTATAAATTTTATAACCTATTATCTGTTTTTGTACAAAAATTAGTAAAAGAGACAAAAGTAGACCTAGTCACTAAATGGATTTAACTAGCCATTGAAAGAAATTAACTTAGTCACTATTGGGCTAATTTTCTTTTTAATATTGGGTTTATCATGGCATAATTTTAATTTGAAAGTAGGCGGTATCTTACAGGACAAACTCTAATTTGTATAAGAAAAATATTCTTAACTACGCCACCACGGGCATTGTTCAATGTTTTAGAGTGAAGTACTCTCCTTACATTTTTAAATAAGTGAAATATTTTTCCCAAAAAACTCTCACATAAAAAGTAGAACCGTGTCACTTATTTCAAAGCGGAGGTTAGTATTAATTTATAATCCATCTAATTTAAATAATAGATCAATAATCATCTTTTTTAGTGTCGTGTGTTTTTCTAATTCTCTTTATTGAGAATATTGACACAAAGATGAACTCAGAAAGCAAAAGGATAAATAATGTAAATTTAGTTGTTTGGAGCAACTCAATCAAATGAGGTAATCAAACATGTTTATTCAAAACACCAGAGTTGGCATGCATCATCTCATGTCGTAATATATATGAAGCAATATAATTTGGATGGATTTCAAGAATGGAAATGTCAACTTACACAAACTTATTCTCCACATTGACTCTAATTTAGATATAACTTATGAGACTGTCTAGGCATATATGGTGGATTTTATTTTTGTCAAATTGATTAATTATATTTTAGGGTATTTTGTTGTCTTGTGATAAGTTAATTATTAAAAATTATGATTTAAATTATTAAGAAAGTGAACCATTTAACTAGAATTTCTTTCTTTTGCATAATAATTGTGTAACAAGCTAAGTTGTATTGGTTTCATAAGAGATCGTGTACTTTATGACATCTAAAGAGTACAACGGGGATGCGGTGGTTGATATTTGTGGATAATGTGAATCTTGATGAATAAATGGTGGCTAAGAGGGAATCTCTTGATGCAACGAAAAATTCGAGTTCATTTGCACCATAGCCAAGCCGCCTTTGTTGTTGATGTTGGTGTTGGTGTTGGCATTAGAGTTGTTGTTGCGGATAATGATGAAAGTCTTATAGAAGATAGAGTTGTTGTTGATGTAATGGACTTATGGACTTGTGGACTTATGGTGGTGGTGAGAAGAGGGTGATTGTTGGAGTGTGGTGTTGGTTAAGGGAATGGTATGATGTTGGCTTTTAAGATAACTTTAAATCAAGCTAAGCTAACTAATGTTCAATTATATGTTGTGTTAAACTAGGTACAACAAAAATGTTCATTTTTTGTGTAACCTTATGAATATTACAGGAGTAACTTCATTTGATCATACAAGTAACCCAATTATTCATAAAAGTAACCGCATTTACTCATACAAGTAACCTCATTAGTATTGACTTTCGTTTATAAAAGTAAACCCGATTATTCATACGAGTAACTTATCATACGAGTAACTTCACTTAACAACTCTGTTTAATCATACGAGTAATTCCAATTGTTCACTAAACTAAACTCATTTATTCATACAAGTAACCTCATTCGTTCACAAGAGTAGACTTATTTAATCATACAACGACCCTATTTAATCATAGGAGTAACCCAATGTTCACAAAAGTAACCCTCATTTATTAGTACGAGTAACCTCATTCGTTAATAATAGTAACATCACTTAATCATATAACAACCCTATTTAACCATACAAGTTGTCACTCTCACTGGTGGTTCAAACCATGCAATATTGTTGTTGGCACCAAGCAACTCTACTTCTTAATCAACTAGTAGCTAGCCTTTCAGTCGCTAAGCAACTACTACCTCCGTTCTTTTTTAGTTGCAACGTTTGACAAATTGCACTATTTATGTTCTCTTATTTGACCACATTTATTGATTTATATGTTAAACAAAATATAGTCATGTGGGGTCTTGTTTGATTCGTTTCGATGTAAGCTTTCATAATATCAAATTTTTATAATTTTTACTTACATACAATTAGAGATAAAACGATTTGAAATTGTACATTGGCAAGCGTGAAAGTCAAAACGTTGCAACTAAATAAAAACAGAGGTAGTATAACCAGTGGCCGAGCTTAACAACACTGCTTAAGAGAGGGTCTCGTGCACTTGAGCTTCTGTTCAAGGCACGGAAGCTCTTGGAGTTGTTGGGACTGTTACCTTGTTCTGTCCTACAACCTAATTCTTCAATTGCTTGCAAAAGTAACCTCATTTTTTCATACGAGTAACCTCATTCGTTCATAAGAGTAGTCTCGTTTATTTAATCATACGACGATCCTATTTAATCATATGAGTAACCCAATTGTTCACAATACTAACCTAATTTTTTCATATGAGTAACATCATTTCTTCATACGAATGACTTATTTAATCAAACGACGATCCTATTTAATCATACGAGTGTAACTTCATTTGTTCATAAGAATAACCTCATTTGATAATACGACGATCGCATTTGATCATACGAGTAATCCCAATTGTTGACAAAAGTAGCCACATTTCTTCATACGAGTAACATCACTTAATCATATGACAATCCTATTTATTTATACGAGTAATTTCATCTGGTCACAAGAGTAATGTCATTTAACCACCGACCCTATTTAATCATATGAGTAACTCCAATTGTTCACAGAAATAACGCTAGTCTGCATATGAGTGACCACATTGGTTCATAAGAGTAAACTGATTTGTATTCTCTTTTGTTATAAAAATAACCACATTATTTTTTATAGGAGCAACACCTTTATATTGTTAAGAGTAACCGCATACTCATACAAGTAACTCCATTTGTTCATAAGGGTTTGTGCACAATGGTCAATTTCAAAAGGCTATATCTCATAACACATTCAATTTCTTTGAAAAAAAATTCAAGATAGAGATGAAAAATTGGCTTTCCAAAGCTTGGTCAAAAGCTTGACCCAATGACAAACGAGTGAGATATGACCATTTGAAAATGAGTTGACGGACTAACAAAAGCGCGCGAGCGTGACCACACCTATATTTTATAGGTGTGGCTAGCAAGTATGCAAGACGCTCTACAAATCATCTAAAGTTTCCAGCTTCATCTTTTGTGATTGATTTCCTTCCGTTTCAATACTATTTTGCCTCGCTATGAATAATATAAACTACACATATTCTCTATTAGTAATAATTATTATTATCCTAATATAGTTAGGATTTCTAATACAGTCAGGATCATCCATATAAACTATTATCCATGTATTAAATTATTATAGTTGTAACACTATATATACTGATTAACATAAAACACTCCAAATTACGGACTTTCACACAAATCTAACCGTTATCAAAATCAATTTTACAAACTACTAAACCTCAATAAATATAACATCTTTAAAATCAAACTTTCACAAAATTCTTAATTCAAACATTTTTTCAAAAACTTCCAAAAGAGTGCAAGAACTTTATCCACAATTAACTCCTTTCACTCTCTTCACTGTTTTGACATAGTATAAAACACCTTTCATTTCATCCATCCTCTCTTACATTCTACAAAGAAATCAATCCCACAAGGCCACAACACTCAATAAAATCCCAATTCTCAAAACCAAAACCAAAACCAAAACCAAAACCAAAACCAAATTCAATTTACCCAAAAAAAAATATAAAAGTCACTTAAACCTTAAGGCAAGCTCCACTTAAACCGGACCTCGAAAAAGGAAAAAAAAATCACCTAAATTTCTCCAATCAAATTCTCTCGGATCTACTCTTTCTCAAAATCTCTCTTATTTTTACCCTTTTTTAGATTGCATCTTGGAGAAAAAAATAAAAAACCAATCAAACATTATCAACAACAATTTTCCAACATGCCCAATTAGTCAAAATTCCAAATTTCATTTCTGTCTTAATTTAATTTTTTCACCCAAAAAAAATAAAAAACACCCATCTAATTTATTGTAGAAAGAGAGAGAGAATTTTTTTCAAAAAAAATGAGGAAGGCAGCGGTGGGTGCGACGGTTATATGTGCGGCGGCGGTGTGTGCGGCGGCGGCAGTGGTGGTGCGTCAAAGGATGAAAAGTTCAAGTAAGTGGGCTCGTGCAATGGCTATACTTAAGGAGCTTGATGAAAAGTGTGAGACACCTTTGGGTAAATTAAGACAAGTGGCAGATGCTATGACAGTTGAGATGCATGCTGGACTTGCATCAGAGGGTGGTTCTAAGCTTAAGATGTTAATCAGCTATGTTGATAATCTTCCTACTGGGTTTGTAATTCATTTCTTGATTTGATTTTTGAGTTTTTGGAATTTGGGTTTTGATTGTATATGTGTTATATAAAGTTTTGATTTTTGATGGGGTTTTGTTTTTTTTTCTTGATTTGGGATTTGGGTTTTTGAGTTTGTGGAATTTGGGTTTTTGGGTTTGATTGTATATGTGTTATATAAAGTTTTGATTTTTAATGGGTTTGTAATTCTTTTATTGATTTGAGTTTCTGGGTTTTTGGAATTTGGGTTTTTGGGATTGGGATTAGGATTGATTGTGTATGTGTGTTATAAAGTTTTGATTTTTAATGGTTGGGAGTAAATTGATTTTTGTTGATGTGGGTGGTGGAAATGTTGATGATTAATTAATGATCTATGTTTTTGCTTAATTTGAGTTGTTGGTTGGTAGATGGATTAATTGGTTTTTTTTTAAAGTTTGATTGCGTAATTGATCTATCTTTGTGAGATTGAAGTAGAGAATTTAATGTTTAGAATGATGGGTAGATGTGTGTGTGTGGGTTTTTTTTTTTTTTTTTTTTTTAATTTTTCAATTTTAGCTAATTTATCATTGACTTGAAATTTGTTTTATTAATATGGATTATGGAACACTTTCATAGGAATTCTTTATTTGAAAGCTGGATTTTTGTTGATAAATTTTACAAAGACTGAAGCTTTTTATGCTATCCAAGTAACAGCTCTTTCAGAAGTGGTACAAAATTTTCGTTACTTTCAGATTTCAGTTAGAATGATACTTTAGATATAACTAAGCAATCAGGAATTGCTTACTTTTCCTCCTTTACTTCATTCATGTCTTCAATTTGTTATTCAATGTTGTCACTCTTTATCTTTGGAAGTTGGTTTAACTTGTCTTTTTAAAGTTGAAGTCTTTTCAAAATTCTGACATCTCTTGGTACATCATTTGTTTAATTCCTAATTGTTATGTTGCTTTTCGTTGGTATATTCGGTAGTGATTCTTCCTCATAAAGCTTTATGGTTAATGGTGTAAATTGACTCGCTAAGGTGTAGACTCTGGGGATAGTATGTTATGGGGTGCCATTTGAGTCGGCAAAGACAGGGAACTGAGCTTTATTGTATCTGAGATGTATAAGATTACAAGTTACTTATTTTAGTTTAGGGACATTGTGACTGTTATATGTTAGCTTTTCAGCAGCTGGTTAGGTGTTCGTAAATATACACTAGCTTAAGAGTGTCTATCTGCAAACCTGACTGTCTATTGAATCTACAGTAGCTTCCTTTTTGAGATGAAAAAAATAAAGACATAGGGCATAGCTGTCTTCCCAAACATATTTTGGTCATACTTGCCTACTTGACGATCCTTGCTATTAGTTGTGAAACTGTGTTAGTTCTCTTCAGTCTTATGAATGATTAATTTGTTCTTTTTGGTGCTTCTGCTAATTGCTATTTGTTCCCTCATAAAAAGATGGCGAAATGTTTTAGATTTGGCCAGCAAAACCATATTTTATATTTCTCAATATATAGTTCAAAACTGCATTGAAATTTAATCATGTAATAATTGGTGTCTCCATTATGTTTCTACTTCCACAGTTTATTGAATTTGGGAGTTGGGACAGGGGAAGGGTGTTATTGTTGATTACGTCCTCTGATATTTGTAGTCCATAGTTACTAACTATTCTTATTCTATATTACTTGTCACTAAAATACCTATGCACCAATATTAGTGGAATGTTACTAAGTCGTATTTGAATACTAACATAGTAACTATCGATTTCCTAATCTCTGTGCATATGTTAAGAAAATACACGTATAAAGGAATGGAGGGACTATCTTGCTAGTCTTGTTACTGTAGCCTGTGCCTGAATCAATAGTGTTTATGGCAATCTACAATTACAGCCTTAAAATTGTTTAAGTGGAAGGTATGGGTGTCAACTAGAGGAATTGATCAGTTGATAATGAGGGTCTTAAGAGAGTGGTTGGAATTGAAGATGGAGTATCAATTTGAAGCAAAAGGATAGCTTCCTCCTAGATTGTGATGCAGAAGTTAACATGGAGTATTATTGTAAAGCAATGGGGAGGTTCCTTTCTATGTGGTGGCTAAGAACAGTTTGTATATCGCTCAATAGAGAGGAAAACCTTTCTAAAGGGAAACATTTATGAAAATAGATTAGTAGGTAGATTCAACCACAGGTTAGAATGATTGGGATTTGAGGGTACGTGTAGATCTTAAGTAATTCTCCATGCTATCGCAGATTATCTGCTGCATACCTCATCATATACATCCCATGGAATTATAGGGATAGTTGCTTTTTGGTGCACGATTTTCTCTTGCGAAATAGTAATGAATTCCATTCATTTTCGCATGAGAAACATGGAAAGTACAAACTGTTGACATTCTGAAGGCAAGTACTACTAGAATGATTGTTTCCAACCAGAGTCCAGGAATGGTTGTTCTTCGTTCGACAGTTCAGTTGCTAGATTCAAATGCCATTTATAGAATTTTGCTTTCAACTGGGTCCACTTTGTGCAAGTTTATGCAGTTTATTTTTATCCTAGTCCAGGAATATCTGGTTTACTAGTTCCTTTTGGTTTAAGTTTGATTTAACAACTAGACTGGATACGTGTTTTCATGTGTTGTTTCTACTTATTATAGTGCTTGGCCAAGACATGGTCTAATTTTTGGTCTTCCTATGCTAGGGATGAACATGGATTATTCTATGCATTAGACCTTGGTGGCACCAACTTTCGAGTACTACGAGTGAAATTGGGTGGCAAAGAAAAAGGTGTTGTTCAACAAGAATTTGACGAAGTGTCAATTCCACCCGAGTTGATGGTTGGGACGTCGGAAGTAAGTTGATTTGGCTCACAGAATCTGTTTAACCATGTCTACTCTGATATTTCTTTTTGAAGTGTGTGAATATGTTTCCAGGAACTGTTTGATTACATAGCTGCTGCACTTGCTAAATTTGTCGCAACGGAAGGTGAAGGTCTTCATCCTGAACCAAATAGACAGAGAGAGCTGGGATTTACCTTCTCTTTCCCAGTTAAACAGACATCAATTGCATCAGGGACTCTTATAAGGTGGACCAAAGGCTTCAGCATAGAAGATACAGTTAGTCTCTCACTTCTCGCACGCTCCATTTTCTTTTACAATCCTCAATGGTTGTGTGTTCTTCAGTTGTTAGTTGCGATTTGCGAAAGACAGAAGACATGACACTATCTGTTCCATAATGATTGTCCTTATTGACTTCTTTGTGCTGACTACATTCACTATTACTAGTAAATTATTCAAATTTTCTTTTGAAGCAAAATTGGAGGTTAAGGTGGTCAACTTGTTAATCTACTTAGACCTGTAATCTAGTATGACAGTTGAAAGAGGGATAAGCCAAATTAGAATTGAAGTCACTCAGTGTGGAGGGAGCAATGAGCGTTAGAGTATTTCAGACTTTAAACCATTAATTAAAGTCTTAGACCATTAATTTAGTAAGAGCGAAGTATATGTTGTTTCTTCATGTCTATGTTGCTTATTCCTCCTTCGTGGGTGATAATATATAGGTTGGTGAAGACGTGGTGGCCGAATTGACCAAGGCCATGAAAAGAAAGGGTGTAGATATGCGTGTGACAGCTTTGGTAAGTTTCTTGGTTGAGATTTTCGGTAATCTTTAAATTGTATCTTACAGTTGGGTACTGATGACTGAGCTGACAATATTTGTATTACTTATTACTCTCACTAGATGTTCTAACCTTACTGTATACTTGCGGCATGTTTACCTTCTTCAATGAGCAGGTCAATGATACAGTTGGAACCTTAGCTGGAGGTAGGTATACTAAAGGAAATGTAATTGCTGCTGTCATATTGGGTACTGGAACAAATGCAGCTTATGTAGAACGTGCTAGTGCAATTCCTAAGTGGCATGGTCCTTTGCCCAGATCAGGGGAGATGGTAAGCTATCCTTTAATTTTGTTCTCCAACATCCAAATTTCTCATCTTTTTTCCTGTTTTCCTCTCTTCATTTCTCTTTTGCTCTCAAATGCTCTCACAAGAAATCTGTACTGTTAATTATAAAGACATCTGTGTATTATTGACTTCATAAAGGCTCATGACTTCAATTGTTTAGTTGGAACTTTAGGAGGTTCCCGAATAAAGATTTCAGGCACATTAATATGTTTTTGCTTTAGGTTATTAACATGGAGTGGGGCAATTTCCGTTCATCGCACTTGCCCTTGACAGAATATGATATTGCGCTAGATGAAGAAAGTTTGAATCCTGGTGAACAGGTGAAATTTCTGTTATCATTATGTTCAGTTACAACTTTTGATTTTTGAACTGCAACCAGTAACCACTTTTTGTTGCAGATCTATGAGAAAATGATATCTGGAATGTACTTGGGGGAGATGGTGCGTAGAGTCTTGTGTAAGATGGCAGAAGAAGCCAGTTTCTTTGGTGATACAGTCCCACCAAAACTGAAAACTCCATTCATCTTAAGGTGTGTGCTCTATACTTGTGTTAGGGTTAGTATCTTAATACTCATGTTATTTTTGTTGCTTCTCTTTGACTTTACCACTATTCACATACTCTCACCTAATATTTCTCTTATATAGACTAAAAATGTTATTGGAGTTGTATCAACGTATATTTACAAAATATCAACTTCTTACAACTTTTTACTTATTGATAGTCAAAGATATTTATGAGAAAATTTGCATTGGCAAAGGTGAAAGTCAAAGTGGAACAATATGAAAAATATGGAGGGAGTATTTAGTATATACTAGTGGATGGACTAGACAAGTTTTGTAGGTTGTGCATACTGCATATGTATGGAAGTCTTGTGGCTTATCATTGTTTGCGTAATAGTCATAACTCGTAATCATAAATACTAAGCTATCCAACACAATGCTTTATAACATCTGAAAATTTACCAAGCCTTTCTAGTACGTAGCACTAGACTCTAAACTCCAACCATTAATTTCCAAGGAAAACTGCCGAAAGTGCTGAATATTGACTCTGTCTCTCTCTTTCTCTTCCCACATCTCCTTTTTGTTACAAGGCAAGAACATTTTGGCGGCAGTAATTCAGTCCTCATTCGTCCTTATCGGGTGATAACATGGCAAGTTGACTTGACATGATTCCATTAATGTTTTTGTCGACCTGGAATGTTCCTCAATGATTTTTCTCTCTTATGATTCTTTTCCTTGCTGTCTGTAACTTGGGCATCCTCACATTTCTAAGGTCTTAACTTAGAAGAAAGACAATTATACTCCCTCCATTCAATATTGTTGGTTCATCTTTGAAAATAATGACAAAGGAGACTTACATCTGTTATTCAAATCTGGGACAACCGATTTCAATTATATAATACTATAATAGAAACCTGTAGCATTAGGTTAGGATTATAGAAGTTTTTACCTTCTTTTTGGGATTGAGTAAGATGTAGTTGTCATTTGGCTGACAGGGAGCACAATAAGTTGTACTTCCACGAAATTATAAAATGGAGAATTGTTTGGTTGATAAAAATACAGGAAAAATCTTCTCGAGAAGTTCTATATCCCTCAAAATGAGGAATATGGCTTAGATAATCCCCCATGTAAAGCTCTACATCTTGCATAGTTATTGTAAACCAAAACGGTTCTTTAACTTTCTATGGAACACAATATCTTCGGGATTGCAATACCTTCCTAAGTTTTTTTCATGACCGTGAAATCCATGTGTTATGATGAAATGTGTCTTTAGGGAGTATCATTAACGAATTTTATATTAGGAAAGACTTTCCGATAATTTGGGTAGATAATTCTTGAGAATGGTTGCCACAGTCCAAAGATTGTTGACCCAACACTTGTGTAGGGGGCCATACCATTGACATGACATAGATATAGAAATACTTGAATATAATGAAGTCCTAGGGGTATAGGGGGAGGGTAAAGGGAAGAGAGCGAAGAGAGATAAACTGAGGGAGTGATCTTTGAAATTTCGTGGAGCTAAAAAATAAATGTTGTCTGGCAGGAGATTAATGTGTAAGAGTCTGGGTGAGTGTTAAGTGAATCTTTCTTAGTGTCTATAGACACTTTCATGTTCCTTAATACATGCTCTTATCAAAATTAGATGTTCTACATCTAGTTTCTATTCAAATTTCGTAGTTCCAGTCTTCCCTCATATTGTTGTACGTCATTCAAGGTTGAGCAGTTATTTGTTTGGTAATTCAGCAAGCGTCAGACTCCTTAGATCTAAAGCGGGAGGCAGGAGTTTTTTGTTGAGTTTTCTTTGGCAATTTACGATAATAACATTGTGTTACTCTTTAGGATACACTTCATAAGTAAACATATTGCTTTCCGGTATGTGATAACTGCTTCACATTTTCTTTAGAGGCAATTGTAGCCTTGTAAGTTGTAACATTGTGATATAGTTAACTACATTCTAGGTTTCCATGTGGAATTGTTTTATCGACAAAAAGTGGGAGGAGGACGCCTAGTTACAAGGGTTTTGAAGATTGAACATTGTGTTTGAGTTTCTAACATCATCTTGATTCCAATCTTGCTGGGGAAGCTTACCTTCATTTCTCCCGCTTCATGTGGTATATTTGAGCACTAATTACTGATTGGTTTTGTTATTTTGGCAGGACACCAGACATGTCTGCCATGCACCATGACACATCACCTGATCTCAAAGTTGTTGCTAGCAAACTGAAGGATGTCTTAGGGGTAATGCACTTCTGCTACTATCTGCATTTCCTTGACCTTGTTTCCTTCTTTTATATGCTTGGAAATTTTATCATTAACTCGATTGCAAGAGTGACACTCATCTGCCAGGGTCCCATTAGTGATGTTTTTTTTTTTGAGCCATGATTGATGAAAATTGAAATATTGCATCTGTTACCAGATAACCACATGCCATAATATTCAATAATGCTTCTTCTCCAATATTTTCCAGATACCAAATACATCATTGAAAGTGAGAAAGGTTATAGTTGACATATGTGACATTATCGCTTCTCGTGGGGCCTGCCTTTCTGCAGCCGGGATCTTGGGCATTATTAAGAAACTAGGGAAAGACGCATTGAAGCAAGGTGAGAATCAGAAGTCTGTGATTGCATTAGATGGAGGGTTGTTTGAACACTACGCCAAGTTCCGAGAGTGCATGGAGGACTCTTTGAAGGAATTACTAGGTGATGAAATCGCTGACACCATCGTAGTCGAGCACTCAAATGATGGATCAGGCATCGGGGCTGCTCTCCTAGCAGCATCGCATTCTCAGTATCTTGAGGAAGAAGAATCTTGAAGGGGCAGTTTTAGGTATGAAAAAAAGCCACAAAAGATCTTAATATCCTCAATTTTGTATAACTTTTGCTTCATAATACTTTTCTTGAGCTCTTAGATCCTCAAGAGATCTTGCCAAAAGAATTTTTTTAGACTTTGCTGCCCCTGTGAAGAATAAATCTGGCAAAACGGGGCTCAGCTAGCTACATGGGAAAATGGCATGGAGCTCTGCTGTTCCGCCCGTTTTTAAAAACGGGTTGTATATTCCAAATCAGGTTAGATGTTCGAGAATATATTGGCCGGAAAAATTTCATCCTTGGCTATGGTGCAATGAGGGAGGGGATTAGATCTGTGTCAATTTTCTCTGTAGCTGTAATTTGGCAGGAAACTGCTCTTGCTTCCCTATTGATATTTGCTGGGCTTTTCTAGTCAGCTTTGATCTACTTTATTGTGTCTTGGAAAATTAGGTGGAATAAAAGAAAGAAGTTAATCTTTGTTGTTTGATTCTTATTATTGATTGGATAGATGTAGATATTGACAGGAACAATAAAAAGAAACAAAAAGAATAACCAACTCTTGAATTAAAGCACCTAAAGCAGTGTAGAAATATGTTGGATGGATTTATGGGAGGAATGAACCAACTATATGTAAACTGTAAAGTGATCATATCTTCTAAGAGGGTATATTAGCTCTCTTTTTTTTGGTTTTCTTTGAAGTGGAAGAGGCTATGTATATATAAGTACGGTTCCGCTAACGGATGCCCTGGGACGTCCATCAGCTTTTGCCATATAAGTATTAGCTAATAGATCGAGTTAAATGTGAAGTCTCTTCTGTCCGATGGAGGAAAGCGTAAAGTAGATTGGTACGCCTCGATTAGCATGGATATCCTCGTGTTTGTTGGAGGAGGCGGCTCTTATGTGTAAGCACTTCTTGATATGTTGTTTCCTGGTTCCTATAACAAGTGTCGATGCCGAGAATTGTCAAGCCTCGGTCGAGGAGGAGCACAACGATGTTCGATAAACCCGAGCAAAACGAAATACCTTAGGTTTCATTCAACATGATCAAACCATGTACAAAAAGCTCAATTTCAATAGAAATTTTAACATGATCAAATCATGTACAAAAAGCTCAATTTCAATAGAGATTTGACGACATCCGTTAGAAGAAATGTTTGAAGAACTAAACTTCCTACGCCTTGGCAACATTAAACCAAACTCAATCCTTTTGAAAATAAGATTCATACATCATGTAGAACAATTCCATTATAGACATTATCCCATCATATAGTTCAGTTTAAAGCAATCTTTATTTCTAGCTCATGCATTACACAAATTTGAAAGCATCTACATGCGCGCACTATACTCTACGTACAAACACAAACGTGTACACCATCTAAGCAGTGTTGGAGTCTAAAGAAACATTATTACGCCTCTCAAGTGCTAGATTATGAACACAAAAATTAATACCAATAAACATGTACTAATAAAGATGTACATATGTTCATTTAGCTTATTAACCATGCACATGTGCGCACACTCTACGTACAAGCGCGTACACCATCTAGGCAGCGGCTTTGGAGTCTAAAGAAACATTATTAAGCCTCTCAAGTGCTAAAACAAGAGCTTGAGTACCCAACCCACCTTCACCATAAGCCTTAAGTGATAAATACAATTGATGAGCTAACCCCAACCCAGGCAAACAAATCCCCATTTTCTCACATTCTCTCAAACAAATCCCCAAATCCTTAACAAAATGATCAACATAAAACCCAGCTTCAAAATCCCTCTTCAATATCCTCCCACCATACAACTCCAAGCTCTTACTCCCTGCAGCACCACCCGATATCGCATCCAAAAACATCTCCACATCCAACTGCGCCTTATGCGCGTAAATCATCCCTTCCACCAACCCCACCATCGTCGAAGCGATACATATTTGATTCCCAAGCTTCGCAAACTGTCCCTTTCCGGGACCACCCATATAATGGGTGGTCCCCATTAAGGATAACAGAGCGGATAAAGCTTGGATTATATCAGGGTCCCCACCTGCAAAAATCGATAAACAAGCTGTGCGCGCACCACGATCGCCACCTGACACAGGTGCATCAACTGAATAACAAGATTTAGCAGAAGCTAATGATGAAATTGAGACAGCTAAAGTGGGGTCAGAAGTTGTCATGTCAACGAGAATACCACCTGGTCGTAGGAGAGAGAGTATGGAGTCAGTGACTGATTTGACGTCAGATGGAAAAGAGACCATGGTGAAAACGACGTCGGATTGAGAAGCGACTTCGGCAGGAGAGTTAGCGAGTTGGGCTCCTTGGTCTAGTAAAGGTTGGGCTTTGGAAAGGGTTCGGTTGAAGACGGTGAGTTTGTAGCCTGCTTTTAAGATGTGGGCGCACATGGATCGGCCCATTACTCCGGTTCCGATCCAGCCCACTTTGGTGGTTGATGGGCTTATTGGGTTGATTGTTGTGGTGGTGGTTGTGGTGGTGGTGGTGGACATGGTGTGGGTTTTTTTGAGGAGAGAGAATGTTTGGTGGGTGGGTTTGGGGAGGAGAGAGAATTTGTTGAGTAGGCGTCGTGAGTATCGTAGCATCTTATCTTAAGTTCTCATAGAAGCCTAGTAGGGGTCATCTCCGTGCCACAAGATTACATAAGAGTTGTACTGTACCAACGATGTCTTGGCGTAATAGTTAGGATTGACTATTGAAGTGAGGTAAATGACCGGTCATTGGACGTGTTCGGCAACAATAGCTGTGGTGGTAGCTTTTAGCTGTGAGAGTAGCTGTTAGCTGTGCTGGTAGCTGTTAGCTGTTAGCTGTCCAAGTAGCGGTATAAAATATTGATGTTCGGTAAAAGAAGCTGTTAAAGTAGTTGTTTAAGAATAACTAGTTCAAAACTCAAATAAAACTTTAACATATAATTTATACACCACTAAAAGCTATCCAAAAACTACAAATTGTAGTTTTTGACAAACACTATTAAAACACTACTTGTACCACTAAAAGTTACTTACACCACTACCTTGCCAAATAGTCTTATTTTTTCTAATTAGTGTTTTGACCAAGTCAAGACACTAAAAGCTACTTGAAAAGCTTGTGTCGAACACGCCCAATTTGTAAACTCAGTCAAAACTCAAAACTCCGTTTGTGGTAGCTCGACTCTGATTCAGACTCGACTCAAGACCTTAACGAGCCAAGCAGAGTCACGCAAAACTCAAGCTCGAAAGCTCGTGAACATACTTAATTATTCTTTTATATAAAAAAATACTAAATTATTTGTATATGCATAAATATATTTAATCTAAATATTACACAATAAGAAGTTAATTATTTCATTGCAAACACAAAATCTAAAAATCTTAAAAAGAAAAAAAAAACAAAGAAAATATATAAAAACTAGGAGAGTGATAATGAGTTTCGTAAATCGTTCACGCTCGACTCGTTTAACATTTAGTCAAACCTCAATTCAGACAAAGCTCGACTTGACTCATAAACAACCCTAAGACGAACTATAACAATTAAAAATAACTCGCCTTCGACCAACCAGACCAACCTTGAAACACCCCTAATTACTAAGGGTGCGTTCTATTCAACTTATTGGACCTGAACTTATTGGAACTTATCTGAACTGAACTTATTGAACCTGAACTGAACTTATTGGAACTTATTAAACCTGATTGGACCTGATTGCACCTGATTCAACTTATTGGACCTGATTGAACCTGATTGGAACTTATTGGACCTGATTGAACCTGATTGACCTTATTGAACCTTATTGGAACTTATTGACCCTGATTGAAACTTATTAGACCTGATTGAAACTTATTAGACCTTATTGAACCTGATTGAAACTTATTTGACCTTATTAGACAAAAACATTGACCATGAATAACATAAATATTACCACTAACGTAATATACCCCTCAAAATTTTTTATGGAATAATAATTATTATAATTCGTCCTTTAAAAATAATGATTATTAATTATCTCTTATGATAATTAATTTAACAAAAAAATTACTATTTATATATTTGCCTATACATAACTTTCATCACTAATATATCTAATAGTGTTGTTTTAATTTTATAAAACACTAGTAGAAAATCAAAAAATTAATAATCATTATTATTATTGTTAACCTTAATTATTATTATGTAATTATTATTATTATTATTATTATTATTATTATTATTGTTAACCTTAATTATTTGACCATGATTATAATATTATTCAATAGCAATATGAATAATCAAATAATAGACAATAATACAAGTATAATACTATACATTGTGGTACTTTAATAAAAAATTCTAATAATAACATAATCAGCTAATAGTAATATGAATAATAAAATAATAGACATAATACAAATAAATAATAAATAATAGACATAATACAAATAAATAATAAAATAATAGACACTAATACAAGTATAATACTATATAATCATTGTGGTACTTTAATTATAATTCTAATAATAACATAATCCGCTAATAGTGATATTAGCGGATTATGTTATTATGAATAACAAAATAGTGGACAATAATACAAATGTTTATTAAACATTGACTATTTGGACCTTATTGGACCTTATTGGACCTGATTGGAACTTATTGAACCTTATTAGACCTGATTGGAACTTATTGCACCTGATTGGAACTTATTGGACCTTATTAGACCTTATTGGAACTTATTGCACTTATTAGACCTTATTGCAACTTATCTGAACTTATCTGAACTTATCTGAACTTATTGGACCTGAAACTTAATTTTTTAAGTTGAACAGAACGCACCCTAATTAGGCCTAATATGCATTTGAGATTGTGACCAGCTTGCAGCCTTGCCAATATCTCTCTGTTCTACTCCACCGGCGACCGTCTGCTCTGCCGGCCAACGACGCATTTTGTCTCTCTTCTCTCTTTCGATTACTGTAAGCCCTAATTTTTTTTGTTGATTTTTTTTTTGTAAAAATTGCTGAAAAATATTGTGGATTGTCTGAATCATGATTAAAGTTATTGAATTAGACTCGAAGAAGGCTTGAATCTGAGTCCAATTCATATCTTTTATGCAAGTTTTGAGCTTACACTTCATTTTTGAGTTTCAAAGTGTTATGTAATTTGAATTTTGACATTAACGTGAAAATTTGGTGTTATTTGGCTTTTATATGCATTAATTTTGATATGAATGTGCAAACTTTTGAGCTTTGAATGTGTAAATTAATTCAAAGTTTGGTATTAATTTGGTAATTGGTGTTAGTATTCCATGTTCTAAGGTTGAAGGTGAAATTTGACTGTAGTAGGAGTTTTCAATTTATGCCATGTTTACTGTGCTAAACTGTTAATTGATATCAGAAGATGAATCAATCTATGTTCCCCTTTTTTGAGCTAACTTGAATTATGCATGAGCTATTATTTGGTGCATCAACTAGCTGAAGCTTTTGTAATGTAGTTGAATCATTTTGTTGGGAATTTTGTAAATGGTGGGAATATTTGGTCAAATTTTAGTCTGTTGATGTATATAATCTTTGATAAAATTTGTTTCTTTGTGATTAGTTCGATAAGAAATTAAGAACTGGAGATTATATAACTTCTGTAATAATTATTGTAGTTATTGTATTATAAACCATTCATTGAAGTACCTTCTCACTTCCCTTTACAGGAATTGCTGAAAAATTAATGTTGCGGTCAGCAGCTCGATATGTGGTAAGTATATAACAATCTTAAATCATTACAATAATGTTTTTTTTTTTGTTGAGAGAATTCATTTAGAAATCTGAAATTTGTGCTTTCTTCTAGCTACGGCATAGCTCGCAGCTTGGGATGGCTAGACGTCAAACCCCAAAATTGTGCTTCAGTACAATACCCCAAGCTGAGGTATATTGCAATTTCTATATCTTTTCTTTTCCGGGTCTAGAGTTCCTTGGGATTACAAGTAGCAACCACCTTAGTATGGATTCTGATGTTTAAGGTCTGGGGAGGTATAAATGTATACAAATATTCAATCATATCTCTAGCAGTCTAGCTAGGGCAAATTAATGCAACATTATTGGAGAAACCCTCTAAGAAAACATTTTCTGAAGGGGCTCAACCTGAACCAGATCCGAATGCCCTGTTTGCCACTATAGTTCTATCTTCTATATTTTGCTATTCTTCTTATCTAGGGAAGGTGCAGGATGTACCATGTTTGTCCTCCTCGGCTTAGTTGGCCTGCAAGGATCATAGCTTTATAGCTCTTCCCACCTAAAAATGATATCAAGGAAGCTTTTTGTTTGCTTAAAAAAGTTATGGGAAGTTATTTGTCTGAAATCCGTTTTTTACATAAAATGGATACATAGTGTCACTTGCAAATGCTACACAAATGTTTGAAGGAGTAATGCTTTTTTCCTTATTTTTATATAAATCCCGGAGAACGCATTTTGTTGTCAATCTATATATATATATCCATGGGCAAAGTTCTTCTAGATTGATTTTTGTACCAATTTTTATGCTGGAGCCTCATGCACTGAGTTTTGGAATTCCCTTTATTGTGTTTTTCCATTATTTGATGATTACCTCTGTTTACTGTTTTCTAGTATTGAGTGACTAGTCTCCTTATATCTTTGTGAAAGTTTTCGCTGTTTGGAATAATTATTGCATTGTTTTCTAGGGCCGAAGCCAGGTAACATGTATTGACGCTGGGAAAGACAACGGCAACGAGCATAACTTTCTTGTAGGACAGAAGATTACAAGAAAAGAGAAGATCAATCTTCTGATTACGGCAGTAAGTTTGTTATGTTGATTACTCCATTCTATTGGATATTTGCATGAACTGCTAGAAAAGTGAGCTGTAATTTTCTTCTATGTTACTCAGACTCGGATAATTGTCTACTCGGATTTGGGCGTCCGGGTGTTGGGCTATATGCCATTTTGTAGAAAAATGTCAAGTTTCTGGGTAATGAAGTATCCAAGTGTCATGTCGTGTCAGACACAACAGGACATGCAACACCTAAGGTTAATGAATGTGTTGTAGTAACACAGCTTTTTCAAGGATTTAGTTCTGCTATGTGAATGATATAGATGCATATAGTTATTTGTTCTTCTTTCTTATCTCCGTCGGCCTTTCCCCAAAGTCTAAAGCAAACTCGCGCTGCAATAGAATTGCTAGACCTGAAGTAAACGAGAGGAATATGTTGGACTATAGATATATTAAAAGTGCTGAAAATGTGAAAATTGACCCTTGGGAGTTCCGAACACTTATATGTACCTCTATCTGACACTGATACCCAATTCTAATAAATATAGCTAATGAGCGGCATTTAAGCTACTGTACATGATTCAATTATAATTTATCACTTCATCAGCTACTAGGTTTTAATTATATTTTTTTACTCAATGTATTGTTTTGAGGACAGTATCACGTATGCAGGATATGCATAGGCTTATTGTATGTCCTTCCATGCGCCTATTTGATCTTCTGATTGTTATATCAAGATATTGTCCATTTCTTATTTACTTTTGTGGATACTCTAGTACTTAAAGTTTAGGATAGATATTTGACCTATAATAGTATTAATACTTTAGCTGAATTTGGTCGGGCTTGCAGCTTTTTGATATGGAAGATAGTAAAGATGCTGTTTATGGCACACTTGATGCTTGGGTAGCATGGGAGCAGAACTTTCCGATTGCCGCACTTAAGAACGTCTTGCTGGCTCTAGAAAAGCAGCAACAATGGCATAGAGTTGTGCAGGTACTGGAAATATTTGCATTTCTGTTGCTGTGATTATTCAGGTCTCCTGGGCCTGGAAGAGGAGAATTTGGAAGGATTTAGCTATATACGGAATCCTAAAAATTTGATGTCTTTTCAGCAAATAGTAAATTATTTGTTTGAAGCAATGTAAAGAAGACTAGATATTTCTACACGCATTTCAGTATTCGTTGTCGTCTAATAGAGTAACAGACTAACAATGTGGTCTAGATATGATAATCCGTTGGAATATGAAACTCAGTGGACATCATACTAGATTTTGAAATTACTTCTGGTTTATATATGATGTCATCAACATCCCTTCTCTCTGTTTCATTGTGCCATTGCTGATTTGATGCAACATTGAAAGATTAGCTAGCAAAGTATGTTTGTCTTAGGAGGCTGAGACAGTTTCCAAGACTAGCATTGTTGGCAGTGTAATCTTGGCTTAATAAATAATAATTATATATATTTATATTTGTGTTCTAAGGTCATAAAATGGATGTTAAGCAAAGGTCAAGGCAACACACTTGGATCATACCAGCAGCTGATACGGGCTTTGGATATGGACCATAGAGCTGAGGAAGCTCATAGAATTTGGATGAAGAAGATTGGTAATAATCTACATTCAGTGCCTTGGCAAGCATGCCATCTCATGATTTCAGTTTATCATCGAAATAATATGTTGGACCGCCTTGTTAAGGTACTTACCTTATTCTCTCTCACTCTCACTCTCACTCTCAATCTTTCTCTGTGTTATAATATTTGATATATTTTCGTCCTAAATAACTGGACAAAATAGATGTTCTTAAGTATGGATTTTTTTCCTCTCATCCTCACTCTTACTCTCATTTTCACTCTTTCTCTCCGTAATAATATTTGATAAATCTTTGTCCTAAATCACTGGATAAAATAAATGTTCTTAAGTATGGAAACTGTAAAAGCTATTCATCTATCACCAAGTTATCCAGCCAGGTGCCTTGAAATTTGCTTCCCCGAAATTTACTTGTCACTGGACAATCTGTGCTCACAAGCTTGCTTCCATTGATTTTGTTATATGTCTTTCATTTAAGGACAATTGCCTGTTAGTGTCATTGGGCACTTGTCAAGACTTACCAGCTATCGTGTAGTATGGTCAGCTCATTCCTCTAGAATCTGAATATCGTGTGATACAAAATCATTGTAATTTGGGTAATACCTGGAATTTATATCTCTTCTTTTCTAATCTAAAAGAGACTGATACTTCAAACCCCCGGGTGAGTCCATCTTCTCCGAGCTTTTGAAGATAACAAGTTAACAACTGGGAAGAATAGTAAATGAAGAGATGCCATGAAGTCAAGAATCAGGTAGTTGACCTCTCTTCCTCTCTTGCGGGAAGTGCATAATTTTTTCTTTTACATGCACTATCTCTCTATCTCATCTCCTTTTGTTCCTCTTCTTTGGCCTTCCGCCTGTTTTCTTCTCAGATTCTTTCTATCTCCATGCCCAACTTCATCTTCTAGCCTGGTCTTCTTCATCTCTGTCTCTCATCTTGTTCCCCAATTTTTACTCCCTATTCATTAAATGCTCTGTGATTGCCAACCCAAATCACCAACATCAAAGAATAAAGTAATTTTCTTGTCCTTGATCGTCTCCTTTGTACACCTGATTCTCCTCCCCAAGCCATATAATGGGCAAGAAATTTTGTCCTATCCTCATCCTTCTCCTTCTCATCAAGCAAGTTGGGGTCCCAAAAGGTACTTTCTCACAAAATAAAAAATTAAAGGTGCTTTGTCAGAAAAATTTGTTCTAAAAGGTATTTATGGCCAAAAAAACCCAAGTTCTTTAAGTAAATTTGAAGTGTACAATTATACATAAGAGTTATATAAGGGATCATGATGGTTATCGTGGCAGCATAATGTCTCATCATACAGTGAAGAAAGTTAGTAAGAGAAAGGTGGATCTGGGATTTTGAGTACTATAAAGTAGTATAAACAGAGGGAACTAGGAAGGAAAATATATGCAGAATATAGTTAAAAGTTTTAACTGTGGGAGACACTCAAGAGCCAAGGCTCTCGAATGCTTGATAGATGTCCTCAGTTTTCTGCTGTTTTTATCTGTTAATCAATAAAAATCATCACCATCTTCTGATAATTTATTCGTCATTCTTGATTGTGTCCATCTTTTTAGCCTCGTCCATTTCTGTAACTAATTTTCTTCTTTGATTCTCCAAGCAATCCCTATAACAGAATTATATTGTGCTTCCCAAAGCACTTCCTCTTTGTCAGTTATTTGCACCATCTATTCTTGATCTTTCTGTCCTTAACCAGCATCCTTTTGTTTTAATCCTTCTCACTCTTAAGTCTAAACCATAGGAAGATCGTTGCTCTACACTTGTCTTCTTATAGTTATCTTGTAGAGCTCTCTTTCACCATCCCCTCTAGTCTACTTTGTCGTTTATCTCTAGATATACAGTTAGACTGTAGGATACCTATTTCGCCTTCATCGTAGCTTCATTACATTTTGCAATATTTCATCCTACATTTCTCCAAGACTAAGTAGCATGCTCTTTTCTCCTTGACTGCTGATTTTAGCTTCTCATTCACCATCTTATGTCTAAGACCTCTTTAGCTAATTTAGAATAGTTTAGCTATCGGCCCTTATGTAAAGTTATAGTCTTTAGCATTATAAACTATCAGCTAGCCTTTACCTTTAATAGAGAATTTACGGGGACAGAAATGACGAATCCCAAGCATAGATCTGGTATCCTAGTCAACGCATGTGTTTCTTTAACGCAACTTACATATAGCCAATAATTTGAACTAGTTGATGACAGATGATTTTTTGTGGTTCCTACTCTCAAAGCGAATTAATGATGAAAGAAGCCAGAAAGTTGAAGGGGGGATGGAATTATTATTGGTCATTATGTTGCTTTAATGGATAGATCTCTTCTCTTCTTTCCCTAAATTGTGAATTTACAACTTGTTGCTTCTTTCACTAGACATTTAAGGGGCGGTAATGTATTAAGGGGTTAATAGAATAAAAAATAAAGAACATGAAGGTAGATAGAGGTGGTCGTAGATGTGATAAGGTATTAATTGTGCAAAGAGGAGGGGGGGGGGAGGATGAATACCCTTATTATGGGGGTATTAACTCATCTTCCTCCTACGGTAATGCATTACTCCTAATAAGAGGATAATAGTTCCCCTTTTCATCTCTCTCCTCTTGCATTATCTATATCATCTCTTCCAACACCACCTAAATTAAACTTCATTTTCTTCATTTTGCCTCCATTATCCCCTCAATACATTTCCTTTAATTCAAGCATGCCCTAACTCCGAATGATTGAGCTTTCTAGGCGCAACCATGGTCTGCTTTGCTACTTGGATTCTTATCAGTTTTAAGCTCAATCTCGTATGCCATAATATGGATGAACTTAAATATGAATTTGATTGTGTGAAATGAACATAATATATAGGTGGATGTGTATCTACTCTCAATAGACATTAGACAGAATTAAATGTCACATAAAGCAGAATTTCACCTGGTCGAGAGACTGAATGCGACACCTGATTATCTGGTGACAGCAATTGCTAAGAAGAATCTAAAGAATGAGATAATAGCAGTCTGTGCCATGTTGAATTATGTATATATGCATTCCTACTAATGTGTTATGTAGTTGTTGTGTCATGCTGGCCTAATGTGTAATTTTTTAAATCATTGCAGCTCTTTAAAAGCCTCGAGGCTTTTGATCGTAAACCTCCAGAGAAGTCAATAGTGCAGAAAGTGGCAGATGCATATGAATTGTTGGGCTTGGTGGATGACAAAGAGAGGATATTGGAAAAGTATGCTGCTCTTCTGAGCAAGACTGATGAAGAGTCCAAAAAGAAATCAAATAGAGTCAAGTCCAGAAAGAAGGAAACTTCAGGTGATGCCTCTTATATCTCATGTCTATGCAGCATGACTATATTACCCAGACCAAGGTGGTTACTCCATTGCATTAGGAAAAAAAGAAAGAAGGGAGTTGGACCTAGATGACAAAGAGAGGATATTTTTTTGAGTCTCTAAAATGCTGTAAGATGTAGTACCAAATATGTTAAATGAGAAATCAGAAACTATTAGTTTTATGCTTCCACAACCAAAATGTCATTGATGATGTTTTAAAACCTGATTTTAGAAAAGTACAACTTCTAAAAGGTTAACCAACAAAAGCAAATTCATCATGTAGCAAAAATAGTGAAAGCTTCCAAGGCTGTTTTGAGGTGGATAATAGAAGCCATTGATCTTAAATGCTTTTATGCTTGAAGAAGACTCAACAAGAACTAGAAAGTTTAATCCAGAAAGTGCCTCTAGAAGTTTCTTCTCTGAGAAGGTTAATTAAGTTCAAGTTCTTGAATCTGTGAATTGACAGGTTTAATTTAACAGCTATGTGCTATGCATCGGGTTTAGGGGTAATATGGGGAGTACAATGTAATTAGTTTTAGCTTAGAGAGAAAGCAAGTAAGTTAGCTATATATAGAACAGATTAGTGAGAGGAAGAGATACGATGAAAATATTGGAGAATATTTTAGTTGTTAGCTTTGGGAGAGTGTTAAGTCACTCAAATACTTGGCAACCTTCTTCATTTTCTGTAATTCTCTTCTAGTAATGAAAATCATCATCTTCCACTATTTACTAGTCTCAGATTTCAGCTCATTACACTATAGTTCTTACCGTTTATGGTTAGGTTCGACATTGCTTATGTATTAGGTGACGCACAATAATTTTATTGTGTCGCACACTACTGTTCTGTACTTACTGTAATGTTTTTGGAGACCAGAAAGACACCATGCTTGAGTTGGACAGAAGAGAATTCAGCCTACAATTGTACTACTACTCTGTAGACTATAATTGTGTATGTTATTTTTGCAGGAACTAGGAGCAATCTTGCCAAAAGTCTGAAAGCATGAATCTCGTCGCTAATACCTATGATCCCATTACACCTCAAGATGTTTCTTATCTTTGAATGCAGAAAGGAGTGAGCTTGATGTTCAATGTTAAAAGTCAGGTTCAGTGTTCGGAGTGTTCCGAACCGGGGATCTAGAATTCGAACACATGCTGGGCATTGCTATGAAAAGGGTTTATTCAGAAATGGAGGAAGCCAAAGTGGCTAAGATGTGGACCGGGAGTTTTCTATCTGCCTTCTTGAACACCTGTCGAACTTGATCCTGCTGCAAGCCATGAATCTGGAACTCATATTCAAGACTCATACATTATACATATTTCTTACAAAATTAGAACACTGAGCAAAATGAGGAAAGTTCTGCAAGCCATGAATTTGTTTCTCTATGTTAAGCAAAGGATTTAGCTACTATGTTATTATTGGTTATACCAGAATCAAGATAACAACAATGGGGAAAAAGTCTTGAAGTAATCAAAGATATAGCAAAAAGATACAATGAAATAAAGTTTATTGATTATATATTTAGGAACATGACATCTTAATCACTAGTTCTTCAATTAGCATAATGGTAAATTAGTACTTCTTCCGTTTCGTTTTAAATGCAATAAATGGGTATTATTTATGAGATATAAAATATTCATTTGTTGCATTTAAAACGAAACGGAGGAAGTAGTATTTTCTTATCATATTGATAGGTTCCGGGTTGATGGTCGGGACTAGCTGATGACTAACATTTTCTTCTACTAGATGTAAGGGTAGAAGGTCTGGTGTTAGCTTTATGGAAGTGCACCATGGGTGTTAGGGCAGTTCCTAAGATTTGAATCTTAGGGTTAACTTTAAGTTTTTAGTGTTAGGTAAAATCATGTTGTATCCTTTATTATAATTACATTTGAATTGAGGAAAATTTGATTTTTGTAGTTAAATATTGTAAACTTCAATTATTAGCTTTCACTCGTATACGGTATATCTATACAAACACATTAAAGACGTGTATGACAATGTGTACACGCAATGTGTCATCTCTGTTACTCCACTAGAATTGTCCAATATGTACATAAGTCATGTTGATTAACAAAAGTAAAATTAGCTTGCAATAAAATTTGAACCTATGACCTCTTGCTATTATAACATGACACAATTACCATCTTAACCAACTTTTAATCATGCTTTAATTGTCCACAGTAATAATTTAAATTACCATCTTGCAAAAGACACAATACAATAAGAAGCCACTCGAGAATCAACCCTCTTGGTAAAAATAAACCTACAGGCCATCGCTTTGCATTATGAAAAAAGAATACCTCACTTACAAAACTACAGAAGTGGAAGTAAGGATGTGTAAATCAATAAATATTAAAAATCTAAAAATTATTTAACATGAAAACTCTCATGAAGATCACGTTTCCCATTTCCGAAACTCGAGAGGACAAAATTTCTTTGAAAGACCAGCGAGTTTCCTGCCTCAATGATCTTCAGTCACAAAATGATAATTTCCCAACTAAAAATTTCTTATCTAACTCTATAGTCTATGCCCTATTATATACATCTTATGTTGGTAATAAACAAAACTATTATAGATTTCTATCCAACTATAGTCATTTAATCCTAAATTTTGGGTTTCGTGAGAAATGAAGAAATGGAGTGTTCAAAGACTTTTTCGAGGCAACACAAATGTGCCAAGCACCCGTGCAACGTTACAAGTCACATCGGTACTCCTACGAATGTTTCGGGAGAAAATATGACCAGGTCCGGAGAAGTCCAAAAATATTGCAAAAACAGCCAAAATTGAAGGTTATAATACATGGTTTCGGACTTTCTCGGGGTCCGAGATTCGAACGCCACTGGATGCCTCCTAGGGACATGGGAGGTCATTGGAAAGGAGTCATGTGACTTAGAACGAATATGTGGATGCCTTTATGTTCATTTCGAGGTAATTACGGATTTCACGAGAAATGAACAAATGGGGTGTTCATAGGCTTTTCGAGGCAATGCAAATTGTGCGAAGCACCCGCACCACATTACAAGTCACCTCGGCACTCCTAGGAATGTTTCGGGAGAAAATATAACCAGGCCCGGAGAAGTCCTAAAATGTCTCAAAAAGAACCAAAATTGAAGGTTATTATACACGCTTTCGAACTAATCGAAACCCGAGCTCCGAATGCCACAGGATGCCTCCTAGGTGCATGGAAGGTCATTGGAAAGAAGTCATGTGGCTTAGAACGAATACGTGGATGCATTTACGTTTATTTCGAAGCACTGTTGGGTTTCACGAGAAATGAACCAAAGCACTGTTGAGGTGGTGGAGTAGTAGTATTGCTTCTGATATGTTATCCATAAGGTATAGGGATCAAACTTCACATGACTCATTTGAGTAACTTTCCATGTCCCCCCCTCAAGTGAGTCCCTTTCATCTTACCCAAAAAAAATGCCTAATTTTAGATTACAATTAAACATTTTTTTTGGGTAAGATGAAAGGGACTCACTTGAGGGGGGGACATGGAAAGTTACTCAAATGAGTCATGTGAAGTTTGATCCCTATACCTTATGGATAACATATGGGAAGCAATACTACTACTCCACCACCTCAACCTCAATTAGGCAACTATTCAAGTTCAATATTAAGAAGGGAACATACCACTTTTTGAATACAGTGAATATTTTTTGCTATGTCGACTAACAAAAGTAAAATTAGCTTGCAAAAAGATTTGAATCCGTGACCGTTTGCTATTATAACATCACACAATTACCATCTCAACCAATTTTTAATCATGTTTTAAGTGTCCACATTATTATATTTGTGTCCACAGAATACCGTTATTTTGGACGGGAAGAATGTTGCTATTGAAGCCGAAAAAAAATGAAAACCAATGAAATAAAGATTAAGAGATATTCAACCTACAATTATAATGAGTAATGGAGAAAGGATGAAAGGAATATGCTACAATTATTATAAAAAACATCTTCATGGATTAAGTATGTTCATTTTTTTAAGGAAAAATTGTCAAGAATAAGTCAACCTTTGCGTTGACCGCTTTTGACAAGTCAACCTTCATTTATTTCAGTAGCAAGTAAAGCTTGTACATGAATTAGCTTTTAACGAGTTTTTTTACTTATGACCTGAACAACCCCTACAATTTTGTTCAGTTTTAAGTTTCTCACGGAACTTTCATAAAATTCAAGTAGTGCAAATATGTTCTAGAGAACAATTTAATGAGTTCTAGAATACACACCTGTTAAAACTGAACAAAATTGTAGGGGTTGTTCAGGTCATAAGTAAAAAAACTTGTTAAAAGCTAATTCATGTACAAGCTTTACTTGCTACTGGAATAAATGAAGGTTGACTTGTTAAAAGCGGTCAACGCAAAGGTTGACTTATTCTTGACAATTTTTCCTTTTTTTAATTGTGATAGTTTGTGATGGTGTACATAGCTAAAATAACTGTTTATATCCATTTTACAATAAAATATCATAAGATTAGTTGACTTTTTACATATTTTTTTATTAAGTATAATATTTTTAACATTTTAAAATATATTAATCGTAAAATCGTCTCACCCAATACTTAGTCATTAATAAAAGTCTAGTATTTTTTTTTTAAGTAAATGAACGACTAAGCACAATGATATCGTCAAGATTATTCGATTTATCAGGTCTCGGGTACCACCACCACCACAAGACTTTGTCAATTAACTTAGATGGTTTCCACACTTAAAGTCTATAAATCAGTGTTACCCCGACATTATCGTTTACCTCAAAAACGGGATGTCGTGTCGTGTTCAAGACGACACTTTACTCTGATACTTCATGTTAAACTAAAAATTTACTTTTCTTCTACAAAATAGCCGAGTTGGATACTTGAACACTCGTATCCGAATAAACCCCACCATGTTTAGCGGAAAACAAAAGGTATACTTTAGCAATATAAACATTCTTAAAGCACACGCTTAAGCCTTAAGATCAGAAATGGTAAACTAATAGAATCACTTTTAAGGATCAAGTAATGATTCTCCCACACCCCACCACTAAGCATTTCTCATTTGATTAAGGCAATATTAATTACATTATTATTTATTGTTAATGTTAATGTTCTATTGTCTTGTCTGATGGACACAGGTCAAGTTATAATCAGATCTCAAAAAGGGAAGCTAACGATAAGATTATTGCTGCACTTTTTGAGGTCGCATAAATTTACTTTTAGTTGTTTTGGCATCTTGGAATAAGATACTCTTTCATGAAACACAATTTTGGTAAAACAATGTCAGAACTGACTAGGCATATTTTCCAATTTTTAAACTTTACCAACCAGCCAACTAAAAAAAGGAGGTTCTGATTCTATTAATAAAATTTTGTAAATAAATTAGGTGTAATAATAATTTATTTTGCTAAACTATTGATGCAATTTATATATTATACGTAATTATATTGTACATTTAAAGGGTATTTAATTTCTTTGCTCATTTCTCATTTGTAAAGATCTAAATGAGCAAAAGATTAAGCAAAAATTGTAGCCTTAGGTTGGATGTATGGTATAGGCCGGTTTGACGTTTGTGCCTTAGAAATAATACCTTTGATTACATCAATAATACTTTACTTTTCTAATCTAGTATCGTAGTTTTGAACCTGTGCAATGCCACGGGCTAAAAACATTTAAAATTGCGTATGTGTTGTATTTATTTTCTAATATGTCCTCTATATCATATGTACGTAATTACTATCTATCATATAAGGGTTGTATATTAAGAAAATCATGATTGTAATTTTAAAAAACTACCCATTAGAATAATAATCTTTGGTGAAAAAACTACCTTATACAAGACAAAAATTATGAAAAACTACCTTATAAAGGAATTTTGTTTCAAAATGCTACAATTTATATATAAACGGGGTTTTTAAATCGTTAATTAGTAGGCACAAATACAAACAACAAGGTGCGTGAGAGATCGAAAATAGGAGACTTGCTAGTGCTATTGAGAAGTTAGGATTGTAATTCATAAGAGAGAAACAAAGATGTCAAAAGCAAACTAAAATATGATTCTTGAACCTCTTTTATGCTCATGTCACGTCGAGATATCGTAGAAGGAAAAACTGCAAAATTTGATCCAAGCAATTTATTGTAAAAAACAAAAAAAAAAATAAAATCCTAGTAGTAAATCATGCGTGGCAACGCCACACTTGAGAAGTTTAGATATCCTCTTGCAGAATTTCACCAAGCTCCATTCGAAGGTGCCTCATAGATTTATTCTGATTGATTGTGTGACATGTGAGAAATCAATCTTTGATACTAAATATAATCTTTTCTTCCCCTTACATTATGAGCTTGATAGATAAAAATAGTTGTTGTGGTAGCTATAAATGTGTTGATCAATAGGTCACAAGTTCGAATTGGATCTCCCCTCCCCCTTTTTATACTTTTTACTGCTTTTGGGATTCATATGGATAAAAAAAAACATTAGTAAAATAGCAAGTACATTTACTCGAAAGTTAATTTCTGTTTTGAAATTTTCACAATACTAGCACAACTGCATAAGACTTTAAAAGAATACTTTACCAAAGACCTAATGTAAATGAGTGCAAGGAACTTTTCTGAAGAATCCACGAAGTGGAGATTATGCATACCCCAAGAAAGTATAACAAGACTGCAGGCACATTAGCTAAAGAAGCGCGTAGATTAGATAAATGCATGAATGTAACTAGCCGTTTTCCCATCCTTCTAGTTTTTGCACGAATGCTTACATCTCGGATTATAACAACACTATTTAAGTTTGTTTAGTTCCATTGTTCACCAAAAAAAAAGACATAACATTTCAATTTTATAAAAGATAACCTCGACAAAACCTTTAAAACGTACCGAACGAAAAAGACTGTTCCTGAACACGCCCTAAATCTCACAATTCACTTCTCTTAGGTTAATGCAAGGGTCAATAACTCAATAACGACTTATTAACACTTCATACAGACACAAATGGTCTACACAAAAACAATGCTATCTCTGATCTCTTTTCCCATATTTCACAAGGTTCAATTATAACTATGAAATTAGACTGTACCACCCTGGCTACCTATACTGTTACTGTGCAACATTCCTTTCCTTTCATCCTTCCTTTACTCAATTTATAAAAATAATTCTTGTGAAAAAGTTGATGACATTATGACAATAATTTTTATGCAAAATGTACAAAATATTCATCGTAAAACCTTACTTTTCCAGAATGTTGGTGCATCCGTACAAAGATTAGAACAAAATTCATTTAATTAAAACAACATGGTGTCCCTTGATTAATACTTAAAGCTCTAATTTTAAGAGACATAATATGATGGAATGGTATCAACACCATTACAACGGCGCATTAATTAAAAACTAATTAGTATATGTACTAAGAAGCTAGTCCTAAGTTTTACTTTTGATTAAGGTTTACGAGTGTCAAGTTAACAGTAAATCAAGGGAAAAAGTTTGTATTAGTTTAATTACTTTGATTCATAACATCATTTATGAGGTAATGAAGTACTAAACAAGTTGAAATAATTATAGGTTTATTTAGTACATTCGCAATCTATCAAGGATTTGGTATAAAGTGAGTTAAAGAACAATAATATTAACAAAGTTTTGGTATTAATAAAATAGACCATTTGTCATTTAAAGATAATAAAATCATAGAGCACATCCTAGTAGTGCAATATGTTTATTATAATTATAGTTCGATTTTAAGTTCTTAACGAGATTCTATATTTTGGAAACGATTTACAATAGCAATGCTAGTCGTCACTTTTTATTTGGACTTAATCTAGACTATAAAATAAGAATTTTCGAAAAATAAGAGATTTTGATGGACCTTTAAGAATTATAGTTCGCTATAAGGTTAAAAATGATTAGAATGATAATAAATTTATATACAAATATGTGAGGAGAGTTTCATGTTTCTATATCCACGGAAAGGAAACTTCATTTCAAAATATTTTTTGATCACAATATCCATCACGACACAAAATTGATTCTAAAGTAATTAGGAATAGATTTGAAGAAAGAGCGATATTTGGAAATGCACAAGTGTTACCATCAATAATGACAACCTATTGATAGGTAATGTTCTTCACAAAAATACATTATAAAATCATTATTATTGCTACTAGAAATTGCAATATTACATCTTGACATTTTTTTCCCTAAAAGACCAACAAAAAGTACTTTAGAGGGTTTTTTTTTTTTTTTTTTGGCTGAATCCATCTATCACAAGAGGTACATCTTTACTAACATTTGTAAAGTTTTCAAAACGCAATCAAAAGTAAGGTAACTTTGAAATTTGACACAACTAGAATATATTGCACATCATTAAGAAGATCTATAGTCTTTGGTAATTCTCTAATTTTCACAATGAACCTGGTTAAAACGATTAAACATCTTTATTACTTCGTTTTTAATTTTTGTGAAGATGAAATTTGCATATTTAGATTATTGTAGAGATTATATTGTAGGCCAATTAATCGAGTATTTTGATGTATGTTGTCCATATTCATAAAATTAGGCAAAGTGAAATTTAAAAATGAATATTCACTATAATATATTTTCCACAAAAATTAAAACTCAAAATGTTTTCATCTTTTTTTTTTCAAACTTTAAATGACTAATTTCAGCCAACTAAATTTTTGTTACAATAATGTTTTGAGGCACACTTTTGTATTCTTAGTTGATATGGAGATTTTTCCTTTACTTCTTACTTAGTTAACTAAAAATTTAGGGACGAAACTCATTTCAGACTACAATAGGTGAACAGCTATTTAAAAACAAACTAATTTGCATAAATCTGGTCTTAAAATTTAGGAATGACGTAAGTTTTTCCTAGGTTAATACTTTCATTAGTCGATTCAACAAAGATGTTGTAATGATGGAGGCAATTGCATAATTAAGAGGATCTTTGCTTTAATACATGATCAGTACACCTCATTTTATAATAAAGTTGTTGTAATTGTGGATACAAGTTTTTAGCCCACAGATCTTTTGCTCTACCACCTAAGTTGATCTTCTCCAACATTAATGAAGACATTTAGACTCTTGTAAATTGCTAGTAACTTGACCCCCCAAATCCTACCAAAATCCAACTCTCATGATTTCACAAGCTTTCTTAGTGGCTTAATCTTTTTTTTATCATCCTTAATCTTGAAAATTCACCTGCATGATTGATCCCTTTTTCAACTTATTCAAACACCAAAAACTGAAAAACTCTTTGCTTTGGTTTTGGGGCTACTACAGTAGTACAAATAGTTGACTTATCTGCACTGCTTTAATACAGGATTGACCACTTTGGTGAATTTGTGATTTTATTAAAATCTCATTTGAAGATTTTCAAGAAAATTTTAAGTCTTCATGATGATCCAGATGGCTTGTGGAATATCTTAATTGATAACTGAACTTTTGTTGTCACATTGATGGGACACCAATATATGACAATATATATGTGTTACATTATTGGTTGTCATGCTCCACATTCAATGGTATGGGAAGTTACTTTTATTTATGAGATACTTACAAAAGTTACAATGATATTTTTGCACATAAAACTATAAAATATATATATATATATATATATATATAATATATATATAATATATATATATATATTAATATTAAATAGACACTTTTTAAACGATATAAAAAAATAGATAATGGTACCGCTTTTACAAAAATTCAAAGAAATACAGTTATCTTACACACACGTTTAATTTTACACCATTTCACATTCTCTTTCATAATGTGCTCATCATATGAGCAATCAGGTAAAGAATGTGAGAACTAGGGTTTAATAATAAGATCGGGTGTAGAATAAATTTGTCCAATATATATATATATATATATATATATATATATATATATATATATAATCTAATTGAACAAATAGTGAATATAACAAAAATGGAACATCCAAAAATATACAGACTATCCAAAAATTGCAACAATTAATATCTCTTTGAGTCTATATTGATGGCCTGATGGTCTAATTCATTCACCTTTTTCAGTAATATAAGATTTTATGTAGATTCATCACCCATATATATATTTGATATACATTTTTTCTGAAAGGTATTTGATACACATATAGGTTCCTTATCCATCGTTCTAGGGGCACTCGTTAGCATTTTGATATATAATAAACTCTTTAAAAATTCTTAATGATAACCCTAAATTTTCGAATTTTCGATATATAATAGGTTAACCAATTTTAATTATCAATGGTAACACTATATTTTTTGTTATATACTTGAAAATGTTGTTCTAATAACCATTTTTTGTAAACGAAATAAGGTTTTTTAAACTAGAATGACATAAGTTCCCTTAAACAAATTGTTTTTTTCTCTCATTGAAAACCTATTCCAATTCTAGTTTTAGTAAAAGATGAATGAAAATAAGTTTTTAAAAAATAGGACTTTATGTCTGTCTAGACACTAAAAATATTACTTGGTTCAAAAACAACTTTTTTAGCAATTACAATTAATGAAAAATGATTAATATGTAATACCATTTTCTCAGGTATATAACCATAAACACAGGATTATTATTGAGAAATTAAATTATCGACTTTCCTGCCCTCTTTGTTCCATAAAGTTATCTTTATTTATTTATTATTTAAACACATAGACCATATTTTACTCTTTTTTCTCCTCCTCCTTAATACATCAACCACTTATAGATATTGCAAATATTTTAAAAAAATAGAAGAAGTACAGTATTGTGATTTGTGAATATGCACTTTGTTCTCCCCTATATTTTTGCATACATAAATTCCCTCAAATGATGAGCTGTTTGACCATAGTCAAGAAGGTATAATTTACGTACATTTATGCACCAAACACAGCTGTAATGAATCTCGAAAACGAAATGAAAAATTTGATACATAAAGGAATTGAGATGGATCACGCAATAATGAATGATTAATATGAAAGAATTTTGATACGTATTGTATAATCAATTGTAGCATTTGCTTTGCGAAAAAGGTTTAAGAGATTGTAGCACTTTTTTTGCCGAATATGTGTAGTATGTAGTAACTAGTAAGTTGGGGATATGGGGGATGAGCTGTAGTCATGTAGGAGAGAGAATTGTAGACGATTCCATCGGCTTGCTACATTTGGACCTTTGATATATTTCACATGCCTTTGTTCTTTCGTCGAGAAAATTTGTATTAATTAAAAATTGGAGTACAAACTTAATGCTAATATAATTAAATAGAAATAAATTAACAGTAACAAGAGTTTTATTAGCTCGTACATATATATTTTATGAAGAAAAAACTAGTTGTTACGTGTATAGTTTAAAAGCCATTTGTCTTGAGCAATGACGGGTGAGATTGAGTTATATGTCTTGATGAAAAAGACCTGATATGAGAGAAAGCGTGTTGTGATACGAAATTCTAATACCTATATTTGTTGCCACTTACAAACTTATGATGTATGGCACTGTTATGGATGAATTACCCCTTTTTTTTTAAAAAAAAGATGTGAGGCTATTAATTTTTTTGAAAAACTTGGCTGAAACAATTTTAGTTATTGGGATTTTGTTGAGTTCAGTTTATGTGTATAATTTATAATAGTTTGTGCATAATTATTATCAGTTGTAGGATGATATAAAATATATATGTATAAACTAATAAAAAATATGTGTAAACTTAATACACTGATGATACGTAATATGTCTTGCAATGTATTTTGGAACGTTTCACGATACTTGCAAGTTGCAACGTTTTGCTTTTAGTAGAGTCTTCTAAAAAGAAAGCCTTTTATTTATTTATTTATTATTTATTTAAACACACTAATGATGACTAAGATGCATCCATTAAGCTTGAAGTTCGGATGCAGGTACCGCTTTCCTCATACGTGCTGCTATATATTCCACTAAAAAAGGAGGAGGGTGGAAGGGGTTGAGATTTGAACTTGTAACATTAAATTAAAGGCAGAACTCAACCAAAAGGTTATATGAGAGAAAAGAGTATTCATAAAGAAGATTCCTTTATTTATCGATCAGGTGGGTGATTATCAACCCACATAAAATAAAATATTTAAAAGACTTTATGTTACTAGAGTTCAATTACACTAAGTGTTGATAAAGTTTAATTATTATACGTGAATAGATTAGTCACTAACTATATAAAGATTTTTCCCCTCATAAGTGTTACATTTCTATGCAAAATATATAATTATATACATTCGACCATCTATAACATGCAGAATGTGGTTCTCCTATTAGTACCTTAATAAACATCATATACTTTTTTTTTTTTGACAGAATAATATCATATACTTGATGAACCATATAAACAAGCTAAGTTTCTAGAGTGCTCCTGTCAATTATCATCTTTTTTCTTACAAAAGTATTACTACTTATATTAAAGGGACGTGAATACATGTTGAAGTAATACATACCTGACATGCATCGCCCTTTGGTCACTAAAAGAGCCATCTCCTGTGTTCCTCTAAATAAAAAGATGCCAATTGTTTATGTATACAAGTTATACAACACGTAATTTGGAACACCAAGATGAACATCTACTTTATACTATACCTCTGTCTCAAAATAGACGACACGGTTTGACTTTTACATTATTCACACACTCTCTTTTGATCGTGTTTTGTAATTCTTACGTAAGGAAAAATAATAATCATGTGGTATTAGATTCGTCTCGATACATGCTTTCATAATATCATCTTTTTATAATATTTACATGTAGGAAATTAAAGATATTAATAGTTAAAGTTATGCATTGACAACATGCTTAAAGAAGTGCGTCAAATATTTTAAAACTGAAAAAGTATATTGTAATATCGATTAACCAAAAGGTTGAAAACATATTCAAAACAACCCTATGGTAAAAAGTTGTATGTTCAGGTAATTCAATTGTAATAATTGGTAAGCAATGGCATATTTAAATGTTCATGAATCATGATAATGTATTTGCATCAACGATCGATCTTACATAACTTTTTAATATTAGTTTTAGGCTTTTCCTTTCAAAATTAGCATATATTTGCATAAAAGTGGTCAACTGATTTTACCAAACACATAGTATGTAAATATCAATAGTCACACGACCCACATGAATAGTCAATACAAATAACTCGCTACACCAACCCAATAAACCGCCAACATACACCCAACAACTAATTATCAGACGACACACGTAATTAACTTCCCCTCCATTCACAAATAGTTGTTATATTTACACACACTTTACAAAAGAGAATATATGACATATTTTTACAAAACGATGTTTTGAGATCCCTATGTCTTAAATTAAGTAGTCACACTCACACTCACCGTTAAGAAACTTGATAAGCTTTTCACCTTATACAAAAAAATTCATGAAACATGCTTTTTTGTAACTTTTTTGCTAAAACAAAATACATGACTATTATTTATGGAAGAATGGAATATAAGTATATAAATCACATAATTAAATGTTAGTTTAGGGGGGGAAGGAATAATAACACAATAAGATAGTGATTGGCACATAAGCTAGTATTTTAAGATTGTTAGAGAAAGCTGAACTCTAATAAGCACTTTCTCAATATACATCTTGCACTAAGCTGAATCAAAAGATTAATTCTGACTTGTAAAAGAGGAGTCTGTCTGACCAAAAATGGTAACCCATTACAATTTTAGGCCTTTTTTGTATTCTTCTGCTTTTTAGGTTAGTCGAATGTAGAGAATATATAAGAAGTTGAATTCCAAAGCATTTTGATTTGTCAACAAGAGATCCCAAGTAAATAAAGTCACCTATATAAGATTCTCTACAAACTCCTTGGGGTGCTTACACGTGTCCCATTAACTAGATAAAACTTATTTTACTTGTTATTTTTAACTTTTCATTTACATATTTAATTTAGTACTCCCTCCGTCTTATAATATAGTGCTTGTTTCTTTTTTACACGATCTTCAAGACGTAAATTTGACCTTTAATATCTTCAATTTCGTATTAATAAAAAATATAAAAAGTTGATATGATGAAACTACTGAGACCAATCTAACAAGATTCCACATTACTATATATATATATATATATATATATATCAGAATATTCAGTCAAAGATTTTACAGTTTGACCCACAAAAAATAAAGTAATTAAGCACTATATTATGAGAAGGAGGGAGTAATATTTTTGTTGGGATATTTGTATTTGGTTCCTTAGAAGAGATGATGATCCATGCATGCAAAGTGCGAAGTGATGAAACATAAATCTAAGTTGTTTTCATATACTTAGAGACAGCTTTAATTTGATAGGAGCGAGATTGAATATATTAATATATAAACATTATTATTAACTAATTAATATATATTATCATCTCTCAAATAATAATGTTTGATGGACCCCATAAAGAGTTAGGAATATAATGAAATAAGATGCTATAGCTAGTTGGTTTAAAGAGACTATGCATCTATCAAACATCTAACACATCTTGCATTATTATAGGAAACAAAGCAAAGCTCTGTGTATCAATTAGTCAACATCTAGCATGGTCATATGTTATATATATAATTTCTTAAGACTTGCTCAAGTTGCATTACAAATAATGACCTCCAAGTCACACCTTGTATGCTAATTGCTTTAGTTTCATCCTTTTTGGCAAATATTAATAAATGAAGGAAAACTGAATATAGAAATATCATATTATAGGTGGTTCGATAAATATACACATGATTAAGAAAACATTAAAAGCATAATCTGTAGTTGTTTCTTTGAAAATAAATAGTACAATATGGGCAAAATTCAGTTTAGTTTAGTTCGATACAGCAACTCAGATCAATTCAATTCAGTTAAACTACTTTACTCTCATAAATTTACTTCAATTTAATTTAGTTTAGTTCAACCCAAAAGAATATGGTCTAAATGGTGCCAATATAGAGTCTTCGGCAACTAAATCATGTCAGCCATTAATATATATACGTAGTTAAGTAACCATAAGTTTCACATCTAATGTAATTGATTGTTTCATGCACTTTATGGAGTCTCCACTGTTTATATATATGTATTGTAGTGACATCATTCGAACCATTGTAGCTTTAATCATGAACTAACAATGTTTTATATAATATACTCATGCATGCATTAACACAAAATAAATATCATCATAGCCAGGTAGTGAAAATAGAAAAGAACAAGCAAACATATATAGGGAAGCTAAGTAAGAACAATCTCTTTTCAATGTAAATGCAAAGTCTTATTCGAATGAAGAACTAGTTAGTTCTATATATATGCCACAACATGTCTAATATATAGACACAATTATTTTACCTAGAAATCTTACTTACAATAATATGTTTAGCTAACTAACTAGAATTTCTTGTCCTCCATACTTGTACCATAAAATGAACTTGAAAGTTATTAAAATAATTTTAAGTTATGACTTTCTTATAACAATAATAAGTTATGGCACTCTATACTCATCCACAGAGCTGGTTCCCAACTTCTTGTATTCATGTGGCTTTTCTCTTTAGGGCTTTGCTCATGCTATTACGAGCAAAGTGCTGCATGCTGCCCATCACCAATAAAGTAAATCTTTAAATCTAGGACAAAAAGTGGGATCCACCTCACTAACAACCCAATTGCAAAGCTTACATATTTCTTTGCTACAAAGGTGCTTCTTGTATATTAACACCTGGGAGGCCTTCACATCAATCAAATTTATAATTAGATACTCTACATATATATATTGTACTTTAGGTTATATGACTCTTACATATGATGTACCATATTTTTCAGTCCAATTGACGAAAATGCTTTTTTCCCCTTTGTCCTTCAAATGTCATTGATTGAGGTTGGAACTTGGAAGGTTGGAGTGGGTTGTACATATTATTTTAGTGGCTTAAATTAAGCTTAAATATTACTTCTACGAGAAAGTGTTGGTAACGAACTACTGGAATTTCTAAAAGACTTTATCATGAACAATTTTGATATTTTCATATCTATACCTCCTTTGATTGGTACTCGATCAGGTAATACAATTACGGTACCAATAATACTCAGATAGTACCATTTAAATACCAAATTAAAGAGGCATAGGTAATAATAAATAATACAAATTGGAAGAGGCACTGGTAGTCTGGCACCATATTGCCTTAGCTCATACGTCTACTATAAATTTGGATCAAAACCTCTTGGTAGTTTCATAAAAGCTAAAAATGGATATTATTCTATAATAGTGTTGAAATGTCTTAAGTCTTGCGCTTCAAATAATCCACCACAAGAATGCTATGATGTTGTTGCTAAACTTACCGATTCTCCTACTACACACCTTATACAGTTGGCTAATCACATCAGCATTAGTGACACATCAATATAACAAACTTCAACAGATTCTTACATTAGGTTATTCAGTTTCTTGCTTTCTCTTTCTGTATATATAAAGAGATAATTAGCTTATATTAATTAATTTAATTCATTCCATAGTATTCTTCTCTGATCTTTTTTCTTTCTCAAATTCTCTCTCGTCTTTTCTTACAAACAACTTTAGTTCCTTATTGAACTAGTTGAGTTTATAGCTGAAATGTATTGATTTCATGGTATCAGAGCAGGTTTTGCTTAATTAATTCTGCGATTCATATGTTCGTGAAGTAAATCATACATTACCTGAAGAATTTCTGGTTTGCTGCTGAAATTTATCTGAATCTTTTCTAAAATTCAATTTCTGAATTCTGGTCGTATTTCTTTCTCTAAATTTCTTTGAAATCTACTGTTATGAGGTTAGATCTTCTTTAATTTTATTTGAATTCTATTGGTCTAAGAAGTAAATTATTCTTATGTGAAAGTTTATGCAAATCCAAAACTCTAACTACTTTTTTCTATGAATTTTTTTGAATTGATCAATTTTCTGCTTGATTAATTATATATTGTTGATGCTATCAATTCACAATTGAGTGTTGTAATTAATTCATTTGAAAATTTCTTAAATCTACACAAAATTCATCTTGAAATGTCATCATCTAGTACACTTGAACTCACTCGGAATCCATTTTTTGTTTATTTTCTTCATCCCGCTGATAATACTTCTCAGCAATTAGTCACTACAATTTTTGATAGAGAAGGTTACACTGATTGGAAAAGAATGATGATCATTGGATTTTCTTCTAAAAATAGAATGAGATTCGTTGATGGAACTTTACATAAGCCTAGTGATAAGAAAGAAGCAAAGGCTTGGGATCGTGCAAATAACATGGTCTGTGGATGGATCTTGAAGTCTCTAGGACCTAATATGGTGAAAAGTGTGTTACACATACCTATAACAAGAGCTATATGGCCAGATATTGAATAAAGATTTGGTCACTATTCAGTGGCACAACTCTACTCTCTTCAACCGGAACTTGCTAATTTGAGTCAAGAAAATGATGATGTTTCATCATTCTTCACTAAAATGAAGGTCCTTTGGGATCAACTTGATGAAGTTGTGCCTATTCCTTATTGTGAATGTGGACAGTGTTCTTGCAATCTTATGAAACAATTTCTGGAAATATAGCAAGATCAAAGACTTGTTCATTTACTTATGAAGTTGAAAGAAGTATTTCAGCAAGTCAGAACAAACATCTTGATGATGGATAAACTACCTCCTATCCCACGGGCATATGTATAGACTTTTGCTTCAAGAGAAAAAACACAAGGATCTGACTATACTCAATAATTAGAATAATGAATTGATGGCCTTAGCTGCTAACAAGAGATTCAATAATCCTTACAAATTTCAGCCTGGAGGAGGTTCTGGTAATAACTCAGGCAACAAGAGAGGATCTCATTATAATTACACTCATTGTAAGGTGACAGGCCATATCTCATAGATGCTTCAAAATTCATGGTTCATCTGTAGACTGGAAGCCTTACAAGAAGGTTGTTGCTGTTCAGACAAATTTAGTTCCTACTGCTAAATAGATTTCTTCTTCTATTTCAGTGGAACAATATCAACACTTGTTGACTCTGCTGGGTGATCATAAGACCACTACACCTGCATCTACAACCTTATTTGCTAGTAAGCTTTTCTTGCTTTATTCTTTGAATTATGAATGGATTGTGGATAATGGAGCCTCATATCATATATTTTATGATATTTCATTATTTTCTAAGTACAAGGTGTTGGTTGAATCTAACAACACACATATTACCATCCTTGATGGCAACAAAGATCTTATCACTCACATTAGGACAGTAAAGTTGAATGAACAAATCACTCTGAAAAATGTTCTCTATGTTCCCGGATTTCAGTTTAATTTGATCTTTGTGCCCAAGATTTGTGCTGATATGTCCTGTGCTAAGAAGTTTACACTTGACTCTTGTCTCCTACAGGGCCTTTCCATGACAACACCAATTCTTCTTGGTAAACTTCATAATGGACTATACTATACTGACATTCAATCATCTAGTTCTCAATCTTCTATCTCTGCTGAAACTAATGATATGCATATAAATAATGCTTCTGCTTATGTTACTATTGATAATAATGCCAAATTATGGCACTTGAGAATGTGTCATCTTCGTTTTAGTCAGCTTTAACATGGTTTTCCTGATATGAATGTTAAGCATGACATGGATTGTATATGCCAAATTTGTCCTAAAGCTAAGCAATGTAGACATAGTTTTTTCTCTTTTAGTATTTTTAAAAGTGATATACCATTTCAGTTGCTACATATTAATATTTGGGGAGCATATAAACATGCTACTATCATTGGGTGCAAATTTTTCCTCACTATTGTGGATGATTTCACCAGATGTACACTTGTGTTCATTTCATCAAACCTATGTCCGATGTTATTCCTATTCTGATTCATTTTGTGGCTTATGTAAAAAATCGATTCTCTTGCATTCTTAACACTATTAGAAGTGACAATGCTAAGGAATTATTGTGGAAGGTGATGTATTGAAGTTCTATCATTCTAAAGGCGTATTACATCAGAAGAGTTGCCCACACACACCTTAACAGAATGGCCTAGTTGAAAAAAAACATAGGCATCTCTTGGAATGTGCTAGTGCTCTATATTTTTAATCTTAACAGCCAGTCTCATTGTGGGGACAATGTGTGCTTACAGGCACACATATTATCAGCATAATGCCATTATATGTGCTCAACCATGTCTCGCCTTATTAGAAACTATACAATGTTGCTCGGCCTGATGTTTCTCATTTCAGAGTATTGGTAGTTAATGCTATGTTTCTACCTATAAAGCTGGGAGAACAAAGCTGGATCTAAGGGCGGAAACATGTGTGTTTATAGGTTATCCATCCAACCAAAAAACCTACAAATTAAAGTATACAATCCTTACACTCATAAAATCTATGTTTCTAGGGATGTTGGTTTTCATGAACAACATTTTCTATATCATATGGATTCTTCTTCTTCTACACCTCCATTTCAATTCTTTCTCCCTACCAATAATAGTGATCATATCGTTTATGATCCTTTTGAGTTAACTGATACTTCTTCTCCTGATTCACCACATACAACCTGCCTCTTCGAACACTACACACATTTCTTCCCCTTCTTTTATTTCTATCCTTGATACATTCTCACCACAATCATCTCTTGTACCTTCTTCTACTCCTTTAAATACATCTCTTGTATCTTCTCACGATCCTTCAAATACTACCACATTACCCTCTCTTACATCTCCACCTCTACCAACACACTCGTCTAAATCTACTAAACCTCCTGCTTGGATGCATGGTTTTGTCTATAATACCTAGATCTGTTGCTCACTGGTGCAACCTTGTTTTTTTCTCTTCTCTTACTCACACTTCTCAAGCTCTTATTACACACTTTTCTAACCTTATTGAACCTACTACATATGCTGAAGCAACTTCCGATCCACTCTAGATAGAAGCTATGACCAAATAACTTAGTGCTTTGGATGTTAACGATACATAGGATGTTGTTGATTTACCACAAGGTAAGAAGCCTATTGGGTCCAAATGGGTTTTCAAGATCTAATTAAAAGCTGATGGACAAATTCGAAGGTACAAGGCTAGGTTGGTAGCCAAGGGATACAACCAAATTAAAATATGTCATTGATTACATGGAAACTTTCTAAGCTCTAATCGAGATGCCTACAATTAGATGCATCCTTGCTTTGGCAGCCTACAAAAGTCAGAAAATCTTCTAACTAGATGTAAACAATGCTTTTCTTCGTGGAGATCTCCATGAAGAAGTTTACATGAAGTTACTTGAAGGCATTCCTAATCTTATAAATCAGGTTTGCAAGCTTAAAAAGTCCCTATATGGACTCAAACAAGCATTAAGACAAAAATTTGCAAAGTTGGTTGAAGCACTCTTTTTTAATAGATTTACTCAGTCCAATAATGATTATAGCCTCATCATCAAATAAAATGGTTTTCTCAATACCATTGATGTTGTGTATGTTGATGATATGATCATCACAGGCAATGATCTCTCCAGTAGTAGTTCTCTCAAACAATACCTTGATGCAACCTTTAGCATTAAAGCAGATCTTGGTGAGCTTATTTTCTTTCTTGGTTTGGAAATTAGTTACCTTCCCGAGGGGATCACTATGACACAAAAGAAATTCTCTAGGGAACTTATTTCAACTTTTGGTGTTACAAAATTCAAGCCTGCTATCACACCACTTCCTTTGAATCATAAGTTATCTGCATCTACAAGAGACCTTATATCTGATCCTAGTTCATACAGGAGCCTTGATGGAAAGTTAAACTTTCTTACTCACACAAGGCCTGATCGTTCTTATTCAGTATAAGTGTTAAGCTAGTTCATGCAAAGCCCTATACAACCTCACATGGATGCACTCCATCATGTTCTTTCTTATATATGTTTCTTAAACACTTGGTCAATGCATCTTGTTAAAGGTGCTCACCTACACTCAAGCTTCAAGCATTGTCTGATTGGACTTCCTGTCCTGATTCTTCAAGGAGATCTTTATTAGGCTACAATTTTAACGTTGGATGATTCTCCAATTAGTTGGAAGAGTAAGAAACAAGCTACCATCTCCAGGTCATCCTCTATAGCAGAACATAGAGCCATGGCCAGTGCTGCAGAGGCTACCTGGATGGTTAGATTGCTCATTAAATTGCAAGTGCTTGATCTCACTCATGTCACCCTTAATTGTGACAATCAATTAGCACTACATATAGCAATGAATCCAGTATTCCATGAACGAACTAAGCATATTGACATAGATTGTCATTTTACAAGTGAAAAAGTCATGAAAGGGTCACTTGAGCTTACCTACTTGCCTACTGGTCAACAGCTAGCTGGTGTATTTACTAAAGTCCTACCTTCTGCACGGTTTCAGCAATTACTACCCAAGATTGACATGTTTCCAACCTTGCCAAGCTTGAGGGGGATGTTAAACTTATTGATTTTCCTACTACACTCCTTATACAGTCAGCTAATGACAACAACATTAGTGACACATCGGCATATCAAACTCTAATATATTCTTACATTATGTTATTCAGTTTCTTGCTTTCTCTATGTGTATATATAAAGATATGATTAGCTTGTATTGATTAATTTAATTCATTTAATAATATTCTTCTCTTTGATCTTTTTCCTCTCTCAAATTCTCTCTCTTCTTTTTTTACAAACAACTTTAGTTCATCATTGAACTAGCTGAGTTATTTATAGCTGAAATGTACTGATTTCATGAGAATTTTCAACTGTCCATGAGAAAATTGTTGAACCAAATATGTACTAAGTACTATATGTTATACCTCTTGCCGATTTTCAGTTAATTCTGTTGGGCCTAATTTATAGTCTAGAGCCAAAAGCAATAGATGACTTTAAAAATACGTTTATGCTATATATATGCAGCCCTTAGGGTTTCATATAAGACATAAATAACTTAAAATAGAAATAAGTTGTGAATTTATGGAAATTTTTTGCATCAATCGATGTAATAAATGATCATTTAATGCAACTTATTTTCATTTTTAGCTTCTTATTATATACAGCCCTTAGGGCTGCATATAACTTTTCCCTTAAATATATGATGACACTTTTTTGGGTTACAAAAGAAGCAAAAAAATCAGAAAAGACGTAGTTATAGTAAATAAGAAGTGTTTGAAAGAACATCGATCGATCATGTGATAGCCGGCCTAATAATATCGATATGATCTTTGATTCCTCATATTTTAGGATCGAGTTTCACCTCTTGTAAGAGAGATTCCAAGCCGCCATCTTTTCCTATTTTTGTAATAGGATTTCAACTTATCTATCAAGAGAAAAAAGATATCTTTGAAAACGTATATTAATCAACATTTTTTTTGAAAAAAGATCTATTGAACGAAGTGGTTTATTGAGTAAGGAGTACTTGACGTATTTTCCTAGAATATTTCATCACGAATACTCATACATCCTCCATCACCAAACGAAATCATCTACCGAATATAGGTTACGGGCGGACAGCATTATGCTCTCTGACGAGGTACTTAGGGCTACAGAGTCATACTCCATGATAATTTAATTAGTAAAGAACACTTAATAAGGTTAGTCAGAAGCATAGGTTCATGTTCTTTAATAAGGTACTTAGGGACACATAACTAACCTTGTTACCGAATAAGGTTAATTGATCAGATTGTGGCGGAACATCACATGGACCGGCGGGAGTCCCGGCCCCGACCAACTTCTGAATTCCCTTAAAAATTAAGGTTGAAAATGTAAATTTTTTAAATGAAATAAATTAATTTTTATATTTAACCCCCTTTAAAAAATACAAATTATATTTTTTGTCCCTTCTAAAATATATTTCTGATTCCGCACCATGATCAGAGACATACACTTATCCTCCCTAATAAGCTAGGTACTTAAGAGGATGAATTAAGTCATTTCTTTATCATGTGATGTTAGAAGGGACATAAAGTAGTATGTAGTCTTAGTTCTTGACTTGAGCTGAAGCCCTTAAAATAAGTTGAACCACATATAAATTTCGTATACCTATCTTCTTTTTTACCGTCATAATTAACAAAGCATCATAACAAAACGAAAGACAAATGCTTTAATTTATTGACGGGGCCAAAACAAAGTTTTCTTATGAACACTATACATGCAGATAAGGTTTATGGATAATTTTGAATAAAGATAGAATACGTTTTCACACCATGATAAACATCTAAGTTAATATTTAGAGTAAGTGCTATTCAACTACATATGACTTTGACCTACATTTAACATGAACGTGATGAAACTTATAATAATAGCTTGAAATTTCCCTTATTAAAGTTATCTAAACTAATTTTATCACAAGTTTGTCTAATTAATATATAAATTTTCTCTGTTTACAAAATCTCGCAACAGTTTGACTTATACGTGTGCCAACGTGCAATTTGAGTATATTATATAATAAAAGTTATAAGCTAAGTAATATATATCTCTCACTTTTATTGTCTACAATTATGTTACTTTTAATAAAGTCATGCACTACTCTAATAAACTTTTCTCTCGAATTTACCATGAACTTCAAAAATGTTTATTTTATGTACGTTTTGAAAATATGTAAAGATGTGAACTCAACAACTCTCTCATCCATGTGAAACGGCTAAAAACCAAATTGTTAGGTGCCGTACAAATTTGATATTTACCTTTTTGCCCTCCTTCTTCTTTAAAAATTAAAGTTTTGTTTTATTTTGAATGTACAAACATATTATTTCGATGTTTAGCAACAAGCTTATGGATGTCCAAATATATATTATGGTTGTACAGAAAAACTTATGGGTATACAAGATACAAAATCGATTACGGATGTTTTTTTTTTTTTTGAACCAGTAAGAAGAGAAATATAAAGCTCAACAATGCAAATACACACTACAACGAACCTCCAAGTTCAGAATAAACCAACTAGGTTGGACTCTTCTTCACAAGGAGGCTATACACAACTAGTTACATCCACTACACACTACTACATAGGCTTTCCCACCACACACTATCTTTACTATTTATCTTAGCAAGACTATGAGCTTTAATTCTACAGATAACATCTCTTCTAATTTTGTCAAAAATATTTCTTGGATTGTTAACTCGATTACGGATGTTTGATATACAAAAGAGATTATAGATATGCAAAATACAAAAAAGACACTAAATGTGCAAACATAACATAAATCATAAACGTGAAAACATAGTTTTGGATATATAAATGAAATTATGGATGTACATACATAATATTTGATTGTACAAAACACAATATACAAAATAGCGATCATAGATTTGCAAACATGTTTTTTTTAATGTGAAAACATAATTCTTGGATGTACATACATGTTATACAAAAATTATACATTTATATATTCTTCAACAATTGTTAGGTAATAAGTTTTTTTTTTTTTAAAAAAAAAAAAAAGTGAAAAGCTATCCACCACCAAACTGTTCCATATCTAGGCAGATTTGATCCATGTCCTCTTAAATCTTACACTCTTACCTTATGCCTAATGCCTTTGGTTGGTGGTATCATCCAATTCAGTGCATGATGAGTATGTCATCTTTTATCGTCAGAGAACATCAGCTTGAAACAGTGAGCTTTATACAACAGAATTCAAAACATTTGTCATAAAATACGGCAAATTTTGTTTTATGCATGCATGATATATATTGATGTACATGCATGCATCCTTGAGGGGAGTCAAAAAGAACTTCGTGACTTTGTTTCCAAATCTACAACATTCAATTGCATATTTGCATGCCCGAAGACACTAAGATGAAAGGCAAAAAAAAAAACTTTAAAGGTGCATATCTTATGGTAGGTAGAAATGAATCAATGATATATATGGCTTTGCTGACATTTTTTCTTTCATGATGGGATTGTTATCTTTATGGTGATTGAAACTTTTGAATCACAAAATATTGGCAATTATATATGTTCGTCTTTCTTTTACAAATAGTTGCATTATATCATGTTTCCACGCTTGTCGATATATGCTTTGGTGATACGTGTTTACCACCCCCACCAACATAAAATAAGTCAAACATGCACACTTTATTTCTATGTTCTTTATATATTAATCACTTCATACCTTTAAGCATACATATCAATGATATGTAAAAAAAACAAGTAGAGACATATATTGTACGTGGAAAAACAAACGAACCTTAATACTATGTGAAAAAGTAACAATTACAAAGCTGTTAATTTTCACCGAAAAAACAAACTTTTAATTAAACTAAGTATGCAATTATTATAAATTTATAATAATTAATAATGAATAATGAATAATGAAGGAAGTTTGCTATAAGTGTTTAACAAATCATTAAAAGCTCTTTGTATTATTTTATAAAAGCTAATATTGTATGAATAGAGCAATATATATAGGAACATATACTCTATTAAGAAGAGAATCATGTATAGATGAGTTAGTACTCCAACTCACTCGCAAACTTTGTGGTGCGTGGTTTGATTCTCGTTCCTCCGTTCTCAAGGGTATAAACCAACCTCCCAATACATGAAATATGCAATAGGTGGTGGCTCCCACCGATTTACCAAAAAAAATATGATTAAAAAAACATAAAACTATTTTTAAATGTTTAATCAGTAAGTTCAGATATCTATTAGGGTAACCTCCATTCTTTCTTTCTTTCTCTTGTTCTTTTTTTTTTCGGACAAGTCATTCAAATTTGAAGCTTAGTAGTAGTGTGAACTCTTTATCCTAAAAGACTTCCACTCTTTCAAAAAGGTCATTAAAGATCATAAAGATCTTTTCATTTGTATATTTCTCCAATGCATATTTTTTATCATCAATATCTTTAATTAGAGATTATGAATTTAATTATTTTTTATAAAGAGTAGCTTTTTATATCAATGAAAACAGTTCAAATAATAATGAATATGTCACATAATAATAGTCGTCTTTTCTTTTACTTATTTATATGATCTTGTAACAAGGGTCAAGGGATGGAGTATATGTATTAACATACAACTCTATCTTTAATTTGTAGGAGCATTGCTGCATTGTTGACGCATTAAATTATGTGTACGCAACATTCGTGCCACATTATGTTGACCAGCAACAGAAAGAGAACACTGTCTACCACTCTATCCCTTCTCCTTCTTCCTAAGTATCTTAAAAATGAATATTGATATCATCTCAAAGACTGATTTGTTATACTTCACATGGGAAAACAATAGTATCTCAAAGATTGAGAAGTACTCCTCCGTTTCAATTTAATTTACGCACTTTGACATTTTACACTATTCACAAATTTCATTTTGATCATCATTTGTGATTTATACGCGGATGAAAATATAGTCATGTGGGATCTTGTTAGATTCATCATAACATGTATTTTATTAATATGTACTTTTTATAATTTTTACAAATACAAAACTAAAGATATATGTCCTCAAAGTTTTGCATTGGCATCCGTAAAAAGTGTAAGTGTAGATTAAAATGAAACGGAGGGCGTATTTAGGACTATAAGGCCAGACGTCTCATCTTTGCTTTACTTTTTTTTTTTCATTACTATTGTTTTCCCATTTCATCCCCCAATGTTTTTACATTGAGACAATTTGATTTGGAAAGGTCATTTAAAAATATCAAATATAAACATAAACATTGATCCTTTAACAAGGAAGAGAAAATAAAAAATGATGTTAACATGTTTATTTTAAGAAAAATTCATGGGAATAATCTCAATTATGACCGTGTCGTTCAAAATAATTTCCTTTTCTCACCATGGTCAAGTTTTTCAACTAAAAAGGTTTTTTATTTTTTTAAAAAAAGTTAATGCATAATATCAAAAAGTCAAGTGAAAGAAATAGACTCCGACAACCATCCTTATGGAGCACGAATCACGAGAGCGCCCTCAATATAAGTACCACTAACTTTCACGGTAAGCATCCTGAGCCGGACATAAATGTGATTAACATAAAGAAGAATGTTATTTTTGGCAAAAACAGACTACACTAACCACCCTTGTGGGTCACGAGTCACTAAAATCCTGTCGAAACAAGTACCAGTCAATCAACTTTCACAGTAATTAAGCATCCTGAGCTAGATCAAAAGGTGGTTTTAGGCTATGTTCAGTTCACCTTATTTTTGCTTATTTCAGATCTAATCAGATCAGATCAGATCAGATCCGATCAGATCAGATCAGATCAGAAAAAATAAGTTCAGATCAGATCAGATCAGATCTGTCAGTTTTTAAACTCATTTTTACTATAAAATATCTTTCATTACATATTAGTAAAAATTATAATAATTGAATATTAATAAAGTACTCATTGAGACGAATCAAACAAGACCCCACATGACTATGTTTTTTCTTTTATATTGAGAGAAATCTAAAAGATAAGATCTTGTAATCAGATCAGTTCAGAAAAAATAAGTTCAGATCAGATCAGATCAGAAAAAATAAGTTCAGATCAGATCAGATCAGATAAGTTCAGATCAGAAAATTTCAGGTTAACCAAACATAGCCTTAACCTTGAGAATGACTTTTTTTTTGCCAAAATGGTTTCCTCCGACCATTCTTATAGGACACGAATCACGAGAAATAAGTAACAATAGTTATTAGGCCCGGGCTATTCCCCGGGTAAGAAAAAATTTCATTTATTAATATAGTACTTTATGATAATAACAATAAATACAACTTAGCTAGTGGTTAAGACTTTAGTATATGTACTTGAGGTCTTGGGATCAAATCCTATATTACGCAATTTCTAAATTTTTTTATTGTACATAGATTACATGAACTAAAGCTCCCTAGGGCTAGTACTTTAGTGGTTAACACTGCTCTTCAAATGGTATCATGCATACATAATTAATTTTCTTGAATATGCAAATTTATTTATTTTTAAGGATGCAAGGGATATGTTTAATAGCATTAACTAATTACAACACATATTTCTAATTTTATGGAAACATGGATCACTAAGAGATGTTAGATGAGATGGTGATTCTTTGAAAACCCTTAAATAAGGTTAGGGGTTCGAGCCCAGGCGTCAACATATTTATTTTTTAAATAATGATCACTTGACTTTGTTGGTTAACAGACACGTGGCAAAATTCTGGTGGCAGGAGGAGAGTGCCACGTGGCGCATCGATGTTGTTACGCACGTCTTTTAATATATATGTATAGATATGCCAAGTTCATGGTAAGCATCTCGAGCCGGTTCTGATGATGAGATAATGCGTGATGTATCTGATGCAGCTGTTACGAAGAAGAAAAGTAGGCCAAGAGGTCCTACAAAAGGGATACGTTCCAAACCCGGCATTCAGAGAGTTCTTGCTTGGGATGAGTGGATACGTCCGATTGGGCGCTATGCTAGTGAGTACAAGATTTATTGTGGGGAGATCAGTAGAAGCAAAGTGTCTATCTTGTACGACACTTGGGATGATGTTCCAGAAGGCACCAAAAACACTTTGTGGGAAGATGCTAAAGTAAGTAATCTTATTCTTTTAATAAACTAATTGAGATTATGTTTATTATTTTAATCGTTTATTATTAATTGGTTTATTTTTGTACATTGAAGAGAGAGTTTGGGATAGAAGAGGATGTGTTGAAGAAACGAGATGTCTTGACTACATGTGATAAACGGTGGAGAGATTTCAAGTCAAGATTGGTGACTAGATGGATCACTAAAACGAGGAAGGTGGCTAACGATGATAGGCAGCCATACGTGATGTATCCTTACATCACGCGAGAGATATGGGACCAGTTTGTAAAAAAATGTAGCACTAAGGAGTTCCAGGTACGTAATATATAATATGAAATTATATTTTCATTACGTTTTTAAATATTGACTAGTTACTAAATTCATATTAGGCTAAAAGTGCAAAAGCAAGAATCTCTCAGGCTGCTAACAAGCATCCTCATTTTTTGGGCCAAAAATCATATGCGGAGATGATTCCCATTTGGCAAAGCAGAGGGTATATCCCTTCTGCTACAGCATCATCTGTTGACTCTTCTACATCATCATTGACTACCTCCTTGCCGGATCGAACATTGCCTTGGCTTCTTGCGAGATCGAAAAAAGATAAGGATGGAAAATTATTCTTTCCTAATGAAGAAACACAAAAGATAAAAGAGTCCATTGTAAGCATTGTTCAAATATTATAACGTTTTTCTTGTCTCCTTACTCGTCTACTACTAATCATACGACTTTTTTTTAACTTGAACGCAGGATGATTGGAAAAAGAAAGAAGCTGAAGGAGAGTTTGTTCCAGGTCGGATGGATGATGCTCTTTCACGTGCTCTGCAGAGGAAAGACTGACCTGGGCGTGTGCTAACAGCTGGGCGTAGCATTGGGATTACATCTGTTTGGGGAGATCCTGATCGGAGGAGTAGTGCCTCCAAGGATAAGGGCATGGATGATGAGAGATTCAGGCATTGGAGGCTAGAGTGAGTCAAAGAGTTAGAGAGCAGACTATTGAAGAGATGAACTCGAAGATAGATGATATGGTTCAACAAAGGTTTATGGCTTATGCGACGCAATGGGTTTTCCATTACCGACTCCTTCCACTCCAGTCGTTCCTACTAGCTGTCAATCGGGGGGCAATGATCCATTTGCGGACTTGCAGGTATATTGTCATTTTATATTTCTAATTATTATATTATGCTTCTAAAACACTTAATTGATGTCATTTTTCTCTTATTGGATGTTAAAAGTCAAGTTCCATGTCGCTTGGCAATAGCGGATGTCTCGGGACCGATCATTGTAGCTGTGGGTACCGTTCATCCACGACAGGAGCCATCATCACACGCTACGACTGCCATGAGAGTGAGTGTTGATGAGTTTTATGTGGATTACGCAGATGTTCCAGTTCCACTCTCTACTCATCATCACGAAACTCAGTCAAGCGAGGGTTCTGTCATAGAATGGCCTAAAGAGTTGATATTTTTGGTCTCAGATAATCAGGTAACTTATGTTTAGTATTATGATTTAGATATAATAAGAAATCTAAATGTATATACTTAGAAATCTTGATTTATATAATAACCAAACAATCTTTATTTTATATATATATGAATTAAAAGAAGTCGATTTGAATTAGGAACATATATTAAAGAAGGTGCGAAGAAGAAAAAGAAAACAGTTGCTAATGATCCTTGCACCGATGAGTCTGCACATAGGCACATAGATCCATTGATTAGCGTGTCACTTGAGGATATGTCTGATGCGGTCAAGGAGATGCATTGTTTGTTTTGCCAAAAACCTGCAGATGAGCCTTTTAGTATCGAAGTTAGTAGGAGTTCCTGCTTCAACTATCCTTCTGATTCGATGATCATTCTCTCCCGACAAGATGTTTTCCAACTACTGACGGGAGAATGGCTTAATGTATCTGTTTTGCAAGTATTTATGATGTGAGATTTCTCAAACTCTAAACTAATCAAATTTGATATTTATTTATATTATTGGCATCTAACTATAACTATTTGGAGTGTAGGTTCTTGTCATATGAAAGTGAGGAATGGAGATTCAAATATTGGTTTCATGTGTCCTAGTATGATCTCGGAGACCATGCTACGCCATGAACCAGATGCCACGATCAACTATATGCAAAGGACATTGAGAACCAATCGAAATTAGAAATTCATCATGCTTCCATACATTGAAAGGTATATATGTTTATTTTCCAACTTCCGTACATTGAAAAGTATGCTTCCCTTTTATCTTTATATATTAACTTATCACATTTTGTTGCATGTTTTAGTCAACATTGGATTCTTCTCGTCCTTTCTCTACACAAAAAAACGGTATATGTATTTGATTCGCTTAGGAGATCAGATAGATCCTTAGCTATCAAGGAATCGTTGCATACGTAAGTTAATAATTCTTATAATTCCCTTTTATCTTTATTCGTATATTTTAATTCTTTTATTGTACTTAGCGCATATACATCATTGTTGTTGTTGTTGTAGCGCATATACATCATTCCTGCTCCTTGAAGGTATGAAAAAGGCAACAAAATTGTCTTGGATATCTATGAAGGTAAAAGTCTTATGGTTTTGTATTTGATATGCATTTTATAGTTCTATTTAATATTTCTTAATTTTTCGATTCTAATATGTGTATTTCAATGTGGTGTAGTGTGCTCAACAAACGGGATGAGATGAATGTGGCTATTTCGTTATGAAAAACATGTTTCAAATCGTCCGCTATCTCTATGAGTCAAATGATTTGAAGAAGGTATGTATATGTTGTAAATTGGTTACTTTATTTATATTACTTTAAAGTTTATTAACTAAGTTAACATATCTATAGGATTTTCCTCAAAGCGTTGAACCATACACCATAGAAGATATCAACGAAATCAGAGACAATTTTGCGCTATTCTTTCAACATCTCGTGCTAGCAGAAAATGCCAAGTAGTGTTAGTGTAGTAAGTGTACTAAGTGTAGTAGATGTACATAATTGGTTTATTATTGCAACCTTGGTTGAGTATATGGCAACATTGGTTTGCTTGCTTGGGATTATTTGAGATGTATTGAAACAGGTTTTGATATATATATATATATATATATATATATATATATATATATATTCCCAACGATTTCTTGGGTTATCCATATTACAAAGGAGACTCTGCCGAAATTTCCCCTCACAATTATTAATATGAATGTTTGTTTAGTTTTGGATCATCAAATTTTAGTTAACCAACCAACACAAAATCTGAAAAAACCGAAAAAAAAAAAAAAAATTTCAAGACACATTTGCGTCGAACAAAACAAAATGTGCGACGCAAATTAACCACAATGTGCGTCGCACATAGCACAAGGTGCGACGCACATTCACAATGTGCGTCGCACTAAGGCTATGTACGACGCACATTGCCTTGCCCTGCTTCAATTCCACCAAGGGAAGGGGCAATGTGCGTCGCACATTGCCTTGGTGCGACGCACATTGCTGATGTGCGTCGCTCACTGTCAATGTGCGACGCACATTGCCCCTTCCCTTGGTGGAATTGAAGCAGGGAAATGTGCGTCGCACCGTATATAGATGCGACGCACATTGCTTGCCATTTGCGTCGTTTCCTGTGCGACGCAGATAGGTCCCAAGTCATTTGCGTCGAGGGCTTTGGCGTCGCACCCATGTCCGACGCAAATAGGCGCCTCACATCCGACGCAAATTGCCTTTTCTCTACTAGTGACCAAACGAAAAGGTGTTTTTAACCTCGAAAACATTTTTTTTGCAAAAACAAAGTTTGCCTACCATAATGGGGGAACGAATCACGATAATAGCAGTCGAAAAAAGTACCATCATGCATATCAATTTTTACGAAAAGCATTCCATGTCGGATAAAAATGTGTTTTAACCTAGACATTTTCTGCGAAAACGAACTCCATCAGCCACGCTTATGGGGGTAGAAATCACGAAACCCGGTCAAAACAAGTACCATTATAACAACTTTCATGGCAAGCACCCCAAGTTGGACAAAAAGAATGTTTTTGAGCTTGAAAGCAACGTTTATTGCGAAAACGAATTCCACTGACCACTCTTATGGGAGATGAATCACAAGAATCTGGTCGAAAAAAATTACTAATATGCATTAATTTTTTTAAAAAAAAAAATCTCGAATAACTTGACCATTGTTTAGCAAATCCTTGATTTAGCAAGAATTTTAACCAAAAATTATCAATACTGTGATTTTTTAGGAAATTAAAAAACTCGGGACTAGGATTGAAAATGTTACCATTGGGAAAACGAAATAATATTAAGCTACCATTGAGAATTTCCCAAAAAGAAAAAAAAGCTTTTAATGATAGAATGACCAATAAGAGCTTAACACGCCAACACGTTAACCTGTTCAATTGATTTTTTCAGGTCGCCGAATCATTTCAAGAAGGAACCTAAGATAGTTGGTATTATGCTAAAATAATCCATAGTTGGGATTTTTCCTATTAATTTTTTCTTTATTTTACCACATCGATTAAAGACTTAAAGTTATAAAGGTATATCATATATATATATATATATATATATATATGGGAGAAGATACTATATCAACTATTCAATAAAAAAGTAAATCAAAACATCTATAACTCCAGCAATACCCCTAAATCTTAACAAATTTAAGATTTTTTAGTGAGGAAGAAGAGTTTTAAAGAGAGAAAGCTTGAGATTGGCTACGAATTACTGACGAGAAAAGGTATCTTCGACGTAATTTATGACACGCGCTGCACCTATGCCAATAGTTAGTGGTATTTTGGCTAATAGTCAAAATTCATATTGTTGGGTGCACTCGAGCCATATAATTTGTGGTGTTGAGACTAATTTTGCTATATTTAAATGAATTGCTATAAATAGGCTAGTATAAAAGAAAAAGACAACATGATTATTGACATTAAACCAATATGAAAATTTCAGAGAACTAATATCATGTGTACATACTTCTTAGATAGGAAAAAGTAATTTCTAATTATTGCAAATAGATCAATCCCATATAATAAATACCTGGTACATTATCATAAATGGTTTTAACATAGATTTAGCGATCATGCTCAAGTGTTTCACGTACAAGATTTTGAGATTTTAATGCGGCTGTTACTAATATTAATGGTCTATTCTGTTCTACTGGTTACCAATGTTATCGCCAATCACCATAGATTCTCTGCCATTAATGTAATCCTAGTATTTGGGCCTGGGCGTCGCCCCGGGTTAGTATTGTGTTTCCGAACTTTATATGTATTTTTTTCGTTTTCATTAAAATATATTAAGGAAAACTCAAAATTTAAAAGGTACAAATATAATAATTTGGACACTTAAAACATGATTAAAAGTTGATTGAGATATCACATGTTCAAATTTTGTTGCATGTTAATTCTAGTGGAGTAACAGAGGTGCCACGTGACGTGTATACATTGTCACGCACGTCTTTTAATATATTTGTATAGATATAAACTTTTTATTTAACGTTATATACTCCCTATTTTGTATGGACCCATACTAATATATAATCAATATTGAAATTTTTTAAAGAAGTTTTTTCCACTGGGTCCAAAATCAAATCTAAATTTTAAATGAGATGAGATTAAACCATATATCCCTCCCTCCTGCAAAATATTTATAATTCGTGTTTTTATGTTTCATCGAATGATCAATCCATCCACTTTAACTGGATTAATTTTAAAAAATAACTCAATAGTTTTGACAAACGGATTAAACTAGTCACTAAATGAATTAAACTAGACACTAAATGGATTAAAGAATGTCATTAATGAATAGATCATTAAACTGGTCATGAAATAGATTAAAAAAGGTGGCATGTTCTCCTCTTAATATTAGGCTTGGACCGTGCCTAATTTTAAGTTAAATATTATACGGTCTTTTACAAGACCAACTGCTATGATAAACCTTCGGGTTTGACATTTGCCTTTTAATTTCTAATGACATCCTTTATAATATAATGCTTCAATATCGTTCTTATTTGTAAAAAAAAGTAAACTTCATAGAGCAATAAACTGGAACAAAATTAGCAAAAAAAGTTCCAATCTAGTAAAAGTAAGTTGTAATTAGCAAGAATCATTTAATTTGCATGTAATTAGCAATAATCAATAAATAATCTCAAATTAGTAAACAAAAGTTGAACTAAACATCTTTAACTCTATATCATTTGGGTTTGTAGAACACCATCAAATAGTCACAAGCACTCACTACTAGTTACTAGAATGATGGCCAAATAAATAAATCATCCCTCATACAAGGAAACAAAATACAAAGAAAGGAATCGAAATTCGACCCACTTATCGTTCACAACACCTCAATTTTAATCATTAGGGGTTTGTTCTCTTCGGCATAAAATGACTGAATTGAGCTGAACTGAATTGAATTGAACTGAAATGAATAGTGATATGTGAGAGTAAAAGTATTGTCCAAAGTTGAACTGAACTAACTGGATTGAATTGAACTGAACTGAATAACTGAACTGAAAATAAATTGGGGAGAACAGGCCTAGGTGAAGACTAGACATCCTTGATAGATAAAATCCCATCTTCCATTACACATAATTTAGTTACCTTGATAAGTGGCAAGTGTGTAGAATGCACCAAAACAACAACAACAAAAGCTTTAAATTAAGTCCCAAATTGATTGGAGAGTATTCCTCAAAATTATAAATTCAACTTGTATGATTTTCAGCTAAAAATTATAACCCAAAAAAATTTCAATTGTTTATGGGTAACTGATAGAAGTGCAGTACCCAGAGCTCAGCAGTAGAACCAGAGAGACCACCACTCTCTAGGAAATTGTACCAAACTCATCTCCCTCTTTTTCAAAAATTTTAATCACTCTCAAATTTAATATTTCAAATTAATTATTTTAACCCCTTTACCCCCCTGTAAAATACCATTTTTTTTTCAACAGAATAAAGTAATAAAGGAAATTTCTTTATTCCTAAATAACATAAAATAATATCTTTCAACCTTTTTTTTTAATTATTTTTTTCCTTTTTCTTTTTTGGTAATGTTTGCAGTACTTTTAGAAGGAAAATATTTTCTTCCATAAAAAAAAAAAATCAACCTACTTTTTTTTTTTCTCCTCTGCTCTATAAAAACTCCATCAACATCTTGTGTGTCGCCCTCATCACATCAACTCTTACAGTTGACAAACACACAGAATTTTCACATCTTACAACAAAAAAAACATATGAGTGCTCTCTAAGAGAGTATCTCTCTTCTCTTCGATCTTTTCTTATATTAGTTATTATCAATCAAATCAAATCAAATCAAATCATCTTTTCTTTCTCTATATCAAAATTATTTATAGAGAAAACCAACCATATTACAAAAATAATCATGTGTAATCCAACAAGTAACCCCAATCTTATACCCTCTATTCCCATTCCTGAAAAACCACCTCATGATCTTCTATCATCAAATATATACTTGGATCTTTTATCCTTTACCAATAATCTTGAGGAGGATAAAGATACAAGTATACCCATCAACAATAATAACAATGTTGTTGTTATTAAAGACTACGATGACGATGATGATGATAATGATAATGATAATGATAATGATAATAATAGTAGTTTGACATATTTATCCGTTCCCGTACTCCATTCGTTGTGGTACGGGAGCGTATCCGACGTAGTCAAGGAATCTCGTTCACTTTTTTCGTTGGCATTTCCAATCCTTCTTACCAATCTAATATTGTACTCGAGGTCTATGTTATCGATGGTTTTTTTAGGGCGAATCGGCGACGCGGAGTTAGCCGCCGGTTCGCTAGCCATTGCGTTTGCGAATATAACTGGTTATTCAGTTTATTCAGGTCTAGCATTAGGAATGGAACCATTGTGTTCACAAGCATTTGGTGCTTGTAGACCAAAACTACTTTCACTAACACTTCAAAGATGTGTTATTTTCTTGTTGTTTTGTTCATTACCCATTTCATTTTTTTGGTTGAATATGTCCACTTTTATGGGATACCTTCACCAAGACGAAAATATTGGTAAATTAGCTCATGTTTATATCACTTTTTGTCTACCTGACCTTTTCACTAATTCTTTACTCCATCCAATCAAGATTTATCTTCGTGCACAAGGTATTACTCGTCCTGTCACCTTAGCTTCACTTGTTGGTGCTATTATTCACGTCCCAATAATGTTTTTTCTTGTTGTTCATTTAAACCTCGGGATTGCCGGGGTAGCTATAGCTACCTCGGCGTCTAATTTAATATCACTAGGGGTGTTAATGATGCAAGTCTGGCTTAGCGGGCTTCATATTCCTACATGGAGCCCGCTAAGTCGTGAGTGTCTTACTGGCTGGTGGCCGCTAGTTCGTCTAGCGGCCCCCAGCTGTCTATCAGTGTGTTTGGAGTGGTGGTGGTACGAGATCATGATTGTTCTTTGTGGGCTATTAGTTGATCCTAAGGCCTCAGTTGCTTCCATGGGAGTTCTGATTCAAACAACCGGGTTGATCTACAATTTTCCGGCGTCTCTTAGCAACGCCGTTTCGACTAGAGTTGGAAATGAGCTCGGGGCGGGCCGGCCCGAACGGGCTAAGCTTTTGGGTGTGCTTGGGATTGCTTGGGCTGCTATAATGGGCCTTGGAGCAATGGTGTTTGCTTTTGGGGCAAGGAATGTATGGGCCCAAATGTTTACGGGTGACCCGGAAATTTTGGCCCTAACGGCGGCGGCGTTGCCGATTTTGGGCTTTTGCGAGCTCGGAAACTGCCCGCAAACGGTGGCTTGTGGGGTGGTACGGGGCACAGCCCGGCCTACAACTGCTGCAAATGTAAACTTGGGGGCCTTTTATGTGGTGGGGACACCTGTGGCTGTTGGACTTGCTTTTTATTTTGGAGTTGGGTTTTGTGGGATTTGGATTGGGCTTTTGTCGGCCCAAATATGCTGTGCTGGGCTGTTGTTTTATGTGGTTGGGACCACAGATTGGAATTGTCAAGCAAACCGGGCCCAGTTGCTGACTCAATGTGGTGGGCCTGGGCCTGGGCCCGGGCTTTCATCAGAAACAAGAGTGACCGTTGATACACCTTTGCTCTATGATGATAAGAAAAACAATCAACTTGATGATGAAAAAGAGCCATTAATTTGCATCTTGGTGACTTCATCCTAAAAACTTTTTTAATAGGTGATGGAAAAAAAACAACCAAAAAATGATGTAATTTTATTTCTTTTCATTTTATTATTTTTATTAATATAGAAATTTTTTATTTCTATCCCTTTTTTTGTGGGTCCCAACCCTTCTTAGATTGGTTAAGTATGAATTAGGTTATTGATTTTCCATTTTTCTCAAATGGTTGGGAAATATGGGCTTTTAGAGTTAAGTGTAAAAAAGGATATTGGATATGTTGATCTTCCAATTTCCTCTTTTTTTCATTTTTTTTCTCCTTATCTCCATGTTAGTTATTAATTTCTTTGGTAAGGATTGTAATTAAGATGTTGAATATATTGCATTATTGACTAATAGCATGAGTAATTTTGATTTGCACTTATTCATGTTCTTTCACTCTTTTGTTTTCGTTAAGTTTCATTTTATGTTTGAGGTTATAATCTCATGCACCATAAATTACACAAGCTAGTGTATTTTACGTCTGATTTCAAGAAATTATAAATTCTAAGAGACGCATTCTGAATATACATACGCAAATTATTACATTTTAATTATTATTAATATATCCGTAATGACTTCATAAACACTCTTACTGTTTATTTTTTTTCTATACATGTGATACAGAAATAATATACTTTCTACCTAGTATAAGGCTATAAGCAATATATATATTTTGCATGTTTAAGTATTATACTTCTTTATTTCGTAAATCCCATATGTTTTTTACGATCTTTAATATAGTATCAGCTTTTCTTAATTTATAGTACTGGTTAGTGGTTACATAAGTAGCTCTATTGTCATACCAAAGAATATTAGTAAAAAAAAATCATACCATATATTTCTTTCGTTTAATTTCGTTTTAAATGTAACAAATGAATATTTTATATCTCACAAATAGTACCTATTTATTACATATAAAAAGAAATGGAGGAAGTACTTAATAATATATATAAATTATAAGGTTAGAGTAACGTGACAACTAATTTTTCAACAAAATTTTTGTAGAGTATGGTCTTAATTAAGTTGGAACATGCATATGTCTTAAAAAGAAAAATGCTAGCTGGAGACACTACATATATCATTTAATGGCTTAAATATAAGTGTGTATGTATAGAATCCCATACTACTATTATGATGTAAGTGTCTTGAAAAATACAAATAAAGTAAGAGTATAATAATTTGTTTTTTTGCCAAAACAACCTTGACTTTGAAAAATTTGATGACATGCAAATTTCTAGTCGAAAAAACAATAATTTAATTGATTTATCTAAAAGAAATGTTGGAGCTAATTAAGAAGGTTAAAAAATTATAGTAAGTTTGTCTTTATATGAGGATATTTGTGGTTTGCTACTCCAAGCTAATGAAAGCAACAGTAAATGCACAACAACCTTTTTGCAAGGTATAGTAGTGGTAATTAATGATGAGCCAATATATCAGAGCTTTAGAGACAGATTTTTGGAATGTCTCGTAAATTCAGACATGTTGGTGACTTGAGTTGGAAGAGGCTAAACAATAATCGTCAATAACTTATCATCACTTATCCATCTAGTGTGCCATGTACAAATTACCATATACTCCTAGTCCTAGCTAGCCAACTTAACCATATGTATTTACAATAGCGGGTTTCTCTCGTCATCCCCCATTCTCAAAGTATCCGCTTGCAAACTCAAGCAGGGTTAATCTGAACGAGAGGTTTCACTCTGATAGTGTCATTTATCTTACCATGGAATCCTTATTGGATGCTTCAAAAACTCATCATCATTCATCACTACTACCTACTTGGAACCATGTGAATACTTTTAAAAAAAAAAAATAATCGGTTTTATTAAAATAAAGTAAAAATATTTCACTTTTGATACACATACCGACGAACTATATTATAAATTATTTTTGACATGATTTAATTTACAGTTGTGTAAATAGTCATCTACAATATATAAAGAATACTCCCTTTGTTCCAATATATTATGATGATACGAGGCGGCCGGAGGTGAGTAGCTGGTGTTTGGTGTTTGGATTTTAATGTGATGGCCTGTCATCATTTGAGATAACATTGTAATCATGATCTTCGTTGAAAGATTTCAATAAAAATTATTATGCCACAATATGCAAGAATTGAATAGGACTTCGGATCTTGGGAGAATATTTATAGTACACCTGGGTGTACCATGCTCATGGTACACCCAAGACTATTTTCTCCAAATGAGCAAAATGAGCAAATGAGCAAAATGAACAAATGAGCAAATGAACAAACATTTCTACTCATTTAAGAAAATAAGCAAACACTTTTATTACAAAATGAGTAAAATGAGCAAATGAGTAAATGAGCAAAATGCCCATATGAGCAAATTTGGTGTCAAATAAGCACCTAAAGTTCTAATTTATTACAAAAATACCCCTGAATGTACCATGCTCATGGTACACCCGGGTGTATGAGTGAACTCGGATATTGGGTAGAGGTAGTGTTGAAGGAGATAATCACATCAGGGGTAAATGTTTAATCAAAGAAATTGTTAGAAGAAAAAACCAACATTTGAGTAAAGGTAATTGTGAGGTAGTAAAGGTAAATTAGATTTTTTTTTTTTTTTTTTTTTTTTTTTTTTTTTTTTGCCAATCTACTAACTAGTTTTTACTAAGAATCAATTGTCTCAAAATCTATTTTGATACTTAGCCTATAATAAAGAATTATAATCTAATGGCAAACGAGTATTAAAGATAACAACTTTACAATAACAATGACGACAATTACATTATCGAACAAGCTAGTTTTTCAAATATCATGTAGAATGAAGGAAGAACGTTCTCATATATATGTCTAAGTTTTAATAAGTTCGGATAAGTCAAGTTACATAACAATTACATTGGCGAAATATAGTCTAGATATGTCTAAGGAAGAACAAGTCGTGCTTTTCCAAGTGCATAAGTTAAACTGTTGCAATGTCTAAAAACAGATATATTATACATAAAAATATCTTATCTGTTTTTAGCGCGTCAATATATATATGCGAGAGATTTACTAAGATATCCAGACGACTATCCACCAACTTTTAATTTGTATATACATGTGCTTATATAAAAAGAGCCAACTCATCTATATTGTGACTCTTCAACAAGTCTTGTTTCTATATCTCATTTGGAAGATTATATATACAGTATCTGGTGTAGCATTCAAGAATTTTGGAGATTTGCATTGGATCCTTTTAACTCAGCACAGGCACCAGATAGTATATAGCACTATAGCTAGACAGGTTGCTAAATGGTCCAGGTAAACAAAGAAGCAAAAAAAAATATTAAGCAGTAATTTACTTAGAAGTTTCTGTTTTATAGGAGGAAGGACCATTTCTATAAAGTTTCCTTTTTTGGTATGATAAATATTTTTTGGGTGGTCCTTAGACTAAAAATCACAAAACCTTGACATCTTGCTCTTGTACCATAAATTATGTCCTTCTACCTAAATAATGTTAGGTGAAATTAGATTACTTTTATTTCAAAGTAAATGTCTTTTGTGATGAATTTCATGTACTAAAAATGAGAGGAAAAGAAGAAAAAGAAAGTTGGAATCAGCACAATGTGTGAGGTTTGTCAACAAGGATGGGGGGTTTGAATGTGTGAGTAGAGGATGTAGAGTTGTGGAGTATTTTTTAAAGATCATAGCAACTCTTTATATGAGTAATTTTTACTTATATATGTGCAATTAAAGATCAGTGTTCAAAGTTATTCGCCGACAGTTATGTAAAGTAAAAATTGTGGCATATGTAAAAAAAAAAAACACATATAGTATTTTCACGATATCAATTATTAGAACAATTTTCTAGCTATGTAACTAATCATTTTAATGATCAATGATGTGTCTTTGAGATGTTCAAAAGACAAATGCATCATTTAACTTTGAAACTAGTTTTAGGCTCGGATTATGCCCCGGTTATCATAATTTTCATTTAATAGATAGCATTTTACTTTGAAATTATATCACCAAACATTACTTGATTTAGTGGTTAAGACTTTAGTATACAAGTTTGAGGTCATGGGATTAAATCTTATACCATCATATTCTAATTTTTTTTTATTGCATGTGGAGTATAAGGAGTCAACACTATAAGGGATAGCGCCACGTGACACAGTTTCTTGTTGAGGAACACCTTTAATATATTAGTATAGATGGGAGGAAAAATCCATAAGTCATTAATACGACTTGAGTGCGTCTTGGGTGTAACATGTTACACCATAATTTATGATACGAATTTTGGCCAGCGAATTCATTGCTTGCTCCATTAACATTTTGAGAAGAAAACTCTTGCATCGACTTGGTAGACTGCCAATGAACGTTGATAACCATAATGCATAACATATCTCATCAAACCATTATCAGACATCCTTTGAATAGTTACATATCTTGAGATAATGTTGGATATACGTCCCAAGTCTCACATCCGAGAGATAATAAGGAGTTACTTAGTTCATAAGAGTCCATGCCTTTTGTAAAAGAGCCCAAAAACAAACCCATGCGGGTTAGGCCAAAAGCGGATAATATCATACTAATGGTGAAGATGTATGCATGTGAACTCGTGGGCCCTAAATATGGTATCAGAGCCGATGGTTCGATTGGAGCCCGCAGGGTATATACATAGCAGTGTAACTCTAGGGAGAGTTCACTAAATACATTAATATGAGATATTTTGAAAAGGAACCCAAAAATAAATTCATGCGGGTTAGGTCAAAAACGGACAATGTTATACTACGGTGGAGCTGTAGGCGAATTCGTGGGCCTCAAAGATAAAGGATATATACTTGGGACAAAATTGGTGAGCCTTTATGTTTGGATATTGTATAGCAAACTGCAAAAGCTAGCAATGGAAACAAAACATGGCCATAATCACTGAAAAAAGGGAGTCCCCTTTGAAAGGATATATACCACCATTGTTGCTCTTAAACAGTAAAACAAAAAAGCTTCTTGTCTCTTACTTGAGTGAATGTTTTGGCAGTGGACGCACGAGGTAGAATTTCATTCCATCCCCACCACAGCCCGGCAGGCCCAATCCAAAAACAAAAACAACAAGAACAACAAAATTCAAAAGATTTTTAAAACAAAGGAAAATATTTTATGTTCAAAGTAAAAAGTAGAACTTTTTGAAGATGAAATTTATGGTTCAAGTTCAAAAAGGATAAGTCTATGATTTGATGCAATATGCTCCATCAGATTTATATTTATTTTTTGAACGAGGTGCATGTATAATGCATTGGAAACTCATGAAAGGTTGATAGATATAGATGAGATCAAATCTATATATATATATATGGATTGATTTGGGCACTTCCAAGTTTCAAGATTTATAACCACTACTTTCTTTCGTTTCACCATTTTGCTAGAAGATCATATGTATGAAAAGAAGTGTCGTACTTTAGCTAACAATTATGGAAAAGTGAGATGCCTATTCATTCGTATGAGGTTCAATTCTAATCGTATCCGGATAATCATATATTACACTCTCCGTCTTATAATATAGCGTTTATTTTTATTTTACACGATCTTTAATATAAACATTTGATCTTCAATATCTTCAATTCCTTGTTAATAAAAAATATTAAAAGTTGATACTCTTATTATGAAACTACACATTAAGGTGAATCTAAAAAGATCACTTATGAGTTATGAATATGTTTTTTTATATATATATACAAATGAGAATATTTGGTCAAAGATTTTAAAATTTGACCTCGAGAGAGAGAAACAAGCATTATATTATGGGACGAAGGGAGTATTTGATTCATATTTTTTTAATTTAGTCGGGTCCATTTAATTTCTTCACACAATTCTATTTCCCGTACTAATAATTATAATGATTAATAAATATGAATCTTAATAAGCATATTATTTTTAGAGCCTAATTTCTATAATTATCACATGGTCCCCTAATATGTTTAACACGAATTTGTTTGGATCGTATAGATACTAAATAATCTTCCTCTTTCTTATACAAACTTCAGTTTAAATTTAATAACTTAGTTCAAACCAGATAATCGACAACGAATCAGTTTTACCAAATTAATATTGTTTTCATTACATGTTTCTTTTCCATACACATTTGTTAATGCATATTTCATATCATTATTATCTTAAATTACATATTTGTAAAAAAAAATATATATAATTTGATATTATTAATGTTCTCATTGAGACGCATCAAATAAGACAATATGACTGTTTTTTTCTTATACTATTCTGAAAATAATTTAAAAGATTCTCTTAATTAACTTCTAAATCGTGCTAAAATTTCAAATAAGAAGAATAAAAAGAAACGGAGGGAGTATAGGAGTGGCCTCCCTGACTCGGTTGATATGATGTAAATCTATAAGATCTTCTTTGTTGCTTAATGCTTCTATGCTAAACGTAAAGTACTCCATGGCATGCTATCAAGTTGAGGAATATGTTGTCAACAAAGACAGCCAGCACACAATTATAGACTGCCAAACTTAAAGACAACAAGCAAGCTAAGCATTTAAGTCATACCCAAGCTGGCTATACTATTATGCTTATAATTGAAGCTCATGTAAGCTGCTATCCATACTAGAAACATCTCATGAAGTTTTACTATGTATATTAAAAACTTTGTCATATACTCATAAATTTCATGTTTTAAATTAATGCATTATAGGCAGCCATATCCTATGCCCGCCGTTGTGGTGTCACCATCACTTGACCTTTGGTACTAAGCTTCTACACAAGTCTAAGACACACTAGTATGTCTGTTTTACCAAATTATGGTATGGTGTAAGCCTGTGAAAAATAACCCAACTCGTTTATCGAACTCAAACCTGAACCCAACCTGAAATAAGCGGATTTGGGTTGGGATTTTTGACCCATTTAAGTAAATGAGTTGACACGATTTACCCATTTAATAAAATGGGTTAGTTAAGGTTGACATTTTCAACCCGAAATTAACCTGTTTTGACCCGTTTAACTCATTAAAATATAAATTTCCTACAAAGTTGTGTTAAAGTTGGGAAAAATTTTAAAAATACTAATTGTAGAACATAAATACTGAAAAGAAAATCTAATCATGCATACTTTATGTCAATTTATTGTTGAAAATAAGTTTTAATAAAAATTTAATAGTAATAAATATGTAAATGAGTTAAATGGGTTAAACGGGTTATGCGGGTAACCCGTTTAATCATGCATACTTTTACTAACTACTAACTTTTATCACATCTACTTTTCAATAAAATAACAATTGATAACCAAACAACTACTTATCATCAAAAACTACATGCCTTTGATAAGTGTCAAGAGTATTCTGGGACAGAGGGAGTACACGCTTTCAGACTTTCCCGGGACCCGAGCTCTGAACACCATGGGATGCCTCCTAGGGGTATGGGAGCTCATTGGAAAGGAGTCATGTGGCTTGGAACGAATATGTGGATGCTTTTACGTTCATTTCGAGACAGTTCTAGGTTTCACGAGAAATGAACAAATGGGGTGTTTAGAGGTTTTCGAGGCAACACAAATGATGAGAAACATCCGCGCAACGTTACAAGTCACGTCGGTCTTCCTAGGAACTTTTCGGGAGAAAATTTGACTAGGCCAGGAAAAGTCCGAAAATGTCCCAAAAATAGCAAAATTGAAGGTTATAATACACGTTTTCGAACTTTCCCGGGGTCCGAGCTCTGAAAGCCACGGGATTCCTCCTAGAGACATGGTAGGTCATTGGAAAGAAGTTATGTGGCTTGAAACGAATATGTGGATGGCTTTACGTTCATTTCGAGGCAATTTGGGTTTCAAGAGAAATGAACAAATGAGATGTTTGAGGCTTTAATTTTCGAGGCAATGCAAAGTTTTCCAAGGACCCGCGCAACATTAGAAGTCACGTCGGGCACTCCTACGAATGTTTCGGGAGAAAATATGACCAGGCCCGGAGAAGTCAAAAAATGTCCCAAAAACAGCCAAAATTGAAGGTTATAATACACGCTTTCATCGGACGTGCTCAGGGACCGAGCTCCGATCGAACGCCACGGGATGTCTCCTAGGGCCATAGGAGGTTATATATTGGAAAGGAGTCATGTGGCTTGGAATAAATATATGGATGCTTTTACGTTCAATTCGAAGCAATTTTGGGTTCGAAAAGAAATGAATAAATGAGGTGTTCAAAGGCTTTTCGAGGCAATGCAAATGGTGCCAAGCTGGGGAAATGAACTGAACTGATCTAAACTGAAAATAAGCTGGGAGAACATGCCCTTAATTTATTTCCTAAATATTTTGGCTAGGATCAATACAAGAAACTATAATTAGCACATGTAACCAAACAACACAGGATATGCACATATATGATGATGTGATATAGGTCGATTCAGATATGGGAGACTATACTTAATTTTCTAGCCCATTCAAATTTGGCTAAGATAAAATATAAGAAACTAAGATAAGCACAAGCACATTGTCCACGTCCCACCCCATGGTGAGCACTAAAGGGGCAATAGAACTATAGAAGGTAGTGCCATATTTATAAAGATCTTCAGCCATATATATTTTTTCATATGCTTTTGCACCATACGACTTTGTTGTCTGATACACATGCAATAACTTTAATCGCAGTATATCTATCTTCATATATATACTAAAATTTTGTAAAGCTCATACTACCTACTCGAAGCATGTACGAAAGCATCAAAACTAAATATTAATAATTCAATTTATGCTAATCATTCCTCCCGTATATATCACCGAAAGGTATAGTCAACACGTACATGGTCGCATGAACAAAATGAAAAAAGAGTGTGAAAGATATTACACTATGGCCGTGTTGTTTTGGCTGTGAGAATATGAACTGAATTGAACGGAGGAAAACTAAATTAAATTGATCTGGATTGAAAATAAGGCTAAAAAAAGAGGGTCTATATAATACTTCTACGAAACTACTTAGCTAGAGTCTATAGTCCTCACCCTTTTTTAGAAATTATAAGTTTAGATAATTATAGTATGTAATAATAATTTTAGTTGATTTTCCAATTATTTCTCCTATAGTATACTGCAAGGACTTGATCATGGTTTTTTCAACTTATTTTTGCGTATTTAAACTTATATGAATTATTCTAAACTTATTAGCACAATCCTTTCATCAACGACAAGATTTTATCTTTACTATATATTTGTAAGTACCAAGATTTGATAGTGTGATCCAATAATTCATGCATGTTGACATTGTTGGTGAATCAAATCAGCAATGCAGTAAGAACTTCTTCCACAAGGTACAAAATTATTGATCTACTATTAATAGCAAATACTATTAATTTAGTTCTCACATGAACACTACAATATGATTATCTAATAACTTATACTTTCAAAATGTTTTGACGTCTTTTGTTGCATAAAGAGTGGGTTTTGGCCTTAAAGCTCCTATCTTAGGAGAATACATGTGGGAGGAAATAGAAGGGAAGGTGGTAAATTCTTCTAACTCGGGAATAATGTACGTAGAATATGTGATCTTTTTTTTCTTTTTTTTTTTTTGAGGGAAATCCACCAAGGGACTAATATATATTATCAGAAATTACCAACGCAGCAATATCATCCGGAACATCATCCACCCATACACGTTTACCAACTTTCACAGATTCAATTATAAAATGACAATCTTTTGTTAATTATTAATCGTCCAAGTGAGAACTAAAGTTTATCTTCTTTTTTAGTCGTATATTTTATAGAAAGTTTTTTTAATTATGTAATTGATGTATATTCTATATGGCTACATAGAAAAACTCCCGGTTTTTTTTCCTACTTGAGTTGAACATATTGCACTAAGAATAACCGAAGAAGATAGAGAAATATATGCGTGCGTGCGAGATGTGAGCTAGGGTGAATCGGTGGCAGCTAGGGCTCGAAATAAATGAGATGTTATGGGACTGACCCATTTATTTTAAAATCCACAATAGACATCAAGAGAAGAGTTAGGTAAACGCAGAGTCGTTAAAATCGGTAATAAATCACGATTTTATCTACCGATTTGTACGATTCTATATCCGATTTTCTTCAATTGCGATTCTACAAACAATTCAAATCGTTTAGTCCAAATTAGAACGTACAATCGTGTGATTTTACGATTTAAATCATAATCTTGATAACCTTGTCAACAACTAAGAAACAAAAGAAGTATTACATTAATATCATAAGATATTAATAATTTATAATAGTTAAAAGTATACTAACCCCTTAACATCACATGACCTAATAACTATATATGCCTTGATTCTTAAAAGATCTCACTTACAAGATATACAAAATCAATTAATGCATAAACAGTTAGGGTTTTCAGTTGTGGTCCATAAACAAATTTGATATACTTAATTAACTTGAAGATAAAAGTATATATAACCAACACCAACTTTACAATTACATCCCTTATTTTAATAGATTGTAAAAAAAAAGCATTAGGATTGGCTATGAAATTCATCCTTAAACTAGTACAAAAGTTTCTTGATTTTGTGAACCTTTAAAAGGACCACTCTTTACCTTACATATTGCCTAAAAAGAGACCTTTATTTCTTATAAGTATAGAGTTTGTGTCTAAAATGATGAAGACACCTTGTTGCATGAATAATAATCGGAGCAACCGTGTGCTAGCTAGCCTAACTTTTTTTTTTTTGTTGCATAAATCACTCTCCAATCATCAGATTTCCAGGTATGAAATATATTCTTTTTCTTTGAGAAAGCCTATTCTACTCTATAAAACTTGTCCTCCTACAAAAAATAAATAAAAGTGCACTCTATAATGCTTTTTATTTTTATATTTTCTGATCTTAATTCCTTCATTATTGTACTCATGTGGTTTTAATAAGTTCAATTATCACACTTAAACACAACAAAAGTACAAGTAAAAGATTGATACAAGTACATTAAAGAAATTAAAAGTTTAGAGATTGTATGTAATGAATCATGACTCCAAGCAAGCTTAATCTTTCCCATTGAGCCAATCGTCGTTCGAAGAATTTAATCTTTTTAATATAAAATAATATCTTTATGTAATCTTGTAGTGATTATGTTCACTAAACAATATCATAATCTCACGTATTAATGCTAACATGAATGCATGCATGTCCTAAACTATATATAATAGTAGGGTTAATTACATATTATATAGTATTAATCATGGTTTATATGACTAAAGAGTTGTTGGAAACGGCAAACATAATATATATCTTAGGGACCTCACTACTAAGGAGTGTCTCTAGGAAGACTATAGGGGTCACTATTAACCATATATTTTGTCCTTGTTTTTTAGGTACATTAGTGGTCATTCTTAAGAAGAAAAACAAAAATTTTATAAGACAACATTCATTTAGCACCATTATGCATCTCACATGGCTAAACTTTTGGCGCAAAAACAAATAAAACTTCATTTTCTTTCCTACTACTATTTGTTTGTCCAACTCTTTTTGTCTCCTTATCTTAAACTTGAACATCATGATGATGAACTAAGCCACAAACTTAGCTAGCTATATAGCTAGCAACCATGATGGTGTCAGTGTAAGAGGGAGAAAATACCCACACATAAGGTCTTTTGGCTCTTTAGGGAAGTGATTTGTGGGATAATCTAATAAGGTCATAGCACTATAGCTCTTGTCCACCTTATAAGAAACAAGTGGCATATATAGACAATAGATGTGATAGTAGTATATCATTCATCACTAGCTTATATTAGAGTTTGATAATAACGACATAACGTGGATCCCAGCTAAATTAGATGGTATAGTGATACGCATATATACTTTAGTGGCAAGTTTCCTTGTAGATAATATTCTTTGTATAGCGGTTTCCTATTATGTACACATATATATATTGTAAAGTGATCAATGAGAAAGGCAAGCTTTAACCTAATATTATATTTCACATGGTATCGGAGCCCTAGTTTTTTTTCTCTCTCTCTCGCTTCCGCCGTTTTTTTTTTTTTCCCAGCCGCCGCCGCCTCATGGCCGGCGACAAAGACTCCGGCGAGTCGTCCTTTCCTAAACCTGATATCAATAGCCCGTTTTTTCTCAGCCATGGCGATCGTCCTGGCGATTTTATCACCCCCTCTCGTCTTACGCACGATAACTTTGAAGATTGGTCGGGGGATCTCTTGCTCGCGCTTCAAGCCAGGCGCAAAATCGGTTTTCTTGACGGTACCATCACCGGCCCCGTCGCCCCTACACCGAGTCCGATTGGCTCACGGTTAATGCCATGTTGGTTTCGTGGATGATGAACACTATTTCTCCTGAGGTTAAAGGTACGCTTACTAAGTTTCGTGAGGCTCGTAAATTATGGCTTCATCTTAAAACTCGCTTTGCTACTGTTAATGGCCCCCGAATTCATCAAATAAAATCTAGTATTGCAAAGTGTGAACAAACTAAATCCATGAGTGTTTCCACGTATTATGGCAAATTGAATGTATTGTGGGAAGAATTATCGAAACATGAACCCTTAATTACATGTACTTGTTGTGTGGCGTGTCAAGCGGGGGCCGAACATGAGGCTCGTCGGGAAACGCAGAAATTACATGACTTTCTTATGGGTTTATATTCTGAATTTTATGCTCGTTTGCGTACCCAAATATTGTCTACTGAGCCCCTTCCTTCCCTTGACCGTGGCGTACCATTTAGTGGTGCAAGAGGAGCGTGTACGCACGGCCAAGGCCACGGTGGATGACCGCCCACACCTGCTCTCGGGTCACTGTCCGGGCTGCTGCTGGCCGTGGCAGGGGTTCCACGGACCGAACCCGTGTTCTCATTGTCACAAAACCGGCCACGATATTTCTCGTTGTTGGACTTTGTTAGCTTGTTCTCATTGCAAAAAGCATGGCCATGATGTTAGTACATGCTATGAATTGGTGGGTTATCCTGAGGGCATGGATCCCAAGTCTCGTGCCTCGAAGCCATCTCTCGGCCGTGGGCGTGGCGCTGTTAAGGCCACGGCTCATGCTGTGGCTACTCCTTCTTCGACCGATGCATCCTCATACTTTTCACTCCTGAGCAGTGGAAAGCTTTAGCTGGTATATTTGGTTCTGCTAAGGTTTCTGATGATCGTCTTAGCGGTACGTTTCTTTCCACTTCCTGGATTATTGATAGTGGTGCTACGCATCATGTTACTGGTGATATCTCTGGCATGTTTGATTTGGTTTCTATTTCTTCCTGCCCTGTTGGTCTCCCTAATGGTAGCACTGTTGTGGCTACTCAAAAGGGGTCGGTTCGCTTGTCTGATTCTATTACTTTGCATAATGTTCTTCTTGTTCCTCAGTTTAGTTGTAGTTTACTTTCGGTTGCACAACTGACTAATGATTTGCAGTGTTTTGTTCAATTTAACTCTTCCATGTGTGCTATACAGGACCGCATGAAGGAGCTGATTGGAACGGGTCGTAGGGTGGATGGGCTATACTACTTCAACGGAGGTGACAGTGTGCATTCAGTGGCTGAAGGTGCTTCTGCGGAGTTTGATTTGTGCATCGTCGTATGGGTCATCCTTCGGAGAAAGTGGTGAAGTTACTTCCTCCCCTATGTGGTCATGTGGGTAGTTTGTCGAATAAAGCTTGTGAAGTTTGTTTTCGTGCTAAGCATACTAGAGACAAGTTTCCTTTGAGTGATAGTAAGGCTAGTAGAATTTTTGAAAAGATTCACTGTGATTTGTGGGGTCCTTACAGACATGTATCATCTTGTGGTGCTCGTTATTTTTTGACTATTGTTGATGATTTTTCTAGAGCTGTTTGGGTTTATTTGATGGAGGATAAAACTGAGGTGTTTGGTATGTTTATGAATTTTGTAGCTATGGTTGAGCGTCAATTTTCTCAAACTATTAAAGTTGTTCAAAGTGATAATGGAACTGAATTCAATTGCTTGATTGATTATTTCTCTGCTTCTGGCATTATTTTTCAAACCTCTTGTGTTGCTACTCCTCAACAAAATGGGAGAGTGGAACGCAAACATCAACATATCTTGAATGTTGGCCGTGCTCTTCGCTTTCAAGCTCATCTTCCTATTTATTTTTGGGGGGAAAGTGTTCTTGCTGCAGCTCATTTAATTAACCGCACCCCTTCTCCTCTCTTACAAAATAAATCTCCATTTGATATTCTCTTTGGTTTTTCCCCTGCTTATGCTGCTATTCGTACCTTTGGGTGTCTCTGTTTTGCTCATAATCACAAAACCAAAAGGTGACAAGTTTGCTAGTCGTAGTCGGAAATGTGTGTTTGTTGGTTATCCTTTTGGGAAGAAGGGATGGAGGTTGTATGATCTTGACTCCAAAGAATTTTTTGTTTCTCGGGATGTTAAATTTTTTGAAGATGTGTATCCCTTTGCTTCTCCTGATGATGTTAATATTGATGTTCACACTGTGGTGCCCCCTTATGATGACTTGGTGCATTTTGATTTTGCTGAGTTTGATCCTATTCATGAGCCCTCACATATACCCACCGATGTACCCACAAATGTACCCACAAATGAGCCTACACCTTCTCCCTTGCCCACAAATGATCCTCCACCTTCTCCCTTGTCCACAAATGAGCCCTTGCCCACAAATGAGCTTTCCTCTCCCGTCTCTCGGTCCACAACCGAACCGATTCAGCCCATAAATCCACCGCCCAGCCCAACCGTCTCTTCTCCCCTATCGCCCGAGCAGTCCGGCCCACCTGCCTCTCCTCTCTCTTCGCCCGCACCTGCTGGGCCGCCCGCGGCATCACCCGGTCCAGCTGCACCTGCTGGGCCGCCCGCTTTTTCTGCTCCTCCAAATGATTTGGGCCGTGGGTTGAGGACTAAGGTCCCTTCCGTTTTGCTCAAAGATTATGTTACGCACACTGTCGTCTCTGATGGCCCTTCTGTCTCTACTGCCTCTCCATCTTCTCCTTCAGGTACTCCCTATCCTATAGCTCATTACATAAATTGTTCAAATTTTTCTGCAAATTATTTGAAGTTTGTTGCAGCTGTTGTTTCTACCTCTGAACCGCGGTCTTTCAAGGAGGCTATGCGAAGTGATGGATGGCAGGCATCCATGCAGGATGAAATACAGGCTTTAGAAGCTAATGGTACTTGGACTCTGGAGGAGCTTCCTCCTGGGAAACGAGCTTTGGGGAGTCAGTGGGTGTATCGCACAAAATTTCATTCTACTGGTGAGGTTGAGCGCCTCAAATCTCGCCTGGTTGTGTTGGGTAATCATCAGGAGGCTGGCATTGATTATACTGAGACTTTTGCTCCTGTTGCTAAAATGACCACTGTTCGGCTTTCTCTTCTGGCTATTGCTGCTTCCAAAAATTGGGAACTTCATCAAATGGATGTTCATAATGCCTTTCTTCATGGTGACTTGGAGGAGGAGGTTTATATGAAGCTTCCTCCTGGTTTTGCTTCTTCTAATCCCAATCTGGTTTGTCGTCTCCGCAAGTCTCTCTATGGCTTGAAGCAAGCTCCTCGTTGTTGGTTTGCTAAACTGGTTACCTTCTTTGCGTGATTATGGTTTTCTGCAGTCTTACTCTGATTATTCTCTCTTCACTTACACTCGTCAGTCTACTCAGCTTAATGTGCTTGTTTATGTTGATGACCTCATCATTTCTGGTAATGATTCTGCAGCGCTTTCGTCCTTCAAAGCTTACTTGTCTGATTGCTTTAAAATGAAGGATTTGGGGTCGCTAAAGTATTTTCTTGGCATTGAGGTGGCTCGTAGCTCTTCTGGTATCTTTCTCTGTCAGCGCAAGTATACTCTTGACATCATTTCTGAGACTGGTTTGTTAGGTTCTAAACCGTGTGGGTTTCCTATTGAGCAGCATCATCAGCTTGCTCTTGCTTCTGGCCCCTTGCTGTCAGATCCTGCGGCCTATCGTCGTCTTGTAGGTCGCCTCATTTACTTGGCTGTCACACGTCCTGATTTAGCTTACTCAGTTCATGTCTTGTCTCAGTTCATGCAGGAACCCCGTAGCGAGCACTGGGATGCTGCTTTACGTGTGGTTCGTTATTTGAAGGGTACTCCTGGTCAGGGTATTCTTTTGCGCGCCGACAGTGCGCTGTCTTTGCAGGGGTGGTGTGATTCTGATTGGGCTGCATGTCCCATCACTCGTCGTTCTCTCTCGGGTTGGCTGGTTTTCTTAGGTTCTTCTCCTATTTCCTGGAAGACTAAGAAACAGCACACCGTTTCTCGCTCGTCTGCTGAAGCTGAGTATCGCTCTATGGCCTCCATCACTTGTGAGTTAAAGTGGTTGAAGGCGTTGTTATTGAGCTTGGGTGTTCATCATCCCAAGGCTATTCCTCTGTACTGTGATAGTCAGTCTGCCTTACATATTGCGAAGAACCCTGTTTTTCATGAGCGCACCAAACATATTGAGGTGGATTGTCATTTTGTTCGGGATGCAATCATTGATGGCCTTATCTCTCCTTCTTATGTTTCCACCAAGGCCCAGCTTGCTGATATATTTACTAAGGCTCTTGGGAAGACACAGTTTGATTTGTTATTATCCAAGTTGGGCATTCTTGATCCTACCCATGTCCAACTTGAGGGGGGGTGATACGCATATATACTTTAGTGGCAAGTTTCCTTGTAGATAATATTCTTTGTATAGCGGTTTCCTATTATGTACACATATATATATTGTAAAGTGATCAATGAGAAAGGCAAGCTTTAACCTAATATTATATTTCACATATAGTCAATTGTGTAAGGGTCTGTTCTCTTCTGTATAAAACAATTGAACTGAATTGAATTGAACTGAACTGAATTAAATTGAACTGAACTGAATTAAATTGAACTGACATGAATAGTGATATTGAGAGAAAAAGTATTATCTAGAGCTGAACTGAACTGAACTGAATTGAACTGAAAATAACCTGGGGTGAACAGGCCCTAAGAGTAGGTCTTTTCCATTTAGTGTGATGTGCATGAGCAGCAGGTGATAGCCTACTGGTAGGCATCACCTTCAATCTCATGTCAGGGGATCGAGTCTCATCCCTTGCAAGGAGGGATCTCCAATTTCCCCCCTTTCTTGCAAGGGACTTCATCTTTTTTTAAAAAAAAAAAAATTAGTGTGATGTGAATAATAGCAGTGAAAATGACTAAAGGCCCTTACTCCTTAATTACAATTTATAAGTAATTGTATTTTGTTAGGCACCTAAATTTTAGGAATTTAAACCAACTCATAACCTTATATTAGCATGTCTCGTCGACATAATAACTATATTTTGTCTCTCTATACAGTATAAAATTATCAAAATAAGGAATGTTTTATGTATATGTTCAAATAGATGTATTGTTAAAAAGTTTTTATATTCTTACTACTCTTATTGATCGAAGTTTCAAGATCTTTGTCTATCTAAATATCTTAACAAAGTTTCTTCGTTAAAATTTTATAAGTTATTGTCATTTACAATATCAAAAACAACAATAATTTCTAGCTTAACAATAACAAAGTGTTATGCTTGGAAGTTGGAAAGCCTCCATATACTACATATGAATTAAGCATCTTAAAAAAGACTTAAATTTTTACTTTTTATTCCATTTTTTTTGTTTGCTTTGCTGTTAAAATAAACCAAAAAACTTTCACAATCGTGTTAAACTTAAAGTCCTTAATATATAGAACATGGAAAAAGTATAAATCTTTAACAGAATGAAACAATAACGTTTAGGTATTATGTACGTTACTTAAATTTACTGATAGTAGATTATACTTCCTCCGTTTCAAAATAGTTACACCGTTTGCTTTTTCACGTTTGTCAATACATTTTTTTAACGTTAATAAGTCTAATTGCGTATAAGTAAAAATTATAAAAATTGATATTTAAAGTCCTCGTATTCAGACGAATTTAACAAGATTCACTTGACTATGTTTTTTCTTATATAATGATAAGAGAAGGCTTGTCAAAATTGATTCATAAATAATAACCAAATATCAAATGGTGTAACTATCTTAAAACGAAACAAGTATATAAGTTTCAACATATATCGTACTGTCTGAATTTCTCTTTTTTTTTTGGTGAACCCTATCCGGTTTCTGAAATCCATTTTAGGATCTGACTAATCCAGATTCGAGTTGAGTCAGGCCCCAATTGGGGGAAAAGCTCTCCCAACACACGCTGTTGCGTTCTCATGGCTCGAACCCGAGACTTTTGGTTAAACTAGAACAACTCCTTTACTAGTTGATCTAAGCATGTGTTGGTTACAAGTTACGTTAAAAAGATAAGATGTATTTGAATGATCTCACCATATATGTGCATTATCTATAAATGAGATTTATAGTAACAACTTTTTATCAAAGTGATATCATAGACTCATAGTACTGATAATTTGACATGATGTTTGAGGGTAAGTTCCATGATTTGCTGAAACTTTAGTGTTTAGAATTGTTTCTTTATTTCACCAATTGGTATGACATGTCTCCCTACCAAGGGACTAACATGTTAGGCTTGCATTTTCTACCCCATCATCTTATACCCCCTTTAGTGTCGACACGTGGTCCCAAAATAATACTATGGTAAAATATGGAACTCCACTTTAGTCCCTTACACTCCATTTGTTATTCTTTTACTTGTAATCTTTTCATATTAATTCCTCCGTAACAGAAAGAATACAATCATTGGGTATTATTTGTGAGGTATAAAATATTCAGTTGTTGTATTCTTTTTGTTCCGGAGGAAGTAGAAAATTTCATTTATTAAAAATTATATGGTATCTAGAATTAATATTAATTAAAGAAAAATATAATACAACCTAATTTGATCGAAGAAAGGTCCTCTACAATATAATTAAAGGTCTGCTCGTTATCGTTTTTTGTTTTCAGTTTTCAGTTTTTTTGGAAAATTAAAAACCAAAAACAGAAAACCAGAAAAAGTGGTTTTCACTTTTTAGTGGCCAGTTTTCAAAATCATCAAATTCCCAATAAATTTGACTACTTTTTTATTTATTATAAGACATATATCATATGACTTTGAAAATCGAAAACCACAGTAATACCAAACGTACCCTAAGAAATTGACATTATTTACAATATTGACATTTATATGATATATTCTCTATATTTCTTTCAAGCATAGAAAGTCTTTTTTTTTCTTTATCTATCTCTTATCTCTTAAATTCTTGTACCATGCTCTAATGTTACAAGTAACAAAAGGAGGAAGTATCACAATTTGCATGGCAGTTAAAGCTCGCTAGATGAAACCACACAAACCTAGCTATACTACACTCCTTCCGTTTTTAAATCGATATAACACTTAAATTTCCATGCTATTTATATACTAACTTTGATTATATATTTATTTACTAATATATGTCGTACGTCAACGAATGTTATCATGTAAAAATATTGTTGAATTACTATTCGTGCTTATCTTCAAAATATCATCTAAACGAAAAATATATATTTGCTAATAAAGAAGACATCGAAACATTAATTTTCAAAGTTGCATATCATGGCTAGAGTGATTTTAACGTGTTACACTGATCAAGAAACTAAGGTAGTAAAATATACTCATTCCCTTCAACTATAGCCTTTCATAATATTATATCTTGACATATTTTTTATGATGTAAGAAGGCTACATATTATAAAGATACTACATTTAACAATGAAAACTAGTTTTTTTCTCGGGCAATGCCTCGGGTCAGTTACAATAAACAAATATGTTATTATTTTATATTTCATATTTTATTCTGCTACTTTTCGTAATTTTTTTCCATTAAAAAATTGAAAAATTCACGTCACGGCGTGATAAGTAAAAAAAAAAAGCTTTGAGTTTGAAAACAATACCTTAAAAAGAATTGTGGTAAGAGAATCTGACATCAAATTCTCTTGGAAGTTACGTAATAAGATTGTTAAAGATGTACTCTCTCCGTTTTTTTAAATTGGTACATTTTCCTTAAATGGTTGTTTTTTTAAAATTATTTCTACATTTTTCTCATTTGGCCCACCATAAATTGATACTTTTATATTTGTTTTTCTCTTTTTCTACCCAAAAATACTACTTTTTACGTTTTTTCATTATTTTACATTAAATGGATCAAAAAATGCACTCCAATTTGAAAAGAAAGCTTTGAGTTTAAAAACAATACCCTAAAAAGAATTGTGGTAAGAGAATGTGACATCAAATTCTCTTGGAAGTTACGTAATAAGATTGTTAAAGGTGTACTTTCTCCGTTTTTTCTAATTGGTACAATTTTCTTAAATGGTTGTTTTTTTAAAATTTCTACATTTTTCTTATTTGGCCCACCATAAATTGATACTTTTATATTTGTTTTTTTCTTTTTCGATCCAAAAATACTACTTTTCACGTTTTCTCATTATTTTACATTAAATGGATCAAAAAATATACTCCTATTTGAAAGTGACATGGCATAAATGGTTGTGCATACAACAATGTAGTAATAAAAAAACGGAGGGAGTATGTTAAGTCTTTTTAGTTAACTACAATTATTACAAGACTTTATCATATTTTATTTCAAACATCAAACAACAAAGTCATAGTGTATTGATGGTTAAGCGCTTACTTTTCATTTCAAATGTCACGTGTTCGATACCTTTCACTTACACATTTTATAAACGTTCTTCCGCACGTCTTTTAATATATTTGTATAGATAGATACTACAATAAAGGAGAATGTTTTCAAGAGTACCAACGAACTTGCATAGATAGACTTGGTCACTTGGGATAAGTATGTCCAATGTCTTGGATATAGGTCCAATTTCAGGAATTCAACAATGGCAAATGAAATAATAATTATTTCAGCCCAATAATAATATGGACTTGAGAGCCAATGCAAACCTTTACGTCTCTGAACTGTCCATGTCTTATTTGGGCTTTTCTTATCATGATACTTGGCTTTCGGCTCCCAAATGGACAACGAAGATGCCCATTTAATTTGGGATACCATCTCAACACCTTTTTGTCCTTTCTTTTATCACTGTTACCAATTCCAGATTTCCAAGCATGGAGCAAACCTTTTTTTTTTTGGGGGCCCTTTGCAGCCTAGGATCGGCCATGTCCCAAATAGTAGGTAACGTATTAGAATGAAAAATACTTCCTCGATTTAGTAGTTACACCATTTCTATTTTGTGTATTATTAACATCTTATACTTAGATATCAAGGATGTCTTGGCCTAGTGGTTAAAATTGAGGTGTTGTGAACGATAGGTCACGGGTTCAAATCCCCCCTCCCCTTCTTTGTACTTTGTACCGCCTTCGTGGCTCAAATGGAACAAAAAAACCATCTCATACTTAGATTGTCTTTGGTGATTTATACTCTTTCTAAACGGAGAAATTATATCTAAATGTAGAATTGTTATAATCTGTTGATTTTTAAATACGGATCTAAATCGTATGATCCTATGATTCTATGACCCAAAGAAATATCGTGGTTCATTATATTTAACGGGATCTAATTTTTGGACATGGAATGATAATTGTTTGGAGGTGATGAATCATTCGTTGATTATTTAATATTTATAGTAATTGTTAGAACCCAAGGTGACACTCAAGAAGGGGGGGTTGAATTGAGTGACGAAATTTGATCGATTTTCGCAAAACCTTTGTTATTGCACAGTGCCAACCACTGTGCGAATAATCGTAAATCTCTGATTGAGTTTTGCGAAACTAAAACTTAAATACGTATAATTTGATGCACAACACAGAATAACTGGTTCAATCTCACCTCTGAGATTTATCAACGAAACAAAACTCTTTATTTCTTTGAATCTTAAAATACCAACCTCTTGATACAATAAGACTCCCTCAATTATACCTAGTTGCTAACCAACTCTTAACTCTAAGAATTGACCACTCTCTATAATAGTGAAATTACAGAAAGAAAGTCCTCAAATGTGCTTCTTAGTCAAGCAATTAGAGGACAATTACACTCGTATATTCGTTACTTGAATCTGATCAAACAGTGTTATACTCTGTGCGAAAGAAATAGTTTTCAGCTCTTAATATCTCCGTTTTTCTCTCTGAAAACTGAGATCTAAAAGTGAATTATAAATCCCTTTTATAGACTTTGGTTACGAAAATCCTTAAAAATATCTTTATCTTTTAATCCTTAATTTAAGGGATAAAACTCTTTTTAGAAAAACAAACTTTATCTTTTCTATCTTTATCTTTAATCTCAAAAAGATAAGTTTTTTCTTATTAGATTTTCTTTTAACTAAAATTCTGTTTTTATCAAAAATATTTTCCAAATCCTTTTTGAAAACCAAATTACGTTGTTTACTAAAATCTTTTCTAAAACTCGTTTCATAAAATTATTTTCATAAAACACGTTTGTAAAAATATTTTTCTAAAACCACGTTTTTTATAAAATTCTTTTTCTAAAACTTTTTTTATGAAAATCTTTTATCTTATTTTATAAACTAATTTCCTTTTTATATAGACAATAATATTAATACAATTATTTATTTTCTTAACTCTAAGAAAATAATAATTATACTAATTTTATATTTCTACTTTAGCACATAGTATATCACCTAATTCAAGCCTATTACATTTTTACACAAAGTAACTATTCTAAGGAACATATAAACTTGACTTCAATCTTGATTCTTCTTTTCTTCAAAGTCTTCATTTATTAATTCCTTTCTTAGCATCTGTTTCAACTGTTACATACTTTCATACTAAAATATATTATATTAATTTTCATCATCAAAACATAATATGTGCATAAACCATAACATGTACATGCACAACAGTAATGATCAGTTCGTGTATGATTTAAACATATGTTTACTACATTAATCATTGTTGGTAGATGTTCCTTATCTAAGAAATTTCATTTAATTTTATCGATTACGACTAGAAGTTGATCGTCTAAGATAAATTTACAACCTTGCACATACAGATCCAGTTATCATTTTTCTTTATACAATTTTATCAAAGTTCCATAAGTATCACAACTATTAACCATGTGCCTAAAAATATATTAAAATGTGTAAATCCCTTGACGTATGGATTCGTGAGAATAGAGGAGTTTTAGTGATCCCCGCGGACAGCCCGGATCACACGAGTGAATTAAAAGTTGTCGAAACAGGAGAATTTCTCTTGGTAGCCGAAGATATGGAAAGAGATGTTTTATGTTAGCAACAAAAGCCCAAGCTCATAGAATTATTGATCTTGTAATGGCCGAGAGCGTTGATCATCATGTATAACATCTACACATATCGTGATTTTGAATTAACAATAATAAATGTCAATTAACTGAGTCGATTAAATTTTATAAATAGTAAAAAAATTTAAAATCATATATAAATCTATACTATTACTCTCTATATATCAAACACATCATAAGAAATTAGCAACTAGCCCACTTTTTTCCAAAAGAGTAAACACCTCCCATATCTGACAAAGCATTAGTGTTCAGGAGCACAAAATGCTTAATGCATCAGAAAGCTACTAGGCCCATACATCACGCATGTATTTTAAGTCCTAAGCAAATACTTCTTATGCACATGACAAGCACTTGCAGCATGTAGCATGTAGCATGTAGCATGTAGCATGCAGCAACAATGCAAGTCCAAGACATTCTTTCAAGGAATCTAGTAACTTAGCCCAAACGTAAAGTAGCAGCAAAGTCTAAAACATATATACTGACAGTTTATACCAAGCTAACATACCTAAAGCCTGTACAACATTCGATGCTTGTTGAGTGAGCAATGAGCAAGTAGCAACCTCGTGTTCAACAATATGCTACTACCTTATTACGTCAAGATGTTGTATATTGTATATATGTATGTATTGTTCGGGCACAAGTATCGTTAATATTTGTTATTATATTGATAGTATCGGGCCAAATTTTGGCGTGTGAATAAAGGTCTACAGTAAAGGGCCACATATATTTAGAGGGGAAATTTTGATGTTAAGCCCAGTTGGAATTTTTTTTTGATATTATGTGTTTAATGGTTGTGCTTATACTTACAGTAAGGGCTTCATTCAGAGGCGGATTCACAGGGGGTACAGTGGGTACAGCTGTACCCCCATTCCCCAAAACTTTTTTGAAGAAAATAAAAGCAAAAGGGTAAAAAAAAATTATCTGTATCCTCTCTTTCTCTCTCCTCTGGGCTCTCTGTCATTCATAACATTATTTTTTCCTTCTCCCTCATCCTTTTTCCTCTCTGAAATCAACAATGGACATTGAAGGATTATCGATAATCTGTGCCGGCATCGGTTCTTTTGATAAAGATGAAGATGGTAATATTGATTACATCAAGAAGAATTTTGCTTAGGTAAAATATGCTTTACGAAAAACCCTAATTTGTTGTGGGAGCTGATTTTTGTCATTCATTTATTAATGTTTGCTGAATTTCGTTTATTGTTAGATAATTTGAAGGATTTGTTGAGGTATTTGCGCCGTGATGATCCGTCGACTAGGGAATAGGGATGAAGATCTGTTTATATCCCCTTTTCTTTTCTGATTACGGCTGGAGTGTCGCTCGCCGGATATTGCTGACCGCCGCCTGCGGAGGCCGGTCGCTACTAACCCAGAACGACAGAACGCCAGTCGCCAGATGCCCAAAACAGCAGAACCCTACCGGTTGAGGTATTTTTTTATATTTCTGTTAATTTATAGAACTTCTCAATTTTTTTTGAATGGAATTTGGAGATATGATTAGAACTATGTTAGATGTGAACTGATGAATGGATTGATGTGCATTGATATTTGAATTGAAATAAATTATGAAAAATGAAATTTCAAGTGCAATTGTGTGAAATATGGAAATTGAGGTTACTTGAATTGAAATTAGAGATTAGAAATTGTGAAATTGAAATAGAGGTTGTGAATTGAAATTAGTTGAATTTGAAGTATTGTGAAATGTAATTTGAAACAAGGGACTTTGGAATTGATATCTAATAATATGTTTACTTTATACTATATTTGGAAGATGAAAAAAAAAAAAGTTTACAATTTTTTGGAAGAGAGTGGATGAAAATCACAAAGTCGTCTTTTAACTCAAGTATTGGCATTGTATTTTGATTTGAATTTTTAGTCGTAAATTCACTCGGATAATTCCGTACCCCCATCCCGTAATTCCTGGATACGCCACTGGCTTCATTTTATCATAAGAACAGGACCACGAGAATCTAAAAAATGGCTCTAGATAGTATCTGAGATCCTATACTAGCTATTGTTTTATTTGTACATGCCAATATAACTGGCCCTGTGTCGTGGTAGACAAAGTGGAAAGAGGGAAGACGAAGCTAGTTCACTGATGACTTATTCTTATGGTCATATGGATCATGAACAAGCTAATTATTATAATCAGTGGGATTTGAGATGTAATTATGTTTACTTGAGTATCTTCTTGCATACAATTAAGTGTTAACTACCATCAAAACCATGCAAAGCATGGTAAATACTTATTTTTTTATTTTTTTTGACAACGTGAAAAGCATATATACAAGGAAAAAGCAAAACCAACGAAGAAGAAACACGGAAACCAAGAACACGAACGAAAGCATGGTAAATACTAAAGTACTAAAATTAATGTTCTTATATATTTCCTCGTTGTGTTAAATTTATAACTAAGAAGTACTAGTACTTTAGCTCAACAATGAATTAAATTTATTACTTATAACCATGTTAAAATAGGAGAACGTGTATATATATATATATATATATATATATATAAGGGAAGGGAAGGGAGGAGTAATGGTGTCCTCTTTTGAAATGCCTATTTTGTCCCCCTTCCCATTCTAAATTACAAATTCCCTTATAAATTAAAGGGGGCTTCAAACAAAAATACCAAAAATATAATTATAACAATCACTCACAAGTCAACTAAAATCATAAAATTGCATAATTTACGTTATGCAAATTACTAAAATGAGGAAACTTTATAAAACTTAAAAATTCACTTACAAATTACAACCTATGAAAAAATTGACTTGAAATCAAAGTGACCACTTTCTTAACAATTTATGAAGTATTGTACTTAATTCAAAATTAAAATCAACTAAAAAATTATAATATTAGAAATCATAAATAAATTCAATAAAATATCTATTTTGTTCATAGAATAACTTTGAAAAGTAAAAAAAAAAAAACAAAAAGAATGGTGAGAGACTTAAGTGATAGAAACTAAACCAATCAAATTTTACAACTAAAAACAATTATACTTTGTATGTCTAATGTTCAAATTTTGACTGTTATGCCGAAGAAAATCGAGTTTCTGTTTCGAAAAAAATTCAAGCACGCATCGCGTGCAAAAAAATTCTAGTATATATATATGCTAATGGTATACGTATGTGTTATGTAAGATAATATATATAATTTTAAAATTACTTTCTTAACCTTCTTATAGCCCATAGGTACGTGATTTTGGTTCGGAACCAAAGAAAAAAAAAAATAGTACGTCCTTGCATTGTGATCCAAAGAAATGATGCAATATTATGAAATGAGACGATGGACAAGCAATAACAATAAGTATATAGTGTGTGATTTTGAACTCTGATCTGACATAGTACTGCATGCCTCATCAGAAGAATAACAAATCAACTCTTTATATCTCTTTCCTGAAACCTATTTAACTATTGGTCCTCCGTTAGAGAACACCCGTGAGTCACATATCAAAAATGAACGAATTATGGTCACCACTTATCATCATCATAATATTTTTACGGTTTCGTGGCTTATATGGATAAAAAAACTTATTGTTCCGATTGTAAAAAGGGTTGGCGGTCTTCAGAAGAGTCCTCCACGTAGTGGCTTAGCGTCCGCTGGTGAATAACTACACAGAAAGGAAACGTAAACTACCATTGGAGCAGATGCGAGGAAATCTCCTCCGACGCTCAAGTCAGCACGTGCCCACGAGGAGTTTTAAGAGGGAGAAAGTATAGAGTGAGATAAGCTATCTTAAGTGTGTAAATGTACTTGCATAAATGGTACTGGTGGGCTATTTATAGAAGTATTGTTTCCTCTGACAAGACGTGTAATCCTTCGACATGTGTATAACTATGAGGTACCTGATAGAGGGGAAAATTCCTCTATTTTGTCTTGTGAGATGGCGCCAACAACGTTGTCGGACCACATTAGTGAACTCACTTTTAGAATTGTAGATGATGTTTGTACATTCGCTTCCTTTATGGTGTTCGCCAATGCACTTGGGTGATACCCATACACTTATCATCATCATAATAATATTTTTGCGGTCTTCCTGATTCCCACTTCGTCAAACTGTATAGCGTGATATATTCAGGCACTATATCCACAAATGAACAAAAAAATTTATGACATCAACTTAGATTTTCCTTACAAAAGTCAAGATCACATATTCACATGCAATTCTTAACTTGTAGAACTTGCCAAGAAGACAAAAGAACAAAAAGAAAAAGAAAAAAACTCAAAATGCACAATGTATGAAACTAGATTATGTACAATATACCTCGTCATTTGTCAAAATAAAGTTAATCAAATAGATGAAAAGATATAAATAAGTTACATTCTTTATATTGCATTCCAGATGCTAATGAGTCTATATGTACTTTATTGTATATTTGTATGTATCCTTAAGATACGGGAAGGATTAGCCTAAAGATTGAAAATTTGTAGTCATGAAGATAACTAAGGATCAACATATGAAAGCTCCTTTGAGTTGTCTTCATGTACTAGTGTTAACTCTTTGATAGAGTATAAAACTATTCTTGAGATTACAACCATTAGCTTAAACTTTTGGTTGAGTTGGTCCTTTGATATGATACCAGAGCCAGTGTGATATTGAGCGCCAGATATGAGGGAGGCTTGTGTTACAATGAGCACTTGCGTGAGGAGGTTTGATAGAGTATAAAACTATTCCTAGGACTCCAACCATCAGCTTAAATTTTTGATACTCTTTTTTCGTAAGTTTAACCAAATTCTTCATGTAGTGTCAACTCATGATATAGATTGCACTATATTAAACTTATAATATAAAATCCATAACAAAAAATTGAGAACTCCTATTTTTAGTTTCATGTATTTTGTTCTTTATTTAACAAAACCTGAAAATGTAAAACAATTACAGATAGTCCCACACTTATGTTTACGATAGGTTAAGGGATAATTTTTACTATACTTTTTTAAGGTCTTTGCCTCAATTGCTATATAAACTCCAATCCTCACATGTAACTTGTGGTGGATTTAGGATTATACGGATGGTGAATCACACCACCTACCACATTACAAGTTTACAACCAATAACCAATTTTTATAAAAAAGAAATTTACAAAAAAATTCATTTCAAATTAAAAGTAAAAAATATCCATAACAACACCAATTAGTACTTACAATTGTTCATGATGACTTTTCATGTCCTGATACCATTTATAATATCATTCGTGCAAACATTAAAAAAAAAAAAATCTTTCTCTAAATAAATAATCAAGAAATGGTTCATCATTTGCTCTCTCGTACTATTTACGCAATTTTTTTTTACTTACATCAATCTATAAATACTCGTTCTACACTTGTCGTACGTTGCGATGGAGAGATCGATCTCAAAAACAAGTAGCTAGACCTTCAAGTGGCCAAATCCGCAACTCTTTCTACATCATGTAACTGTTGTCTAGGCGCTCTCCTAGGTTTAGTTTGATATGACCTACTAGTCTTCTTTTGGTAAAAAGAGACTTTACTTCTATTAATAAGGCAATAAGTCTTTTTACATTGCTATATATGTTTACTAGTTTTAGATAAAAGTAGACTTTCACTTTGGTTCAAGGTTGTCACATTTTTTTGTGAGTTGATCAAGTTTCTATTTTCAAGATGAAATGAGATGTGATGACATGAGGGTGTAAAACTGTAAAATATGATAGAGTATAGATCTATTCCTGGGGCCTCAACCATAAGCTTAAGCTTTTGGTTGAGTTGGTCCTTTGACATGGTATCAGAGCCGCGTGACAAAAAGGTCACGGGTTCGAATCTCATCCACCCCTCCTTTCTCAGTGGAATATTTCGCGCCAGGTATGAGGGAGGCCTGTGCTGCATCCACACTTCAAGCCCAAAGGGCTCTTGCGTGAGGGGGCGTGATAGAGTATAGATCTATTCCTGGGGCCTCAACCATAAGCTTAAGCTTTTGGTTGAGTTGGTCCTTTGACAAAATACTTGATTTTTAGACCGACAGAAAGAATTATTCTTCCTTTTTATTTATCATGCCTTTTATTTTCTTTCGAGAGAGAGTTTGGGACGAATAATGCTTGTCGGTTGACCACCGTTAACGAGCAAATTACCACATTTGTGATTTCTCTCCCATTGTTTCAACTGATTTGCACTCATGGTGTACATGTGGAAGTGATCAAATCCACGACGATATTCGTCAACTCAAGACCAAGGATAGTGGTGTCAGAAACAGATCTAATCATTGGGTCAATCTGATTCTGACCTGACTTGAACCTGGTTCGATCTGTGAGGGTCAATCCAAGAATCCTTGGGTTTAATGGTATGACTTCCTATTTCCTACGTGAGAGATCAAGGTTCAAATCTTGGTGGAAGCAAAATTTCAATATTGTTGGGGGAGGAGGGGGGTTTAGGGCTTGTTAGACATCAGGATGAGTGGTTCTGTGCAAGGACAGTCCAGAAAAAATTCATCTTACCACGAATTTCCAAAAGGGAGCCCAAAAAAAGAGTGTCTAATTATTGCAAGATCAACCTAAATGACGATGAATGTAGAAGCATGTTCAAGTCTACAATTAATTAGTTTATTATGGAACATAGAGTAATTATAATCATATAGATTAATTTCCAATAATTGCATGATCAAATTTGAAGCAAAATTATTGTTGTGGGACTTATTTTCTTTCTCACCCATATATATTTTACCAATTAGTTTTATAGCATAGAGCGTGTCACGTAAACGTTATATTCTATTCTGGATGGCGTACAGATTTAACTATCAGTTCATTTCAACTTCTTTTAGTTCAGTTCAATTCATTACAAAAGACTGAGATCTAAAGGCAAAACCTTTATTAGGACCATGCATCAAATAATATCGCACGTTCTATCTCCCAGGAAAATTACAGTAAAATTAGTAATGGCCAAAACTACAGTTCTAGAATAAGAGTATAAAACAAGCACTGAATAAAAGCTGATTCAGATCTGAGTAAAAGGTAGATTCTACCCTAGCTTAACAGTAAACCTTTTTGCTCATCATCTTTAAAGTTTTTCTGATTACAGAATAAAAAGAGCTGCAGCTTACAATGACATGAGTTGTTAAAGAAGGAGAGAAAAGAAAAACAAACAGTGAAAATAATTATTCTGGTTTCTGAATATTAACTGTGTAAATTCTGAAGTAACAGAACAAAATCAAAGGCATCTTTACATTTCAAACCCAACAATTTGAGCGATATCATTAAATAATACTTCACTTTACAACAGTTACGCCATCTGACAATGCAATTTTTTCTTATACACTAGAAAAATAAGAGCAATTTGAGGGATATCATTAAATAATATATACTTCCTCTGTTTTTGACGCAGTCGGAATTAATGGAGAAAAGCAAGCGCTAATCTCGAATCAAGAATACACAGATTTACAAGCGATAAATCTGTAATTAAAACTCCGGAATCCACTGTGATATTATTGAAAGTCAAAAACTGCCTCCAAACATTGACCTAATAATGTTTAAATACGTAAAACAAAACCCTAATACGTAATTAAGGAAATAATAAAATTCGAAAATAATTAAAAAGCTAATTTCGGGCCTTAAATGAACTCGGATGGCCTAAAAAGCTTATATGTCACGGCGTAGATGTGAGTTTGACTCGTTGGGCCGTTCCGCTTCCGAAAATGTATCACAATAGGCAATCGGACTCCGTCGGCCCAATTAGCGCAAATCAGTTCAGGCTTTTTCGTCGCGCTTCCTTATCGAACTTATCTGCCAACCTTCCTACGTCAGTTTTTTATTACTTGAATCATTTTTCATGTTTAGCAATTCTCTATTACTTGCATCGTTTCTGTTTTTGACAATATATTCTCTCTTTTTCTCTCCTAACATATAGTGTTCCTTTCTAATCTCTATTTTCATCCTGATCCTTATGCAGAAGGAAACGATACAAGTAATAAAAAATGGATAAAGTACGGATAAAGTATTAGCATATCAAAAGTTTCTACTTGGTTATGATTAATTGGTGTTGCACAATGCACCATGCATGTATAATATTCAACAAGTAGTCAACAATTTTATGGGATATTTTCTGAAAAAATAAGGCCAGACTGTCAGTATAAGCGTTAAGAAAAAAAAAAGAGAGAAGGAATGAAGGATAGCATATCTTGAATCAGCATATAGATAGGCCATCATCATTGTAGAAGAAGTTGAGAGAAGCAAATTAAAGTTACTTAAAAAAAGGGGTTTCTCAGTGTCCTCTTTTAATGGTGGTATATAATTGCAAGAATATTTTTAGAATGAATTTAATTTTGAAAGCTACTTATTGCCCCTTAGAATTTAATACTTCCATTGTACCCTGTAATTGACTTGGATTTTGGGCTCAGTATAGCCATGCATAAGATTGATTATTGGGTAGGGATTTATTGCATGAAGAGGCAAATAGGCAAGGATGAAAATGATACAAGTGGTTCTTTAATCAATTATTGGCTGGAAAAGTTTGTTATAATAGTTAAAGAAATTGGAGCTAATTGTCTAATTGTTATAAATCTTTCTCTATAAAAAGTTATAGAAGTGATTAACCAAAATGTGGAAATTAAAGTAGAGTATATTTGTTGTCTGTGTTGTTTGTGTTTAGATTTTCGGATATTTCACCAGACTCCTGAATTTTACGAATATTCATAGGGTACCTTCTCAATTTTAAAAATGCAAAAGGTGCCCGTGAGGTTTTGAAAAATACATGACTTGACCTTGTCGTTAAGTTACCGTCAATTCTGTTAGTTCTAAATGCAAAATTCTCAACCGACGGTCTAAAATCCCCTACCCAGCCACCACCACCCCGAAAACCACCCCCTTCCTGTCTCCCCGCCTCCGAAAATCTCCCCCTCCCCTTCCCCACCGCCGTAAACCTCCCCATCCCCTTCCCCACCGCCGTAAGCCTCCCCCTCCCTCAGCCACCGCCGAAAACCGCCCCCTCCCTTTCTCGACCGCCGAAAACTTCCACCTTTACGTTCCCCAATCTCGAAAACCTCCCCCTCCTCTTACCACCGTCGAAAATCTCCCCCTTCCCCACAGCCAAAAACCACCATCCCCTTATTCCCCTGCCCCGAAATCTCCCCCCCATCCCGGAAAACTTCCTCATATCATTCCCCAGTCCCGAAAACCTTCCCCCTCTCCTTGCCCACTGCCGAAAATCGTGCAAGGTTTGGTACATATAAATACCACACAATAAAATAGCAAGATAGTATAGTAATTTCAATCTCTTATAGTACTGCTTAGTTACTTTTATTACTTATAAATTATCTATCAATATTTTGCTATTATCTTCACTCCTTTAACTTTTAATTTCTTTTTAGGATTTCGATAACTTCCTATCATGCACAGTGATAAATATAATATATCACGGGGTAAAAAAATATACGACATACAACAACTTGATGCTTTGCTGAAACCTCACACTAGCTACTTGAATTAATTGAATGCTTAAAACTCTGCAAGTTTTCCCCTTATCAAGTCAACCTTGCACTCTCCAAGTAGTGTGAGGTTCTAGCAATACATCAAGGGGGAGATTGCATGGTTTTATGTGTATAATGCATAAGGTGTGCGACTATGAAATCTGGTAACTCCGTATATCTGGTTATTAATATAGGTCAAGTAAATATTAGACCGATTTTAATTCGATTTGGTTTTTTCGGTTTTCAGATTGAGTTTCAAGTCTAAATCGAGTTAATCAGTTTTGGTCATTTGAAAATTCATCTCAACTTATTTAAATTAAAGCTATTAGAACTTATTCATTATGTAGTTGTGATCGAATAGAATTTATTAAAACTTATTTGAATATATTTTTCCTGAAAGAAAAAATGTTTTAATTAACATGCTGGCACACAGGAGAATTCAGGATACTTTTTTTAACAAGGCAAAATCCTACATTATATTGTGTTCAATTCTCAATATGCAAAATGATATATTTGGGGAAGAAAGAAAAAGATAAAAATTTGAATGTCTCAAGGGATTGTCAGAGCCAGGAGAAACATTGGTTTATCTTTCTTTACAAAGACATGTCCCCCCATTACATACGCCCATTGCCCAATAATATATACGAGAGATGACATGGGTAACACATACTCCTATAGGAGAAGTGTCAAAATCACATTTTATATCACCTATACCAAATAAGTGTTGGCCCAGTGGTGATAGGGACTAGCTTTGGTAGGACGGACCTTTGTTCGAATCCGCGCAACACCCTTGAGAGAGGAATGGAACCTAACCACCCCGAACTTGGCCTCGATCCGAATGTAACTCGAAGGGTGAACCGGGTGCAAACACCAAAAAAATAATATTTTATATCAACTATAACTTAAAGTTATACTAGTATTATTAACATCTTCAGTTGATGTTATCGAATAAGGTATTTTGTATTTGCTACTTCAGATTTGTAACTCGCTAATTCACAATACTTATAGAAGTATTAGAGGCTAAATAAACTAATTATTAATTGTTTTCGTATTATGTACATGTTTTGTGAAATGACTTGTGAGTTAATCTATGGCCTTCTTTGGTAAATAGAGATTTGGGGCAAAATCAGAGGTTTTAACTCATATTAGAAGATTTGACTAGCAATTTTTTAATTTGAGTGTTTTGTAAAAATTCTAATTCTTATAGAGCAAACTACTATCAATGACACAAATTTTGACCTAGTTGCATTCACTAACATCGCCTTAGCTTTGACACTATCACAAAACACCTCAAAGTTGACAACTTCAGATAACTAGTAATGCAATGGTCATGCCAATATATTTTTTTTGATGCAAATGTGACATGGCAATATGGGGAAGTAGAAAGAAATTAGAAGATAGTGTTGTTGCTAATAGGAGGCAAATAGATTGTACTTGTGGCATAAGATCTAGTTCTAAATTTTTTTCTAAATGTTGGTGACCATCATGCCACTAATCCTAAAGTTGCTTCTTTTGAGATAATTTTTTTACAATGCCAAGTTGGTGTAAAAGATTATTGCATTCGAAGCTAAATCTTTCTCATTGTAGCTTCTCTTTTTATCTCTATTCCACTTCCTCCGCTTTTTTTAAATCCGTATTGACTTTTAACATTATTCACCTATATAAGGAATTGTTCTCTTCGGCATAAAACAGCTGAACTGAATTGAATTGAATTGATATGAATAGTGATATGTGAGAGTAAAAATATTGTACAGAGCTGAACTGAACTAAAAATAAGCCCGGGAAAACATGCCCTAACTTTGACTATCTTTTGTGATTTGTATTTAAGGAAAAATATAGTCATGTATGATCTTGTTAGATTCGTCTCAATATATATTTTCATAATATCAACTTTTTGTAATTTTTGCTTATTGATAATTAGAGATATAAAAGGTTAAAATAGTGCATTGACATATGTGTCCAAGGACAACGGGTCAACTAAAAAAACAGACATAGTATAAGGAAAGAGGGGAGGACTTAGTGTCGGCCCTAATAAGTTACATAAATACTTTATAAAAAACACAAAATCAAGTTTTTTATAAAAAAAATCAACAAAAAATGCACCATCTCTAACTTCCTTCCCATCATCTATACTAATATATTAAAAGGCGTGCGTAAACCAGGAACGGTGCCACGTGGCGCTCTCCCTAGGCAGTTTTAATTCATGTAATCCATGTGCAATAAAAAAAATTAGAAATTGCATAGTATAAGCGGTTTTGATCCCGTGACCTCAAGCTCATGTACTAAAGTTTTAACCACTAGACCAAGTTATATTAAGTGCTATCATATCAAAGTACAATATTAATAAATAAAAATTTTCTGACTCGGGGCATAGCCCGGGCCTAATAACTAATTAACTATTAATTCCTGACCTATCATTATTCCTGACCTATCATTAGACTACTACTTCCTTCGTTTCTTTTGAGTGCAACACTTTAACTTTTGCATTATTCACATATTTTACTTCAACAGCATTTTTTTACTAATATTAAAAACAAAAATGATCATATAAAATATTATTGGATTTGTTTCATTGAATATTTTCATCATATCAACTCTTTATAACTTTTACAAATACATAATTAGAGATATTAATGATCAAAGTTGTATATTAGCAAGCATAAAAGTCAAACTGCTATACTTATTTATAAACAGATGTTAAATTGTTAATATATAAGTACCAAGGGAACATATGTACTACTATGTGAAGTTTGAACCACGTTATTGGCTTGTTCACATTTGTGATGATGTTGTAAAGAAAATTTGTCAATTACATGTGAAACTCATACACCAAATTCTGTTGAATTTTGAAACAGAACTATTGCATCTATTGACATATATTAGACCTTAGGCAAACAAGCATATGATCGAGTACGTACTACTATTTCCTTTTTCCATACGAGGGACCGCAATGCCAAATTTTTCTCATTCTTCACAAATATGCTTTGAACAAATTTTTTTAAAAGAGACGGTCTAGTTTTAATATAAAATAGATCTATTTATTAAATGAACTAAAACTAGTCATCGAAAGACATTAACCTAGTCAAATAGTATATTAAAAGGCGCGCGTGACAATATATATACGCCACGTGGCAACTCCACGCAATGTATACACGCCACGTGGCACCTCAATTACTCCATTAAAATTGTCCAATGTGTGTACAAGTGACAAGTCATGTCAATTAACAAAAATAAAATTAGCTTGCAACAAGATTTGAACCCATGACCTCTCGCAATTATATATGATACCATTACCATCTCAACCAACTTTTAATCATGTTTTAAATGTCCACATCATTATATATGTACCTTTTAAATGTTGAGTTTTTAATATATTTTGATGGGAATGGAAAAAAATGCATATCAAATTTGTAAAACAGTACCAAATCGGAGCAACTCTCGGACTCAAATACTAATTTTAATATAAAAGTAGACGATCTCCTACAAGACAAACTCTCCTTTAAATTTTTCATTTCCAACAAAGTTGAATATAAATGTAAGCGTTACAAATGACCAGTTGCAAGCGTTACAAACTTACATCTTTGGAATATATTCTCTCTTGTTCAAAATCTTAAATACTTCATTCATTAATTAATCCTTCAATTAATTTATTCAATGCATTAAGACACTTCTTTCCTTTTCTACTACTATAATTTTTAGCCTAATCTTAAGTCAATTTTTCAAAGAATTATTTTACTATATTTTTCTTCCTGGGGGTTTATAACGTCTCAATTCTGATGGTGGGCATCTTATTATACATATTCCAGCGGTATCTTCTTGTCTCCTAGTCAAATTTCTCACGAACCCCTTGACAGTCCTACTTCTTGTATTTGCCTGATCTTCTTCTATTTTTAAATATTCAAATCAAATTCAAATTACTATATTTTTCTCTATGGCCTTATTATATATTACAACTTATTAAATAAATAATTTTGGTCGAACCAATCCAATTCTTAACCTTATTTGATCTTGCTAACAGATGTCTCGAGTCGTTGGATAAACACTATTATATTTCCTAAAATAGCATAAATCTTGAAATGCATTCCAAAATCACGCGTCAATTAGTATAATTCATGTTTAAATTCATTTAATATTTTCTTTTTTATTTATATTATCTAATCTCTCATGGACACTTATTAGCTTTTGCCTTTTTCTTGATTCTTGTGCATTTCTTTTACTCGTATAAGTTTCAAAAAAAAATGTACTCCCTCCGGTCCAAAATATATTTTCCATTTTCTGATTTTCATTTCGGATGTCCCAAAATGTAGTTCTCATTTTAATTATCAAAAAAAAAATGTAGTTCTCATTTTCATATTTAGTTCCACATTTTTTCGTAATTTGTTTAGAAAAACTGTATCCCATCATTTATTTACTTCTTGAATTTTGTTTTTTCCTTTGTTTATTCAACCAAAATGTTACAATTAATGCTCTTTCACCAATTATTCTCCATTCTCTCTTCTAAAATCATCTTTTCCCATACAACATTTAGTTAAATAAACAGAAAAATCTTTACTATCACTCTTAGATTCTACTTGCATAAATTACCGTGAAAAAAGGAAAATGAGAACTATATTTTCAAGACAAAAAGAGTATTAAAAAATTTTTTTATAACGAAATGATAGTCTGAACGTAGAACCGTTTCTATAAAAAAAATTGCTTTTTTTTCCTACCCTACTAATATCCATCCATGCATTTTCCTTTATTTATTTATATCTATTTTATTCTTTCTTTTTACTTCTACAATGTCTTATGTTTCCACATTATGGAAAAAATGCTAACATCATTCTCATTGTGATAGCTTCAAATAATCTCACCCTCAAAAAATAATCACCTCCACACTTTCTCTTTCCACCACCTCTCTATCTCTCTCTCTTTTCACTCCTAACTCTCTTTACACTTTCTTAAAAACAAACCACCATGGGAAAAGCAACAAGATGGTTAAAGGGAATATTTGGCATAAAAAACACTAACACAAACACTAACAAAGACACACAAAATAATAACCAAACTTACAACTCCGGTGACCGGAAAAGGTCAAGTTTTGGTCATTCCGGCAGAGGTTCCGGCGCAAAAAGAGAGTTGTGTAATAATCCAACAACTATTCCACCTAATATTTCTAGCTCAGAAGCTGCTTGGTTGAAGTCATACTATGAAGATACTGAGAAACAACAAAGTAAGCACGCCATTGCGGTGGCTGCCGCCACTGCTGCGGCGGCTGATGCGGCGGTTGCAGCTGCTCAGGCTGCTGTTGCGGTGGTTAGGCTTACTAATCATGGACGGGGACCAATGTATCCCGGGAGTTGTGGTGGTGGTGGAAAAGAGAATTGGGCCGCGGTTAAAATTCAAACCACGTTTCGAGGATATTTGGTAAGAACGATATATATATTAATTTATGAGTCTGTTGTAGATATAATATGACTTTGAATTAATGAATTAATTTTACTTAAAAAAAATTATATTAATTTGCGAGTTAGTTGATGATATGATATGATATGACTTTAAATTAATGAATTAATTTTACTTTTAAAAAAGTTCGTGAGATTAGATTAGGTTAGTTCTTTTTTAAAAAACAATATGATAGTTTTTAATTTGTTAATACACACATAAGAGTAGTAATGTTATTTTATTAATTAATATTGAACTTTATTTCGAAATTTGTTTTTGAATAACTAGTCTTGCATTGTTTTCTAGTAAGACTTTCACTTACTTTGCATTGGTATAGCCAAGATTGTTTTAAAATAAAAAATAGTATTTCAAAATTACACTAGTATCAAGCTTTAATTTTTTATATACTGTAAATTCTTTGGTGTTTTTGAAAACACGATGTTTAATTTCCTTTCATATAAATACAATTATTGATTTATCCGATAAATATATATTAATCTTTTTTATTATCTAAGATGGAACGCTATGTTCTCTAAAACATAATTAATAGAGTACTAATTGTTGTTTTGCTCAATTTTTGAGCTAGTCACTCATGACTTGCCAAGTCATTACATTTTTTTGGAGGAAAAACGAGCAAATATATTAAACAAGATTAAGTCCGGCTAAAGTTTGAATACAAATCATTACTGTTTTTATCTTCACTAATTTTTATTTACATAATTGGAATTTTTTTTTGTTTTTCGCTGAATTTATAATGGAATTCCATGTTTTAAAATCATGATTTTCCTTAGTTATTTAAAAAAAAGTATGTTTTTTCATCCAAAATTGGTTACATAATTTTGTTGGGTATCTAATTTTCTTTGTATATTTTGATTTGAAAAGGCAAGGAAAGCACTAAGAGCATTAAAAGGATTAGTGAAGATCCAAGCACTAGTAAGAGGATATTTGGTAAGAAAACAAGCTACGGCAACTCTTCATGGTATGCAAGCACTCATAAGAGCTCAGGCTACGGTTAAGTCCAAACGGGCTCAAGCCCGATTCGCCAATTACGAATATTCGGGTTTTTCTCAACCCGAATTCAGAGCCCGAAGATCTTTGGTAATCTATCTTAATCCAATTACAATAAATTAAGTTTCCATATATTCTCATTATTATATATTCAATCTAAATTATAGAAGAAAAAAACAAAAATTATTAAAAGAGATGGTCTAATTTTAATATAAAAGTAGACTTAGTCATTAAATGAATTAAACTAGTTACAGAAAGAAATTATCTTAATCACTATTGGGTTAATTTTCTTTTTAATATTAGGCTTATCATTGCCTAATTTTTATTTAAAAATAGGCGGTATCTTATAAGACAAACTCGAAAAAATAAAAAAAATTGGTAAAGGACCATATCCTTGAATCTTGAATTATTACTTGTTACGGATAAAGTTGCCTACATTTGTACCTTTTCATATTTCACCATTGGCCAAATCCCCTCTAAATTATTGTCCATATAATTTGTGGACCATTCTGATTTCTGAAGTCATATCTAAATTACGCGTACTTTTCAATTTGGTACTCTGCATTATTTAGGCATTAATGTATCACATTAAATTGGCCACCTTAGTTAATTGGAGTTCTTTTGGACTATTAGACAAATATGGTACTTGTATAGGTCTAGATAGATTAGGTAGGTGAATTCTTTAAGTGTGTTATTTGATCATGACTCATGAGTATCTAAAATTGTACGTCAATCGATATAAATAATGTTTAAATTCATTTAATATTTCTGTTTTTAATTATCTTATCTAACGTCGTGTTTTTGTTCTTTAAAGGAAATATATGATGACACAAGGAGTGATCATAGTGCATCAACACATAGTAGAAGGCTCTCAGCCTCCTTTGAAAGCAGAACTATCAACCCAATCTCCGAAGACATACCCAAGATAGTTGAAGTGGATCCGGGTCGACCTAGATCATCATCATCAAGAGGTTGGAGATCGAATAATAGCCCGCGACCGAAGCCTGAACCCGACCCGTATTACCCTCCTCGGATATCCATCCCAAATTGCCAACATTGGCACGATACCGAGTGGGGCCTAACGGGTGATGAGTGCCGGTTTTCGACCGCTCAAAGCACGCCCCGGTTCATGAACATGAGCGGGCCGCCGAACCCGGTTCCAATCACCCCATCAAAGAGTGTATGTGGGGACAATACATACTTCTTAAGGCACTATGGAAATTACCATCAAAACCCTAATTATATGGCTAATACACAATCATTTAGGGCAAAGGTAAGGTCCCAAAGTGCCCCAAAACAAAGACCAGAATCAGGTTATTCTAAGAAGAAATTGTCCTTAAATGAGATTATGGAGTCTAGAAATAGTCTAAGTGGTGTTAAAATGCAAAGGTCATGTTCCCAAGTTCAAGAGGCAATTAATTTTAAAAATGCTGTTATGGGTAAACTTGGTAGATCATATGACTTTAGTAGAGAAGCACAAGTATACCACTTGCAAAGGGAATATGAGTAGTACTACTAGTTGTTTACTAAGTTTATTTCAATGTTCATTTTTATATAGTGTCAAAATTAAATGTTAGTTGTACCATTTCGGTACATTATTATTATTATTATCTTTGATAGCTAGCAATAGCAATGTGATACAAGAAATGTAAATTGGTTTGTTGGGTATGATTTGAATTTGTCAGCATTATAATCTTACATACCTTATTGTTACTTCAACCATGTGTAATGTTGCACTTTGAATTTAAATTACCTCAGCAACTATTTGTTTGGTTATATTGAGCTGAATTTGTAGTTTAGTATATGGAGTATTTGCTACTAGCTAGGACCACAATCTGTGACACCACATGTCTAGTGTGAATTTGAATATCTCAAGTATTCTTATTTGAAAAAAAAGAGGGAAGGGAAGATACTATTACGTAGATGATGAGTTTGATGTAAGGGTTTGTTCTCCCCAACTTATTCTCAATTCAATTTAGTTCGGTTTTGGACAATACTTTTACTCGATCTCACATATCACTATTCAGTTCAATTCAGTTCAGTTCAGTTCAGTTCAGTTTAGTTCAATTCAATTTGGGTTAGTTCAACTGTTTTATGCTGAAGAGAACATAAGTGTGTTTAATTAGAGGATGATTAGCTTAAGTACAAATTTACAAAACTAGCTTATATGTAATTATTAAATATCTAACTCTCAAAAGTAACCCAAAACTAGATAACTCAGTATTCAATCTAAGCTAATAGTGACCTCTTCCAAAAGAGTAGTTTTTCCCAAAAATTAAAAGAGCTAATGATGTAATAGTAGTGGTCCAAACTAATTAAGACATAGTACTAAGATGTTAGTACTAATAATCAGCTTGATAATACTAATAATCAGCTTGAGAAACAAAATTTGATTAAACGAATATCCAATAGAAACTCGTGTCATGTTTAATGACGCGAGTACGTATTTCAATTTTTCATATTGTTATAATATATATATATTTTTATATCAATGATAATAGTTCCACTTCCAATACAGATTTGATTATTACTTTTATAGAACTACAACGTATTCATATTATCTATACGCTAGACATTTTTAATCTATTGCAATATTGATGATAGAGTATAAATCTATTCATGGGGCCTCAACTATTAGGTTAAGCTTTTGGTTGAGTTGGTCCTTTGAGATGGTATCAGAGTCAGCGTGACAAAAAGGTCACGAGTTCGAATCTCCTCCACCCTTCCTTTCTCGTTCACAACACCTCAATCTTAACCACTAAGCTAAAACATCCCATATATTTGTTGCATTCCCACTATGTTCACTTGTTGAAATCTCAAATTACATCATGTATATTTGCTGCATGACATCCAATAATTAATTATAGAATGACATTTTAAGGGTAAATTTGAAATGATGAAGTGAATAAGGCCAATTTTGAAGTAGCATGTGTACAGCATTCCTTAAGTTGCTTTCGTTTTGTGGCATTTTGTGAGTGAGAAGGTCTTCGAGAACACAAAAAAATGAACGGTGATTCAAATAATTTGGACTTATCTCTATCAAAATTTTCAGAATTCGAAAGCATTCAACAACAATTTAGTAGGATGGGACCTAAAGTCTTTGTTTGATAATGCTACTATAAACTTATGAATCTCATTCTTCTGCTTTTTTATTTTGGTTTGAAAGTCATTCTTATGCATATTAACCTTTGTTTTTACCATCTTAATGCATTCTGTCCTTTTATGTTAAATAGATATAGCAGCTGTCATAGTAGTTAAATCTAATGCCTGCTACATGTGGGTAACATCTCGATAGTGATTTTCTTTCATCTTTAATTTCTTTTTAGATATCAATTATTGGTTTTGTAAGAGACCGTTTAATTTTAATTTAAAATTAGGGGCACTGTCCAAACCCAATATTATACCACCTATTTTTAATATTTGACTAGTTTAATCTATTTAGGGATCAGTGTAATCTATTTCGTAATCAGTTTAATCGATTCAGTAATGATATTCTTTAACCTGGCCTATTAAGTGACTAGTTTAATCCATTTAGTGACTAATTTAATCCGTTGGTAAGACTAAGGAGTTATTTTTTGAAAGTGTTTGTTGTAGTTCGAGAATCAAGAAAACAAAGAAAGGATAAGGGAATGGATACCTAGAATAGTGTTAGGTTATAGTGAAATGGATTTGGGATGTTAAAAAAATTCAGTATTAGGTTCATCTAATTTTATGCTAGAATTAGACCGCCTGTTCTAATAATTTGTGTTTAAATATAGGACTATAAGTTGATCGGTTACTCTTGCTCTATATATATATATTCACTCGTATAATTGGCCGGTTATTGTGGATGTCAACTAACTTGGTTAAACTCTTTAGAGGTGGTAATTAAGACTTAGGATCAAATCTTGTTTATATCATTGTCCTTGTTGAGAATGAGAAGGAAGGTTTAGAAGAAAATGAGGAGGTAAAAACCTAAATAGGTCATAGCAAGACCTATATACTTTATGGAAACTAGTAAGAAATCGTGTATGTTTATCTAGCAATAAGATCCCAACAAAAAGAAAAATCATTTCAAAATACGGAAAAACTGATAGTAACAATTCTAACTATAATGAATAATTTGGAGTAATTGTAAGTTTACAAGTCTATTTCAAAGTAATATCATGTGATTAATTACTTGTCAAACATACTAAACGAATTCTTTTCTTTGAACCATTATTGCTTCTCTATTCTTTATTTCCCAGTTTGGCTACCAACAAATCCGTTTTTCTTATCTAAAGAATAGTTGGCCAGTTTTTCACGGTCCACGAGCAGAACCAATAGTTAGTCTATAGCTCTTGCTCGTGTCCAATTTTCTTTTCCTTTATTCAGGGACGTATTAGGCACTATGGGCCTGTTCTCCCCAGCTTATTTTCAGTTCAATTCAGTTCAGTTCAGTTTAGTTAATTCAGTTCAATTCAGATCAGTTCAGTTCAGCTCTGGACAATACTTCTACTCTCACATATGGCTATTCATTTCAGTTCGGTTCAGTTCAATTCAATTCAATTTAGCTGTTTTATGCCGAAAAAAAGAAACCCTATGCCTTTTTTTTTGAAAATATTTCGTAAAGACACGTCCTAAAGTTGAGATTTTTCATATCTAATCAATCGTTGATGCGATTGTTTCACGAAGATGAACCACAATTGGGACCCTTGAGATCAATATTTCCTATCATCACAGGCTTACACAACCACAACCATTTAAGACAACCACATATGACATATATGATATGATATATACACTACCACCACAATCATCATCTTAATTCGCTGGTGAATAGTGATTGTCGCCAATCCTATTCAAGCTCAACCATTTATGTTTTTCTATAGCTGACCCTTTCTGTCATATTTATTCCCAGCAATTGCAAAGCTAGGAGTTCAAATAAAGAAGGTCCACTCAAAAATATAAAATAAATATTCCAGAAAATAGGAAATAAACAATTAACAATATTAATAAAGTTGTATCTCCAAAAGACAAACTACATTGTCAAAGAGATAAACATGAGAGTAGTCCTATCGTTTTCACTAGTATTCTTTTGATCTTATCATTGAGTAATAGAGAAAGTATAATTGCAGGAATATGCTACAATTACTACAAAGAACATCTTCATAGATTAAGGATGCATTCTCATCATCCGCAAAGATGTTTTACGTGGCCTCTAGATCAGAGTGCTAGTCTAAGTTTGTTCTCCTTATCAAAAAAAAAAAAAAAATTAAGAGTGCGTTCTCTTCGCCTTAATGGAGAAATAAGTTTTAGTTCCTTTAAGCTCAAATTAGTTCATATATGTTCTAATAAGTTCAATTAAGTTGTAATACTTTATAAACTAAGCTTCAATAAGTTTTGATTAGTTACTAAAAATTTAGACAAATTCAAATAGGTTCAGATAAATTCAATATAAATAATACATAAAATGTATATTGAGCACAACACATCCTAATTTTTTTTTAAAAAAGATAAAAACCATAATACCAAAAATGTTACCCTAAACACAACCAACCATAGGATATATCTTTTAGAATAGAGCACGAAATCACGTTAAAGTACCTATCTATATTAGTACTAGATGTCAAACCAAAAAAAAAAATGATGAGCATATCTAACATATCGGGCATAACATGTGCATGGTTTTACCGGATACTATTTTTTGTTTAATTGAAACTCTCTCTTTTATGTATATTTTTCTCATTTGGATTTTTATATGAGTAATGAGCAAAAAATTATCGTGAATATATACCATGTTCATGGTACACTCAGGTGTATTGATAAAAATTATCTAATTTGCTGAATAAAAATGTAAGAGCAGGTCAATAAAGAAAATAAGAAGAAGAGAAACTCTGTGATTTATGCAACTCCTTTAATCATTCACAAATCACAACTCAAAAAGCGCAACTCTGTAGGTAATGGAAGCTAATTTAGTTAAAGCAAATTAAAGTGATTTCATTGCCCAAGTAAAAACATGTCTTATAGTAATGATTAGTTATTGATTTGATGAAAGTTTTAAAATAATGCAATAAATTAGCAAAACCAAGATGTTTCACTTTTTTTTTTTTGATTTGGTGTAAATATTTTCGTCAGTTTAATAATAGGACCACACTTTGCTGCTGAATATTTCGTGAAGTGTGACCTTTGTCCAGCGACCGTGGACTGGTTTTAGTCACTCCCAAGTCACAACTGTTAAGCCTATAATTTCAAATTTTTGCCTCAAAAAGTCGATTTTGTGAGCATGTTAATTGAACGATATTCTTAGAACTTTGTGGGTTCTTTTTGACTGTATAGAGTAAAGATTTATTTCTGGGCCTTAACTATTATCTTAAACTTTTGATTGAATCGGTCATTTGACATGGTATTAAGAGTTAGCTAGCGTGATAAAAAGATCACGGGTTTGGAATCTCATCCACCCCTTCTTTCTCAGTGGAATATTTAGCGTCAAGTATGAGGGAGGCATGTGCTGCATGCCTGCATCCACACTTCAAGCCTGAAAGGCTCTTATGTGAGGGGCGTGATAAGAGTATAGATCTATTCCCGAACATCAACCATCAGCTTAAACTTTTAGTTGAGTGCAGACTCAACTGTTTAATCTAAAATCGCAATCTTGAGACGAAAGGATAAGTGTGGTTAGTAGAACGTAACCTTATGTTATGACCTTGCTAAGACCTAATGGGAAGTGAAAAAGTAATCTAATGGAGAAGATTGAAGATATAAATCAAGTTATGAGTTTGGCTAGATATATTTCGATTCAAATATAGATTTTTTGATCGAGTCATTTTGGCATAAATATGTTTCTTTTTGTCTAAATCGTAATCTTTGACGTAGATGTCATTTAGTTTAATTGTCAAAGTATTGTGATGAAGTTAGTAAAAAAAATGGGATCAAACACGGTCTATGTCATTAGTACACTTAGTCGCTCTAACATTAAAAAATGACATTTGCGCTTTTCGTCTTAATTTTTTTTGTTCAGCCTAGTCATTGTAAATTTTGCCTACATATGATTTGTTTGTCTGGCCTTTCTATGGCTAAAATTTACCTGATTGTTGGAAAATTTGGCCTAATATGTGCCCTTTTGGCCTATTTTCTCATTTCGACTAATCATGCATCCTCCTTTATGGCAAGTTATGGTAAGTTTCGCCCATATGTTTGTCTATCCTAATTTGGATCGAATTAAACTACTTGATTGTTGATTATTCTGCTTGGTTTTAATATGGTAGCATGAGCTTAAATGCCCTAAAATGAACATATATATAATGTCCTAAAATTGCTTAATATCACTTGAAAAAGTTGTCCGATAACCAAAAAGATATAAAAAAAAGTTGGAGTGATTGAAATAACGATACAAGAGAAGAGAAGATCAATTTTCGTACACAAGTTCTTCGTCTATATGTGTTATTCAGATTATAACAACTATAGGATGTTACCTCTGTGCCAAGTAAATCCATGCAAATATTGTTGGGCGGAGAGAACAAATTAGTGGCAAAGCTTGGTTTGGGCCATGCAAAATTGCAACGTATATAGTACTATTGTACAAATGTCACCCTCATTACACATTAAAAAAGAATGTCGCCCTCATTTGCAGCTAGCAACTACTAGCCTACTACGTAGTACTCCTATATACATACATGGTTGAGAAGCAAATTGTATAGTACTACTTCGCTCTCGTTCTTTTGAACTTATTTTCAGTTCAATTCAGACTAATTCGATCCAAAAGTACGAGACTTTCATATAGTCCGTAATTCCGTATATATGAGCTTGTAACAATGATTTTTAGTTAGGTTGTGTATACGGAACATTTTGATGAAAATTTGATAAAAGACAAGAGGAACTGTATCTAGTTACTGTCTTCTCCAATCCCCATTGTGAATTTAAAGATCGAGACTAAGCCTTTATGTATGATCATGCATGCATGCTCTCAGCTTTATATATATGTCGTCGTCATCACCCTTTATTCCTTTCTTTAGATTTCATAAAATTTAAATAAAAAATTAAAACATACTAGATCTGTTGTATTATATATCTAGTGGAGTACTGGACTGTGGTTAGAAAATGATTGATCATACTATATAAAGTACAAGTTCTGATTTAAGTGAAATTAATATCTTATTTAAGGGGTGTGCTCTCTTCACACGGTTTCTTAAATAAAACTTATTTGTGTTTATTGAAATATATTAGAACTGGGCACGACGAATTTTTTCGTCCCGGATCTTCCTAGGGGCCCAGGGTCCTTAATAATGGCTACGGGCCGGGTGCTTAAGACTTTCCTTCCGTAGGGCCTTCGAATGGCGTCGAATGTCCCTTCCAAGGCATGAGTATGTCTTCCTTGGAACTACCACAACCCTTTGGTGCACCCCACGAGCACCGGTACCCGGACCCCGATGGGAGCCCGGAGTCATGGACTATTATCCACGCTTTTTCCCGTTTTCGAGCGATTTTTCGACTTCTCTGGCCCTAATGAATTTTTTCATTCCGGACCTTCCTGGGGGTCCTCGGGGTGCTTACTGATGTACGGGTGCTTCATACCTTCCTTTCTTGCCAACTATTGGCTTATTTTGGCTCTCTCGGTAACGCCCTCCTTGTACTCCATAGGGCCTCCAAGTGGCATTGAATGCCCCTTCCAAGGCATGAGTGTGCCTTACAAGGGACTACCACAATCCTTGGGTGCACCTTATGAACAGTGGTGCCCGGCCCCAACGGGAGCCCGAAGTCGTGGACTATAATCCACATTTTTTTCCATTTCCGAGCCATTTTTCGACTTCTCCAGGCCCGACGAATTTTTTCGTCTAGGACCTTGGGGTTTCAGGGTGCTTACTGATGGCTACGCCTACGAGTGCCTCAGATCTTCCTTCCTTGCCCACTTTTGTCTTATTTTGACTCGCTTTGGCAACGCCCTCCCTGTACTCTGTAGGGCCTTCGAAGGGCGTCGGATGCCCCTTCCCAGGCATGAGTTTGCCTTCCAAGGGACTACGACAACCTTTGGGTGAACTTCATGAGCACCAGCACCAGGCCCCGACGGGTGCCCGGAGTCATGAACTATAATCCACGTTTTTTTCCATTATTGAGTCATTTTAACTTTTTAAAATTTATTTAAGTATATAAATTTATTGGAATTTCTTAATACTTAATTTTTTTTAAGACGGGTGAAGAAAATGCATTATAATTGTATAAGGAAAAAGCAGTTTGTTATCATTTAATCTTATTAATTAGTTAAAGTAATTAATTGTGTATTTGCCTATGTATAATTGTCAAAGTTATCTCTCCGATGTGTGACTTGAAATGTATACAAACCTCCCCTCAGATCAAGGACCCACAACAAGCTTCCCCTCTAGCGATAATCCGTTTAATCATCTTGTATTGCCAACAACTCGGGGAACATGCTGTCGCCTGATATATGGTCCAACATTGTATGCACGTTTTCCCAATCGAACTGTCAGCTCTACCATTTGTAGGGCCCACTAGTCCATATAAAGCTCCAGTATTAGTATGATATTATCCGCTTTGGACCTAGCATGCACGAATTCGTTTTTGATTTCCTTCTCAAAAAGCTTCATGCTAATGTAGTTGGTGAAATCTTATAAACTAAGTAATTTCTCATTATCTCTCCGACGTGAAACTTGAGAGGTATACCTAATAAGAATGTCTCTACTCTCTATCATAGGTGTTATGCAAAGAATCATTATAGACAAGAAATAGTAGAGTGGGCCAATAATTTCATGAAGAACAATTATGCTTTAAAATGTGATAGGTCACATTGTGTAGTTGAAAAGTCAGTCTAAACAATGACAGTGATGTGCTCATATGCGGTTGCGCATCTATATAACGCAAATCACATAGTGGGAGCATAATCCATTCATAAATAAAATTAAGATCTTTGTATTTATAGAGGGAAAGACTCTCTTAAAAGACACTTTAACCTTTTTCCTTCATACAAATTACAAAGTAAAAATATCCAAAATTAAACTATGCTTCCACAACTTTTGTGTTGATTTATACGTCCAAGGCTCAACTTTGAACATATATTATTATTACCAATATATGAGAGATAACATTATCATATAAGATGATGATCTGTTCATTTCAATATATGGTCCACAAATATTTAGCTAGCCTTTCTTAATTCTAAATAATTCGTATAGAAAAATGTATATTATTGTCAATTCACTATTATCTTATTAGAGTATTTACACATCAAAAGACTTTTCAGCTTATGCAAAAAGAAAAATGTATCCAGGGGCAGATCCAGGATTCTAAACTAGGGGTAGCGCAACTTTACATTACTAGAAACTCAAAAAAAAAAAAATCGTATTTACTCAATTCAAAATGTTACAAAATCCAAATACAACCTTGAAATCAATAATAAAAAAAAATTACAATTGTTCACGTCGAGTTCTCAAATTTTGGAACCGATTTACAATCACATCAACTTCTATATCACAAAACAAATCTCAATTTTAACAACATATGAGATATTACTACCAAATTTCCACAAATTCAACAACATGTAAAATATCACTCTCAAATTCCACAAATTCGAATATTCAATAACAATCTTACTTATTCTTCCAACTCAACAAATTCAAACATGACAACAATCAATCAAAACTCAACAACATCAAAAATATAATATATCATGTGCAATGACTTTGTCAATTACCCACCTCCTGCGTGAGGATATTGTTGGAGTGAGCCTAAGTTTGTTGTTGTTTTATTTGAATAAAATGGGTACCTCCCTTCTTTTGCACCCAATAAAATGTGCAATAGGCTTTGTAACTATTAATGTCATAACTCAGATAGTTTAGCAACATATGATACTTAGTGGCATTGGCACCACCTCTAATTTCAAAAGTTTCCAACATACAAAACATAATATATTATGTGCAATAGACTTTGTAACTATTAATGTCATAACTCAAATAGTTCAGCACCATGCGATACTTACTTACGTAGTGGCATTGGCACCATCTCTAACCTCTAACCTCTTGTAACAAGAGACTTCAACTTGCGTACCTAGATCTTGAAGTTACCATATTGTAATAATTTAGGGCCCACGAGAGTTGAACTTGTCTCAGCAGCCTACGATACAGGGCTTTGTCAAGATGTATCTAACTTTCCTTCCTACCCATGGGCTCGGTCTTTCACGGAAATTGTAGTGCTCATATCAAAAACTTTAAATGTGGTCCATCATCTATAATTACCAACATTAGTACATAAAATTTGTAATATGGGTTGGCTTGGGTTCAGCTGGAATTTTAAACTCTAACCCAATACATTTAACCAACTTGTTTGATTAGGTTATGAAGGTATCACGGCAGGTTTGTTCGAGGAATTCCGCTCCAATATGAGTGTTTGTTTTCCTTCCGTTGTATCACTGTATGTAGGGCTGGCAAAAACTGACCCAACCCGATAACCCGACCTGAAACTGACCTGAAAATTCCGGGTTTGGGTTGAGATTTTCGACCTGAAAAAAAAATGGGTCAACCCAACCCGACCTGAAAATATAATGGGTTAGGTTCAGGTTGACCTTTTGAACCTGAAACTAACCTGAAATAAAAATAAGGTTTAGGGCCTTAGACTAAGTTATCCGGACAACCTAACTTATAATATTGGGCCAAGCCCAATAACCCTAAGGCTAAAATAAACAGCGTTTTTTACTGCTACTGACCTAGACCTACTGTACAATTTACAATCAAAAGTTGAAAATCAAAACCCTAAAGACTAGAGAGTAGAGACTTCTCTCCAAAAAAAAACCCTAGACAGTAAATTAAAACTCTAAAGAGTAGAGAGTAGAGACCCATTGAAGATTTGAAGTTCAATCAAAACTGGAATTCGAACTTCTAAATTCTTCTAAATCTTCAACAATTTACAGTAAGTTCTCTCTAGATCTAGTTATGTTCATTTCGTTTTTCGTTTTTCCGTCTTTCGCTTTCGTTTTCTTTACTTTCGTTTTTTTGCTGAGTCTTCTCTAAGTTTCTGGTATGCTGGTGCTCTGTGCTCACATGGTTGATGGTTTCGTTTTTACTTTCATTTTTTTTGCTGAATGTAAGTTCTGTAAATTTCAGCAAAATTACTTTTCTTTAAAGCTTAACAAACAATAATACTAATTACTTCTTTTTTATGCATCTTATGATCTCAAATGGAAGATCTATGTGGGAAAGTCATGGCTCTCAAAGTTGATGATACTCCAACTCCAAGTCCACCTGAAAGTGCTGCTCAAAGTCCACATGAGGCTGCCATGGGAAATAGTCAAACCTGAAGATTTCTATTTTGAATGAATTGAACTATTTTATTTTACTTTTTGCAAGAAATAGTTAAATCTTGAATTTATGTTTTGTAATCTGAAGTTGGTGGATAATTTATGGTTTTGAATGGCTCTGTTTGGGGAATCATTTTAGCTACCTTAAATGATAAGGTGCTAACATATTTTAGGTGCTAAAATGATTAGTAGTGTTTGGGGATCACCTAAAATAAAATTTCAGGTGGCTAAAATAACTTAAATGATAAGTTAAAAAATTTACCTTTTCACAATCAGGTGACTGAAATTTTTAAAAATCTTTCCAAAATTTTGACAATAACTAATTTTGCTAAAATAATTTATTAACTTAATCAACTAATTATGCCAAACAATTAAACTAATCAGTTACCTTATCAGTTTCAGCACCTTATCAGTTTCAGCTTTATCTTATCAGTTTCAGTTAACTTATCAGTTTCAGTTTATTTTCAACTAATAATGCCAAACAGAGCCAATGTAGAAAGTTGAAACTTTAATTTTTACATCTACAGACTACAGGTGCTTTCTGAATTAAGTTGGCAGTATTTTAGTTAGATTATAATTTCGGGTCATTTTGGGTTGATTTCGGGTCAACCCGAAACATATAAGGTCGGGTTTGGGTTGGCGTTTTCGACCTGAAACATAAATCAGGTCGGGTTTGGGTTGAGGTTTTCGACCTGAAATATAAATCAGGTCGACCTGAAATTGACCCAACCCGACCTGATTGCCAGCCCTAACTGTATGTAACTAGAGTTGTGCACGGATCGAGTTGTGAGTTGTGCATGGATCTCGTCTTTGGTTGAAATCGAGCAAGCCGATAGACTGGCTAGCTTATTGGACTCGAGTCTAGCTCAACACCAAAATTCAAAAATGATGTTCATGAGAAGCCCACCATCGAGTGAGCCTCTCATGTCAAGGGACATGATAGGAACGGGCTCGTGTCAAACCGGGACAAAGTCACAAAGTCGTGTCGTCACACAGGTTAACGGCCTTGCGCTGACCCGGCCCATACACAACACTAATTTTCTACTTCATGTTATTGTTAAATATTTCATGTACTTATATTGCATTGTTAGCATCATATAATGTTGCTAACCATAATCTCATATAGTGATTTTTCAATCTTACAATTCCTATTTAGAGTAACTTATAATTTACTACATTATATAACTTTATTATATAAGTATTTTTTTTTGTGAAGTATATATTAATTTTTGTATCATATGTACATGTCTAGGGCTGACAATTAGGTCGGATTGGGTCAATTTTAGGTTGACCTAATTTTTATATCAGGTCACTTACCCAGTTACCCTTAACCCAAACCCGACATGATTCTAATTTCAGGTCGAAAATCATAAGACAAACCCGACCTTACCGGTTTCGGGTTGATCCGTACCCAACCCAAAATAACCTTAAATGAAATTCAACTATAAACACTAAATTATGAAAGTATGGGTTAATGACCTGAAATGAAATTTAGGTGATCCAAGAAATGGGCTTGGCTCAATACGAATAAGAATAACAAAAGATAGGTTGTATAAGTTATGAAAGTCTGTGCTAATTTCAAGTTGACTCGACCTAAAAAATAATCCGACTTCAAAATCAGTTATTCGGGTTATTTTCAGGTTCAAAAGGTCAAACCAAATCTAACCCATTATATTTTCAGGTCGGGTTGAATCGACCCATTTTTTATTTTATGTCGAAAATCTCAACTCAAACTCGGAATTTTCAGATCAGGTTATCGGATTGGGTCAACTTTTACAAGCTCTATACGTGTCTAAAGGCTAGTAATAACGAAAACAATAACAATAACGGTGAGACGTAACCCATATATATATGTCAATAGATTCAAAATAATTGATAATTTACAAGGTAATCCATTCAGAGCCATCAATGAAGCTAAGCGAAATAAAAGGCCCCGCTTCTTCATCAGTAAGTTCTCTGGACCATGCTACTCTCCCTGCATAACTTGCCCCTGGTCCTGTGCATTTGTATTGTCCATAAAACACCGTCCTATACAAATTTCCCAATAATAGTGTTAATCTATGATACAACTTACTTCTTCTGTTCCGTTTTAAATGCAACAAAAGAATATATTTTATATATCTCACAAAAAATACCTCTTTATTGTATTTAAAACGAAACGAAGAAAGTAAAATAGATACCCCAATATAAAATTCTATGATATTTAAATGAATTTAAGAGGTTACTAATTTTTGTCTTTTACCTACCATGTTACTAAATAATGCATGATAAAGTGATCATAATGCAACGACTTCATGCGCATGCTATCCAGAAAGAAGTAGCTAGACATGGATAGGGTTGGAGAATATACTTTTTAATCCTAGAAAAATTAATGTGTGACCAAGGCGATACTCCAAATTATTGCATGATGCATATATTATCTAGATTTTAAATGAAAAAGATCTATCGTAATAAGTAATTATAAGGATCTTAAAATGTATTACGAATTTTAGATGAAAAAAGATATGAATATATTGAGAAAATGTTTAAAACTTATTCGGGTACGTTAGAGAAAAATATTATTGTAGTTTTTTTGCTATTATTTAGAAGAATTGAAGTGATAAGACGAGTTTTTAAGGTTTTTGAAATGATATAATTAATAATGTTTCGTGAACTTTTATTTTGAAATCATAAGTTTTGAGATTATAATGTAAGTTAAGCTTGATCTACTTTTCATACCTAAAGGTCGTGTGCTCAAAACTTATAATGATCAATTGATATCTTATGAATAGTTGACTTGTAGTTGAGGGTTTTGCATGTGATAAGAGTTTCACATGCATGGCAAATTAACTGATTTGACAAAATCTTTTGATATATATGTATAGAAATTCTACTTCCTCTCATTTTCAAATGCCAAAAATAAAATAAAAAACCTTCCGTTCATGAATTTTACTTTTTTGTGGTCAAAGATCACAAAATTTGACCATATTTTGTACTTCCGTATATGAAAAATTAATAAAGCGAGTGGGATCTTGCTACTTGATATATAGATACTCCACATTTTAATGATTAATTTTATGATATCAATTTTTTAATACTATCTGTCCATAATTTTTAAAGATATTAATTCTCGAAACTTTGAAACGGAGATTGAGTGACCTAAAGTTGTTCAAATTCAATTACTATCTCTTCATTTTGTTTTTATTGATTAGATTGCATTACTATTTCTTAAACTATGATGTATTCCAAGGTAGATTCTTTAAGTTGTAATAATATAAGAAAAATTAGGTATTAAGAATCCTTTTGAACTAGAAAAAGATATATAGCTACACATCATTCCAATAAATTTATCAATATAGTGCCAAACAAGTGAATCTATGTACTTTATACTTTATAGCTTGGCTAATTAAAATGAGGTATATATAAACACTAGTACAATTAAGTTAGGGTGATTAAAGTATGTAACACTTGCTAAATTAGTGGATAGTAGTTCTTCCTTTTATTCTCTTTTTCCTTATTTACTCAGAAACCATGTAGGGAACTGTGCATCTAATGTGGACTCTGGCAGCATAAGTAAGATAGGAAATGAGCTTTTTGTTTGAGTACCACAAATTTAAGATTTATATAATGAGAGAGAAGAAAAAGTTTGGAATATTATGGAGGAATCTAATTAGCAATATGGTGGATTTTGGATCTCAGTTTTTTGCATGTTTAGGTTGTGCTCTTTTCTCAATCATAGTAAAAAGAATTCGACTTCTTGCACGGGTGTGTGGGCTAGTCCCACCACTACTACCTAACCATCGCAATGCACTTTATTTTCTAAAAGTAAATTGAATTTAGGGTAAGTTGTTGTATTATCGGACTAGTCTCAATTTACAGGTGAGGTTTTCTCTTACCAATCCTTCTTACAGTTTTTTGGAACATGAGAGTGAGGCGAAGGCACAACTGATTTATTATGGTTCCTTTATATATATAAATCTTCATATCAGTCATCGTTCCATAACCCTAAGTTTATGGAGCAAGTTGTTGTACACGTGCTGATCTTATATGGGCACATGCATAACGTAAAATTTTTTTTAAAGTTGGTAAGATGAACGATCCTATTGAACTGATATCTCATACAGGTATAACCAGTCAGATTTGCAGGTCAGACTCCTTGAAAGGAAGGGGAATGGTAAGGAAAACTTCGTCCCAAGAAGCCCCTAGTAGGATTTGATTCCATGACCTTGAAGTCATGAGGCCAAACCTTTACCACTAAACCAAGCCTTGTCTGGTACATGCATGACGTACAATTGATCGTGACATGTACATTGCTACCTTACTATCGTCACATGTATGTTTTTTTATAGGTACACTAGGGGACTATTAGATATATAATTCGCTACGTTATTCTTGTTGAATTCTAATACACTAATATGTGAACTCTTTCATATTCAACAAACCTATAGGCTATAAAGTTTTATATCAACTAATCATGTGAATGTAACACAATAGTAGTACGATACTATAGTAGGATACGAAATAAAGGAGAGAAATGATAACAAAATAGAGAGACAAAAAATAAGGACGTACATTTCACGGCTAGGGTCACCCCAATTATACCAGCCTTTAGGCATGATAATGTTGTCCATATAGGTGTATGCAAATATGACCCTAGAAAAAGGACCCCATGCTCTTCCAAGGTATAAAGCTCCTGATCCCGTGACCTTACAGTTTACAAATGAGAACCCTGTATCATCTAACATGCTGCTTCTTCCTTGTGCTGTTAGTGCTCCATATCTTATTGCTACTGCATGCACATGACATCCCTGCAACCATCCATTTACTTTTTTAACTTCAATTATTGTCAACTTAATTTATATAATTAGTAGTTATTAGTTATAAACTAAAGTAGAGATGACAAATAGTGTGGGTCAATTTAGTCCATACAGCCCAACCTGTCTCTTAAAAGGCCGTGTGGGTTGACCTCGCGAAAAGCCCGATCCATCCCAACTCAAACCGTGAAATTGGTGGGTTGGTCGTGGGCTAGATTTTTGAGCCCAGCCCACAAAAGCCCGCTACTTAAACTGTCCAACTCGGCCCATGAAACCAATCCAGCCCAGCCCAAGTAATTATTCAACCAAATCGTGTACATATTAATCAAATTGTATATATTTTAATAAAAACTGCATATATTATAACTCAATCAAATTCAAAAATAATGAAATTATTCATTAATATTAATAATTGTATATATTTTAAAGGTTTTATGTAACAATAATAAATGATTATATAACTTTGAAAAAAAATAAAAACTATCATGCCAGCCCGCCAGCCTGCTAGACCCACGAACCGCCAGATCAGAACTACTTCCTGAACCATGAAAATTTAGTAACAGACCGGTGTGGGCCAAGGTTTTTCAGCCCGTGGACCAGTCCACCCAAACCATGAATTTCACGGTCCGGTCCTCGGTCGTGAAATCTCAGCCCGGCCCACGGACTAGCCCACACCAGTAGCCATCTCTAAGCTAAAGCTATGTTGGTCGGACTCTATTTCACGTAAAATATCCATGTCAGGTCCTCAACACTCAGACATAGGAGAGATACTTGGACACTTCAATTTGAGAAAAAAATGAAAAGAGTTTCACAAAATAGTCGAGTAAGACATTGGGACTACACACGCCCGTGCCGGAGATGAAAACCCTAATTCGAACATAGGCTATAAGGGATGATCGATTAAGAAGAATTTATAAAAAAGAAAGAGGCTACAAAAAATTTCGGTCTCTTTCAAGATTTATGCAACTCTAGCATAACCCTTCTCGTTTTTCTTTGTTACTGAAGAGGTTCGAACCTGGGGTAAACCCTTTGGGGATGGAGGTAGAATCCATGTTATGCCTAGTGCTGTAGAACTATTAATGTGTTAACTAAAATTACTGTGACAAAACATGTCAATTAAAAATATTATTAGACTAAATATAGAATGATTATTATACTATTAAGGGATCCAAATATGATCGTTAATTATTATGAAATGATTGAACTAAATAATAAATAAAAAGTAAAAAAAAAAAATTGTAAAAATGATCTATTTATAAGACCAATATTATTCATATCCCAAACGTATTATCTTAAGAAAATCTAACATACAAATTAATTTTTTGAGCTTAGTGTGACCAAGTTAAGTAATTCATATGCTTGGCCTTGAATGAAAAAGCTATAGAGGAATGTAAAAACAAAATTTATTCACATGTAAGCTCTTTTTTTCCTTTTTGTCTACATTTGCATGGCTTTAATATGTGTCAAATCAAAATCTAATATTTTTCGCTATTCTAATGATTTCATAACTTGTCAATGTTAGAGGTTTTTCAATCAACAACACTTACAGACAATGAAATATTACTGCCAAGGTAGGGACAAAAGTGCAACACCAAATGAAAATCAAAAGCTGACAGTCCAATAACTGGAAAAAAAATCCCTATGGATACATTTATCAATTAAGTAGATTAATCGATTACCCACTTAAAATAGCTCGATAGCTAAAAAATTATTAACTCTATTTAATTACACTCTATTATTTATTAACTAATTATTAGGTTCGGACTATGTCTCGAAAAAGAAAAAATTTCATTTATTAATATAATACTTTATGATAATAGCACTAAATACAACTTAGTCTAGTGGTTAAGACTTTAGTATATATACTTGAGGTCTCGAGATCAAACTTTATACTATGTGATTTCTAAAAGATTTTATTGTACATGATTACATGAACTAAATCCCCATAAGGAGAACGTCACGTGGCACAGTTTCTTGTTTATGCACGCCTTTTAATATATATATACTAGTAATTAGGCGCTATGTTCCGGGTAAGAAAAAATTTCATTTATTAATATACTACCTTTGTGATAATAACACTAAATACAACTTAGTCTAGTGGTTATCACTTTAGTATATGTACTTGAAGTCTCGGGATCAAACCTTATACTATGTAATTTCTAAATTTTTTTATTGTACATGGATTATATAAACTAAAACTCCCTAGGGAGAGCGTCACGTGGCACAGTGCACGCCTTTTAATATATTTGTATAGATTAAAAGGGTTAGTTTTTTAAAGTGATTATAAAGATCTAGCCCCTATTTTTCAACATAAGACAAAAACGCATATGGTCCTTGAAAACTTTGTGCTAACTTATATGTTATATCTGGAATGTCGTGTATAAATCAATAATATCGCTATTAAACGTTAATTTGAATCATTAAGTATGTTAAGTAACCTCCTAAGGTGATTCTAAAAAGTAATCTTATCATCCTTGAACAAGGTTAAGGTATAACCAAGTGGTGAAGTAACCTAAGCTAATTAACTAATTGCGTGTATTAGAGCTTCTTATATATTTTATGTGATGTTGTCATGTGAAAACCACGACATATGAGAGTTTTTTCACATCAAATGCGGGAAATTAAAAGATCGATTAATTCATAAGTCTGGTAGGTAACTTCATGTATGTCAATTAGCTTTATGATCGAACTAAACTAAATTTGTATGTGGTCAGACTCTTCTCTAACGATTACCTGCATATATATTTAATCATGGTAACAAATGATCCTAACTATTATCAATCTGAAAAAGGAACGGAACGTAACGTTGATTAAGCTCAACAAAATTAATTGCTCCAAGAGGCGAACATGTGATTTGCTTAAGCATGAGCCAAATATGTTTTCCAATCACCAAATTTATAAGCATTAATATAGTTGTTAGTGATTAGAATGATATTGATGATTTGTTACATTTGTAATGACTTGTAACAAGAGTGTACTAATCAACAAGGTAACAAAATGATACTATAGATTGTTACAATATGACCATCATCTAGTACCTTTCTATAAATTGTTTACTATTTATTTGCATTTTCATAGTAGGGCAAAGAATGAATCTTATTTCTAAACAATAGTCAAACGCAACTAGGAAAAGTGAGAATTAAATGGTAATCCCTCCGTCTCTAAATAGAGTTCCTATTTCTATTTTGGGAGTCAAACTTTAAAATTTTTGACCAAATACTCTTACTAATGTATACAAAAAAAGCATACTCATAAGGAGTCTTGTTAGATTCGTCTCGGTGTGTACATTCATATAAAAATTATTAAAAGAGACGGTCTAATTTTAATATAAAAGTAAACCTAGTAACTAAATGGATTAAACTAGTCACCGAAAGAAATTAACCTAGTCACTATTGGGCTAATTCTCTTTTTAATATTGGGCTTACCATTGCCTAATTTTAATTTAAAAGTAGGCGGTCTCTTACAAGACAAACTCACATTCATATTATCAACTTTTTATATTTTTACTAATAAGAAATAGAAAATATCATAGGTCAACAATACGTCTTGAAGACTGTACAAAACGAAACAGAAACTATATTTTGGGACGAATGGAGTAATATTTACCTCAAAAAGAGAGAGACCATTGCCAAAGATGAAATCAACGGATCCCTCGATGTAACAATCTTTGTAATAATGCCTACCAACATGATCATAAAGGGTGTCTTGTGCTCCCAAAAATTTACACCCCACAAATGCTGCCGTATCTGCTGATATTCTAAATGCCACTGCTTGCGCACCTACTGCTCCTGGTTGTGGTACTGGGGTAGTGTTCTGCATGAATAATCCAAGTTTACTACTTCCTCCCTTTCGTTTTAAACGTGATAAAGAAATATTTTATATTTAACAAATAATACCTCTTTGTTGCATTTAAAACAAAACAGAGGAAGTACTTTTTTTTTCTTGTTTTCTCAAAACGATGTGGTGAGACTCATAATGCAATACTCCCTCTGTCCCAAATTAGTTGCTACATTTGCTTTTTCACAGTTTACAAGATGCAACTTCAAACACCAATATTTTGAGTTACATATATGAAAAAATTATAAAAATTATATATTTGAAAAATACAAATTGGGACTAGTCAAACATGACTGTTTTTCTTATGTATATGGAGTAAAAGATGATCAAAGTTATGACGTGAATAGTGTCTACGGTCAAAATGTAGCAACTAATTTGAGACGGAGGGAGTAGGTCTTTTGGGATCCTTTACCCGAGTCACGGTCGTATAAGAGGGCGTGTAAAGTAACGTACAATTTATGATCCTTCATCTTAGAGACTCTAAAATTGTATTCTATTATTATTCATGCAAATGCTACTATTGTTTGTCTTAGGGTGTATTGTTGGACAAATGGTTTTTTTTTGTTTTGAATTATCTTTTTGGATACATACTATAAGAAGATTCTAATGGATTCTTTCAAATTGTAAAATTCTGTAAACTGTATGTAAAAGTTATTGGTTATCAAACAATTTGTATGTTAGAATATTTCCACCATTCACTTCACCGCATACAACAATATAATGTTCTTAATTTGTTACAAGTACTTAAAAGGGGCATCAAAAAAGTATATATCTTTACAAAAACATGTAAGTCTAGAAAAAACATGTAATGTTTTTTAACATGCAACTTTTTTGCAAGAATTCAATTTCGATTTGAACTAATTGTCTAGTACTAAGTGGGTTGTTGTATGGATAATGGACGTTAAAAATATACTAAACATTCGTTGTATTTTTGTTTTGTTCATGCATCCGAATTGTAGTATTGATTCCAAAACTATTGATGTATTTGCTTACAAAAAAAAAATTATCAAGGTGAAATTTCAAAAGTTCTAGCATTTGTACTATTCATTATTTTCCTCGGTCATGAAATTAATATATATTTTATGTTCTCATTTTTCCATTAAAAGGCTCTGTTTTGGGCTTGCTATTTCAGGCCAAAATGAGAAGGCTTTCGGGCCAAAAAGTCACTTTAGGCTTGCCCAAAGCAAAAAATTCGGGCGGGATTGGGCCCAACCACGGGCCGCAAAATTCTGCTCAAAATCGAACCGGGCCAAAATAATCAGCTCTAGTTTTATGAAAAAGATGTTTAAAGTGCTAGGAGTAGGGAGGGTATACCAAGAATAAGAAGGCCCAAAGAGTCACATGCAAAAGATGTTATGATACAAAAAAAAATAGCATAACTCAAAGTTTTGTCATAGTGTCTACATTGTTTTGGAGCCTTAGATGTACTTACTAGTTAGTACTACATGTAAATATCAAATTGAGAGAGACAGATAAAAGATAAGAACCTTGAAGGTGATGTTCTTGGCCATGAAATAAGGAGAATTTACAGCAAAAGTAGCTGAATTGAATGTCCCCAAAGGTTTTCCATTAGGCCCTATTGTTTTTGCTGTATCTCCCCATTCAACTATTGTGTTATCTGCTCCTTCTCCTTCTATGGTTATGAAAGCCTTTAGTGGGGGTATATACACCTTCTCCCTGAAAATAACATAAATCAATGTACGAGCAAAAAAAAAAAAGCTCGCTTTAGTTATTTACTTTCATCTCGTGTCTTGTAGACTTTTATGCAAATTTTCTCGACGTAAAAAAATCAATATCAAATAGATAATCCAATTAAAAAAGTTTAATAAAATATAAGCGTTAAATTGCTATGAAGCTTAAGCACAAATGTAGCCTAATAATTCAATAAAACTCAAAATGTAACTTTATATTTCAAAAAAAAATAGTCTCTATCCAACCATTGTATATCCTATGTGGCATAACAAGGTACACATCAACTAACCAAAAACCAGTTGTGTCACGTAATAATACAATTCTCTCACAACTCCGAAAAATCAAGAAATTTTGCAAATTGATTAAAAGAAATTCTAAGATGGTCTGCTACTCTTATTACGAAAAGGAAAATTGGTTGCGCCACGTAATATACACAAACGATTATAATATAGTCATATGGTATAACATCTTGAAAATTAGTGATGGGACTGGCTTTGATAGGACGGACCCGTGTTCGAATCCCCGCAACATCCTTGGAAAAGGACTGGAACCTAACCACCTCGAACTTGACCTCGATCCAGATATAGCCCGAAGGATGAACCGGGTGCAAACAAAAAAAAAATATGGTATAACATCTAAACATTAAAAGGTTAAAGAGCAATAATCAAACCAAATGCTTGACCTACACCAAAAAAAACAGAGCATCACCCAAAAAACAAGAAAAAAAAAACTCATAAACTTGAACATCTAACTCTTTTAATGATTATAGTCCATTATACAATCATAAAACAATGATCATCATAATTTCCAAAGATTTTAACATTATGGGTTCAAATTAATAATCAAATAAATAACATATAAACCAAAATAACAGAGCATTTTTACAGTAGAAAAAAATATTCAAAGAAAAAAAAAAGATAGAAAAACTTACGAGTAAGTTCCAGCTTTAACCTTGATAATAACTCTGACAAAATTAATGGCGGGAAGAGAATCAATGGCATCTTGTATAGTAGTAAAATCTCCAGTAAGAAGATTTTTACTAACAGTTAAACTATAAGAAGGAAATAATTTATTTTTGGCTGTTTTAAAAAGGGTATGTTTTAAACTACCAACAAAATTAACCCACTTCATAAATTGTTGTTCTGAATTCCATGTTTGTGTCATATTTATGGTTAATTCTTTGGGATTTGGTTTTTTATGTTTACCATGATGAACATTATTACTACCATGATGATGAACTTTAACATGTTTATTTTTATGAATATGATGAGTTTTTCTTCCATGGCATAATTTTTGGTAAATTGAGCAATGTAGTAAAAAAAGAAGAAGAATTGAAAGAAATAATTTTTTTCTAGACATTATGAAAATTTTAATGAAGAAAAAAAAAGTGGGTTTTTTGGTAAAGAGAAAAGAGAATGTGGAGGGAATGTTAATAATGTGATATGAAGTTTTAAAAGTATGGGAAAATGTGAGTTTATATATACTTTGTTTTAGGTGAAAAGTGAGTTTGTTTTATAGTAGTATAATGGAATGAAAAAAATTGGTGTCACGGGTGTTTTTGGTGACAACAATGCAAAAACAAGAGAGAAAGAAAGAAGAGAATTCACAGGTGAAGAATGTAGGCCATGAATACATGGGAGGCTACCACGTTTACACTACTACTTTTTTTTCAATGACAAATTAAATTTTTGGGGTTGTGGAATTTGGATATGCTAGGTTAATCAGATACGAATTGAGTGTCTACTCCGATATGGGTGTTACGTGTCCGACTCAGCTATTTTCTAGAAAAAAAAGTCAAGTTTTTAGTTTAAAATGAAGTATTCAAGTAAAGTATCGTGTCGGACACGCCACGACACCCAGGTAAATGAAGGTGTCGGAGTAACACTGATGATATATGTGTATGTTTTTGCTTTAACATAATTTTGTTTTGGGTAGTTTCTTTTGAGGTTGGTGTAATTGCCCCGTGAGTGTCTTTTCTTTGGCTGGTTTTGTGTTTGTTTGTGAGTTGTGTATTGATTATTGCTTACTTGGATGATTGGATGATTGGATGATTATGTTATCGATTGTGTGTTTTAGATAGTCTTGTGTTAAATAATATTTGGTGAACAAGTTATCCGAGTATTGGGATAGAATACTGTTTAGTGAAGTATATTACAACTAGAAGTAACTTTCGAGACACAAGCAGAACAGAGAGAATTTAGGATGATATATAATTCGAGGGGAGAAATGATAAACATTTAACTGTTAAGGAATAAAAAATAGTAAAAGGTTGAAAAGGTGGTGATGTGGGTCCCGGGGAATAGAAGAGGAATAAAACACTATTTATATTTCATGAACAGTATTTTTAGTTGCATAAACACTAGTTGTAGTTACACGGACACTAGTTGTAGTAGCATGAACACTATTTATTAGCATCGGAATTTTCGAGATCGCTTTTTTGTTTGACTGACAATTTGCAATTTTCGAGATCACTTCTTTGTTTGACTGACAACTTTTTCCCATATACATTGACAGTTTTACCTTTGTTAGATGTTTGCAAACATCTAGCAAAAAGTTGTTTATCATTTCTCAACTCGAGGGTTGTGCATTTGCTCTATGATATTGCACACTAGAGTGAGTAATCATTGACGTTGATCAAAAGTAATTAACTATATTGCATATTTGCATAGAGTAATATTTGGGATGAAATTTAAACAACGAACCACATTTGCGTTATATAGTAGTACATGTAAATATGTAGGATTTATCTTCTCTCTCTAAAAAAACCTTTTCTCTGCCTTCTCTCTACAAAAACTCACACACAACTACCCTAACCTTAGAGCTCGCCGGAGATCCGGCGCCGCGCAAGTTTCCGGCGGGTCTCCGGCGAGTTCCCTTGTGTTCCTTCTTCATTTTTTTACCTTTTTCCGTCGATTTTACTACTTTCCGTCTTCTTCGTCGTCAACTTTTCGCGGCGACTATCCGGTTCCCGGTTATTTTTGGGCCGCCGCTGTTATTCCACCCTCATCGCTTCCTAAATGCCCACCGTGAGTTATTGTGTTAAGGCTTCCCCTCCCCTTTCCCCCTGTTTTGTGGTTTGTTTGTTAGGGTTTCCCCTCCCCTTTCCCCCTGTTTTGTGGTTCGTTTGTCAGGGCTTCCCCTCTTCTTTCCCCTGGTTTCGTGGTTAGTTTCCTTTCCCCCTACCCCTAATTGTCAGTCTCGGGCTTCCCCTCCCCCTTCGTGTTGTGTCCGATTCAAAGGAAAATTTTTAGGGCTTCCCCTCCCCTTCCCCCCCTTCGCGTTGTGTAGGCAGTCAATTAAATTGCAAGGCATCCCCTCCCCCTTCCCCCCTTAGTGTTGTGTAGTCAATTTTCCGGTGGTCGTGCCTCTACACCCTTTCACTTAGTGTTTCTTTGCTTCTTCGATTTAGTATTTTCTGCTTTCGTTCTTGAGTTTTTGGTTGATCTAGTATGGTGGTGGTGTTTGTTCATTCCGTCTGCTTGGTTTTTTTGTTATTTGGAGGTAGTTTTTGTACTCAAAAGGATGGATTTGGTTCATGTGGTTGGTTAGGGTTTTCATGGCAAATGATTTCATGTTTGGGGTTTGTCTTACCCGATTGTAATAATCGGATGGTTCTTCGAGATCTAACCTTGGTTAGCTCTCACACTCGCTTGGTAATGATTTTTTCAATCATTGCCTTAACAAAACGATATCTGAAGACGGCTCCCCAATTTGTTAATTGGGTTTATAGCTCGTCAACTCATGTGTGTTTCTTCTTAAAGAAGAAACCAATAATACCCTTCCAAAAGGGTATTGAGTCACACAAGAATGTGACTCTGTCATGGAACATGACCATAGAATTCCATGTGATAGGAGGTCACTGGTTTTGGTCGTATTGTGAGATTCTACTCTCGCTAGTACTTGGTTTCCCCGCTTATGAAATCAACCCTCTCCACCCATTCCTTTCATCAGGGTTCTGGCGATCATCATCCACCAGACGCAGAGTTTCATTACAGTTCTCTATCACTTCAAACCTCCAGATCAAGCAGTCTTATCCTAGTTTAAGTTCTTTATGGTTTTGTAATTGTTATGTAAGAGCGGTTATAGCTCATTGTAGTTCTTATGTTCGGTTGATAGTTTTAGCCTAAGTTGTACTCTTTTTTTAATTAATGCAAAATTTCTTGATGTCAAAAAAAAAAAGTAAATATGTAGGATTTATCAAATTTGGTTGTGCTACTCTTAAAACTTAATTTGAAGTATTGTTTTAAATCTTTGAAGGTACTACGGTTTGATATAACTACACTGCTTTAGTCCGCTTTAGATGTTTTTTTTTTGGATCCATATGTGCCACGAAGGCAGTACAAAGTACAAAGAAGGGGAGGGGGATTCAAACCTGTGACCTATCGTTCACGCAGCACCTCAATCTTAACCATTAAGCCAAGACATTCTTGGTAAGTCCGCTTTAAATATTAGCTAGCTTAATTTATGAATTCATCTAGTCGATATTGTTGTTTCTATATCTTTCCACCAAACCAAAAAAAAAATACTCTCCATATGCACTACTGAATTCCAAGTACAGATTTAAAAAATTCTTTGCAGGAATTTCTAGTATGTTAAATGTTTGTATTACAACTTAGAAGAATAACACCACTAAAACAAAGGTCCAAAAACATACCCTTTTTACCTAATACACTGTACTAAATTATAATACCGCCTTTAGAATTCAGGGATCGCTATCCTAGTGGTTTTGAGCTTAAACCAAACATGTTCACGGATCAAACAGTTAGTTGCTTAAACAACCAAAATACAACTTTTATTTTCTAAGTACCTTATCAATTCACATGAAGTTGGAAGATCCCTTCACAAATCATCTCTAGTTTTTTTAGTCGCAATATTTGATTATTTTAATAAAGTCATTAGAAAGATAAATGTTGCATCTGAAAGAATAGAGGAAGTATATTTTTTATCGTGCTAATTGGTTGCTTTCGTGTCCTATATATATAGTAATATGGTGGTTTAAGATAGCTTCGTGTATAACGTAAGTTTGATCTGTAACTTAAGTTTGATTCACGAAAAAAAATTCAATTTAGTTATAATAAGTCTAATAAATAGTTTAAGCAACATATAATTTCCAACACCATAATTATCAGCCTAACACATCTTTACGCTGATTATAGATAATAGAGAGGATTTGCTTACTAAATTAATACAATGAGAACCTTTTTTTATTGGTAACTAGTTATTAGGCCCGGGCTATGCCCCGGGTAAGAAAATTTTCATTTATTAATATTGTACTTTGATATGATATCACTAAATACAACTTGGTCTAGTGGTTAAAACTTTAGTACATGAACTTGAGGTCACGGGATCGAAACCTATACTATGCAATTTCTAATTTTTTTTTTATTGTACATGGATTACATGAACTAAAACTCCCTAGGGAGAGCGCCACGTGGCACCGTTCCGGATTTACGCACGCCTTTTAATATATTAGTATAGATAACTAAATAAGCTAATATTGTTACAAAATTCAGGAGTTGGATATAGCTAAAAATAGTTATACACGAGTATAAATTGTCAAGTGTATATTTATCTATATAATAAATATATTAAATGGCGTTCCTAAATAAGAAACTGTGTCACTTGGCGCTCTTCCTAGGGAGTTTTAGTTCATGTAATCGATGTACAATAAAAAACTAGAAATTGCATAGTATAGGTTCTGATCCCATAACCTCAAGCTCATATACTAAAGTTTTAACCACTAGATCAATTTGTATTTAGTGCGATCATTTTTAAAGTACACTATTAACAAGAAATTTTTTTCTTATCCGGAGCATAGTCTGAAATAACTAGTTTTTTATTGTTCAAACTCGGGATAATAGCATACTACAATATTCCATTCAACATTTATTCAAAATTTCATCATGCAATCTAGTCAACTACATATATAATTAATTAGTGACCTAAACTCCAATTTGGTACAAATTATATTTAACCCCACTCCCCTATGTAGAGAAGAGTACAGAAAGTAAAACAAACCAGTAAAAAAAAATATACAGTACATAACAGAATAAAAAAACAGCATATATGTTGTTCACTAACTTCAAGATATATACTTCTCAATTCGCTACACTTCTCAATTCACGGACTCTTAGGCAATTTTTAAAGAAGAAAGAGATAGACAGTAAAAAGAAAAGAGACCCAAAGAAGAGAGAGATAGAGAGAGTTATTGTGTAAAAAGAAAATGTAGCAAATAATGTGAAACTTTCCACATTAAAAAGTGTAGCGAGCATTATAAAACAGAGGAAATACTAAATATTTCTTATTCTTGTGAATGGCAAAGAAAAATAGTGAATAGGAAAGCACTTGATTGTTTACACACATATACTCCACTCATCTTATCCTAAATTGTATACAAAGTGGAAGTATTGCTTGTCTGTTTTTATCAGTTTGTAGCTTTAATCTTCATTTTCTTCCCCCACTCTTGCTACACACCCACCGCCCTTACCACTCTTGCACTGATCATGAAAAAGGCTTGAATGACCTAACAATGGCTTCTTTATAACTATTAGTAAATATAAAGCCAAGATATCAAAGTTGTGGCTATGAGAATTTGTTGAATAAACCGCGATATTTAATATCGTGTACAATCAGCTTATGATGACCTACTCGAACTTGGTGTTTTTAAAGTTTATTTGGGTATTTGAGTGAACTCGACTTAAACTCGAACTTGGATTGATGTTTTAACGAGCTGAAATTGAACAGAGGTGAAAAAGGCCTGAAAAATATGTGAAAGAGCTCGAATATATATTTAGTATGGATTTTAAGTCTACTACTATTTTTGAATGATTTTCATTTTCAGCAATTTCATTTTCAGCAATTTCGAATAAACCGCGTAATATCATGTAAAAACCAACTTATGACCTATTCAAACTTGGTGTTTTTAAAGTTTATTTGGGTATCCGAGTGAGCTCAACTTAAACTCGAACTTGGATTGATGTTATAACGAGCTGAAATTGAATAGAGGTGAAAGAGGCCTGAAAAATATGTGAACGAGCTCGAATATATATTTAGTATGGATTTTAACTTTGCAACTATTTTTGAATGATTTTCATTTTCAAGAATTTCATGAAAAATACTATCAGCATCTCAATATATTAACACATGAAAAGTTTTGACTTTTTTGATGCTATAAATCCTGTAGAGTTACCCCAAGTTCAAGTTTAATTTGTCTCATTATCACCTAAAGAAAAGGGCTTGGTATTGGATGAATCCACAAGTATTGTTATACTCCCTCTGTTTTTTTATCTTTCTCACTTTATTGTAAAAATTATAACGATTGAATATTTCATAATTTACTAATTGAGACTAATCAAACAAGATCTCACATGACTGTATTTTTTCGTATAAATTGAAAAAAATTGAGAAGATTCTCTCTAAGTATGAATACTATCAAGATTCTAAGTGAGAACGATAAGAAAACAGAGGGTGTATTAAGTAATGATAACAGCTACGATTTAAGTTGTGGAGGAGGCAAGTAAATTAGAACTATCCCTATAATAAACCAGATTACAGTACCACAATTCAAATGATCCTGCATCTTTACAGGCTATACAAAAGATTGTAATAAAAAGACCCTACCATATGTATTATGTAATTTACAAGAATCTACAGTTTTTGCACCTACTATTCACAACCCACAAAAGAAAAAAGTAACTACCCCAGCAATAAGATCTCCCTTTCACTTCCAGACTTTAATTGCACCATCTCTACTGCTTGATAACAACAATCTCTGATTCAATTTAACGGAAGCAAGCGAGAGAATTGAGTCACGATGGCAACCAGCAGGATCGGTAGCAGCTGCTGCAAGAACTGCTTTTGTTGTTAATTTCGTAGTAAGAGGTCGTTTCCTCATCTCCTGAGTGAAGTAAGAGGAAAGGATGAGTTATCATATTTACAGAGAGACAAAACAGGCCTAACAATTGGTAAGGATGTATCCAACGCTACTTAATGAACACAATTAGCGATTCAAAGACACTGAAGTAAACATTTAACATACCTGCACAACCTGCACACCAAAGCTAGATTTGCTTTCGTAGAGTTCATCGTTTCCGAGGCCTTTAACAGTGGGCCCACAGACACAGTAACTACGCTCGGGTCTGCATCATATGAGAAGAGTAAGCAAATTTATCTGGAGAATTGCAAATGACAGAAAACAGTGGACAACAAAGTGAATGTAATGGCACCTGCTATGGTCCCATCTGCGTATCTTTAAGTCAGATCCGGCAGTTAACAAGTCTCCCCCGGGTAGAGGAAGTAATGATCGGATACCAGAGAGACGAGGTGGAGGTTCATTCAACTCATCAACTCGGTATTTTAGGTTGACATTTCGTCTAGGGTCTGATTTAGGATTTGCCTTGTTTTGAGGTCTTGCCAATGCCCAAGGCAACTCAGAAAACTCAGCATCACCGTCATTACCTGGCACTCGGAATACCTATGTGAATGAAGCAAAGTAACCTCAGAAATTTGTAGAATTAGATGTGTCGTATCGTAAAAAGCACTAGAACCAGATAACCCCGTCTTACGCTTTACCAAAGAAGTCTAAAATCACTATCCAAACATATAAATATAATGAGAAACTTCTCTACAACCATCCCTCATTTATGTCCATTAAGCCCAAACCAACATTTATCATAGACTTTCAATTTGACCACTCATATATATTATGAGTAAATTGTAATCAATCTACCATCCGCCTACATAGAACTTTTTATGAGACAGGAGTACATGTTTAACATCTCCTAAAAGACAAAAAACTAACTATGAAAATAGTCAAATAATATACTGAAAGCAAGGTTTATTTGTCGCTTCTGAGCAAAAAGGTTATGTGGGTGGCAGTTTATTGACAAATAAAATGAAATATTGATGCAAGTAGTATAAAGATAGAAAAAAAAAAAGGGGAGGGGGGGGGTAATTTGTGCAAAATGAAATTATCAAGGGTGACATGACGCAATTTTTTTCTAATATACACCTAGCTACCTAGAATTATCCTTGAACATGACAATGGACAATCATATAACTGTTACCTCTTAGGAATTGCCATTCTGCTAAACGCAGAGACATAAGAAGGAATTCGACATGTACCTGATGGCAGCTTCCAGTTTCTGCATTCCAAAGAGAAACTTCATTACAGCCAGCAGCAACATAGACAAGAGGCCTACCCATGGCAGAGAAAGGTGTATGTGGTAAAGGAACATAGAGACACATGTTCTCTATAGGGCATGGACGTGGATACTCCCATGAGTTGACCGGTATGCGAAACCTAAGATCCCATAGGGTCAACACACCCCTGGAAGATCCTGATATGAACCAATTTCCACATGGATCTGTCACCAAAGTGGAGATATAACCCTCTTCAGGCTGAGATTTCAATGTCCAAGAATCAGTATTAGCCCTGGTGTCCCAAAGATGAATGCCATAATTCTGAGTGCTGTACATGACCAAATGACTTGAAGAGGCCTCGGCAGAGTAGTTGACAACGCTGAGGATTGCACCTTCTCCAACTTCCTTCTTCTTAACATCAGCAACGCCCGAGTACTTCTCAATAACATTGCCAAGTCCTCTGGAAATATAATCCACAGAGAACATGTGAATTCTGCCATCACATGCACCAACAACAACTTGTGTAGAACCACGAATCATTGTTGTGCACAATGCCCGGCTTCCCTCCAACGGATAAGTCAATCTGGACCTAAATGATATATCCTTTTCTAACTTCCTTGAATCCCAAACCCTCACAGTTGAATCATCAGATGCACTCACAAAAAAACTGTGGTCAGTGGAAACTGCGATGTCGTTGACTGCAGAGCGATGTTCCTGAAGATGAGCAACCAACACTCCACGAGGTTTCCACCCAGAGTCAGGAAGTGCTGAAGTCCAAGACACAGATGGTGATCCAGCTCCGTCACTCGAGGATGGAACATCCTCAACAGAAGTTGCGCTTCCTTTTGTACTGCTACTGCTAGAAACTGCCAAATCTTGAAATTTGCTACTCATATAGGATGCTTGGTCGCTTTCCCTGGAATCAGGTTCATGTACCACTCTATGGAACTGTTTAGTCCCGTTAGCAAAGCTATATGAGCCTGAGATAAGTCTTGGGGCTGGGACTGAACTGGCCATGCCAAATGGTTTGTTCACTGAATCCATCCAAGGCGTGGTAGATGAACCTAGTCCTAGTAAGTTGGGTTGCAATGAAGTGTCCGATGCTGCTTGAGGATTCCCCAAAGCTCTTCTGTCTAGGGAGAACGAGTACAAAGGTATGTTTTCAGATGAGTTTTCATGCTGGAAGCTATTAATACTATTAAGCTGAGGAGAAATCAAGCCAGAAAACTGTAGCTTTTCTGATGAAAGATGATCCCTAATATCAATTGTACTAGAAGAATTGTGAATATAACCCCTCAAAGCTCTTAATTTAGCCTCAGTACTGTCGCTTTCCATTGTCTCTATGTGGTCCGCAGAAAGTCCCCCAATATTCTGATCCTCCAGTTCTTGCGCAGTTTCCGGCCAATTGTCCAAGGATAGCAACTCCTCGTTTTGTTTTAAATCAACAGCTTCCCAATGTTTAGGCTGCGTTGATGTATTGTACCATATTTTCCTCTGTCTCTCCAGCATGTCTGAGCCCCGCGCATTTTCTAAGACTTGGTAGAATACCTGTCTAGAAACAGGAGGCTTTAGACATGAAAGAAGAGCCTTTTCTGAAGCTAACGAAGCTGGCTGTCTGCGCAAAAAAGGGCGAACAACTGGTGCTAAAAAGACATAAGAGTCGACAGCTCCTAAACTCTCGCTACTTGCAGCAATGAAGGATGCAACTGACCTCCTAACCCATTGACTGGGATAACACATCAAGGGAAATGCGTGTTGTATCATTTCAAGCAGCACTCTTTTCCGTAAGAAACCACTGTTACACAGTACAGTTAAACAATCCAGAGTATTCGCTATAACACCTTCGGTTGTATCACTCAAAGCCTGCTCAATGTACGGTGAAAGGTATTCCTCAACACTTCTTTGACCCACAAAGAAGCAAACATACACAATCTGCCCATAGAAAACTGTTCTCAGCTGCTCATCACGGTCATTCAGAAAAGCAGGAAGGATGGGCAACAGAAAATCATTGCTCTGTCTTTGGCCAAAGAAGCAGCACAAACCAGCAATATCCTGCAAAAGTGCTCTCCTAATATTTGGAGTTTGCTTCGGACCCATTACAAGTTCCTGAACAACCTCAGCTATGGATTTTCTCAGATGAGCAAGTTGGGCATTGCTATAAACTTTGAGTGCCTGTCCATTATCAGTGGATGGTGCCAGCGACTTCTGCGGGCCACTTAGTTCATCTAACATACCTGCCTCACTCAATCTTATTGAGTGAACTAAAAATCCATAGGATGTTAATGCAAGCTTGGATATATTGCTAGCATAACAAATACGCACACTTTCCTCAGGATCATCGGGAAGCATAGAAAGCATGGGAAGAATGTATTCAGGAAAAATTTTAGCATCACTTGGAGGAAATTCACGAACTAATGGCAAAATATCGCACAAAGTCTCTAAGGCAGCACAGCGTACAATGGCAGCTGGGTCAGAAAGCATAGCAATAACGTATGGGAGCACACGCTGGAGTCGAGCTTCATCGTCAATATATATAGAAGAATACTTCAACAAGAGTATACAGCAACGCCGCAGCTGAGGAAACTTGACATTTCGTATGCACGAGCATAGCAGAGAAGCAATAAGGACCATACCTTCGCAACTCATATCATCAGGAGGTAGCTGGAGAAAGGGCATGCGATAAGTATCTGATTCATTATCATACTCAGACATCAATAATTTCAAGTCATCAATAGTGATCTTCTTCAAAAAGGCATGTTCTCGTCTCCTAAACACATCAGAAATATTTTGAAGCAGATTAGGAGATTGCAAGCTGTAAACCTCCTGACTTTGCAAAAATTTAATTTTAGATGTATCCTCCTGGTTCATTTTATCAGTAGAAAAATGATTTGAGTGATCCACGTCCCTGAGTAAGGCGCTTAAATCACCAAGAAGTTCAAACTGCTCATTAGCTAAGCCTCTTGTTAGGAGATCTTTCTTCAAAGAGCCATTGGGATAGTTGTGCACTTGTTTTGAGACCATTTGTTGGGATGTCTTACTAGCAGAATTGTTGAATGGTACACCAAGGCCTTCACTTGTCCCAATACTAAATTCACTACCTGTCATTTGCTTAACTATTTCGTGGAAAGCACTTTGGCACATTAAAACCTACAATAGCCATTACCGTAACATAGCATTAGAGACAAATAACAAAAACAAAAAAAAAGATAATCAGGAGAGACATGAATTTTGATTACCCTTGTATCAGAATCAAGAGCGTTCAAACATGAATAGAACTTGTGCAGAAACGGTGAAAAATAGTTGGGAAACACTATGCCAGCATAACTCTGCAGATAACCTTCAGCAGATAGTCTTTCATCGGGATTCAACTGAATCATGTGGAGGATCATCTTGCGCACTCCTGGATCAGGGATCTGGAATGATGGTAGAGAATAAGCAAATTTATGAAGGCACAATAAGTACTAAAACAAACTCTGAGTATAAAACAGTATTTAAATAAATTGATGGAAGTTACCCACAAAAGTTTCAGAGCAGTTCATATACTCAAGGGCCAATAATTAAGAAACAATCAGAAAACAATGTCCTGTTTTGCTCATCTAAAAATACTTATCAAAATTATTTAGAATTATGTGAGCTAAAATGAACTCGTTTTGTACTATCTCGGACGTTTGAGAGACTGAGAGTGCTTTTAGCTTATTTCAACTTATTATATCTAAATCTATATGCGCATGTAAAAAGTTTGAAGCGAGAAGAGCAAGGTCTAAGTAGAAATATAGAATAAAAAACGAGGAATAGCACAGATACTATAACAGTAACAAGTTCACAAAGAAATCAGCATGATTGGTCAAGGTACAGATTGACTGTTGCAAACTGTCCTGATTCCTGAAGGCTGAAAGTGATCGTGTCCAACATTACAAGGCATGATTGATTTGTCTAACAAAAAAAATACTTGTTTGCAATATAAGACGATACATTTCAAAGCAGTACCTTCTCAAGATGCTGGCTGGGATCATATTGCCCTCTTCGGTAAGAAAGAAGCTGAGAAAGTTCAAATAGTGGATGGCCCTCCAAGAAAAGTTCTGCTATCACGCACCTAAACAAGAAAAGGAGAAAGTAATGAGCCCAACAAAAAAAACAAAAAAAAAAAAGGGAAAAAAGCATATTAGGAAGAGCTTTTCCACTGAGTGGAGTAGGTTCCGTAGACCATCATCACCATTACGATCTAGTAGATTAAAACCTAGATGTTATTTTCAAGTCAGATTAAGGGCTTCATACAAAACAACATCGTGATATCTAGATCATCAATTCATTGCAGTTACAGCAAAATGTAACCTTCTTTTTCTAAGGGGAAACCCTTCACGTTTGCTGAAATTTCAGGTTTGAAAAACAAATAAATCGGCCTACCCAGACTAAATCTAATTTCCCAACTCCTACTTACGAAAACACCTTCAAGCTTCTTTCTTGCATATTTTCTTTTACAAGTCTTTTTTCCATTTATTTTACTCTGAACATCCATACCACTAGACACTGTAACCTTTATTTTGGAATAAAAAGCCACCATTTAACACAAAACTTTCAACTATAACTTATTAGCAGGAAAAAAAAAATGACTTCTACATCTTTCAAACCAGCTCAGAATTTTGAAATATCCTATCTTAAAAACAAATTCATTCCTACAATCAAGCTAGTAAAAGATGTTAAAGGCTTACCCCACTGCGAAGATATCCATAGATGGTTTAAGCAGCGCATCAGGTGCAATTGGCATATCGTCTCCATGCTCATAAAATCTCTGTAATATATAATGTTAGAGACATGATAATTCCTTTCAAAAATATATGCCGGGTGATCATGGAAAAAATATAGCATAATTGCATATAATTAATCTGGATGAAGCTTAAACACCAAATATAACATGTATCTTTACTATCTCCAAGATTCTTTTTGGAGTGTTTTCTTAATAGTTTTACATAATATAGTGCAATATATTTTTTTTAATTATCAGTGTAGAATGAAAAGAAATTGCAAGAATCAGTTAGTTATGTTGAATTTGTGTTGGTTACTAGTTTGTCGATGATATGAAATTGATCTGACTCAAAGGGAACTCTAGTTGCGCCATTGCTACCCTTCAACTCTGATGCTCTCACAAATACAGTTGAAGTTCTGCTCCCAGCAACCATATCAGACAAATATGTTATGGGTTAAACATTTAGCATGTAAGAGTTACCACTAGGACATAATGCATGTCCATGTTCATTAATCTTGACCTCATTCAAGGACTCTCAACTTGCAAGTACCAGCAGTTACTGAATTCAACTTTGAGCTTTAATACCAGCAATCTTAATCTAGGAACTAACGTATAGTAGCCTTTTACTTGGGGAAAATTCACACGAAAACCCTAACTTATTCGAAATCTTTAAACTAATCCTAGAGTTGAAAAACCTGATATTTATTAATGCATATCTCCCCCTAAACAATCTTTTTCTTTTAGTTCGAAATTTGTATGATCACATCAAAGTGATAACATTTAACTCTGGATTTGGCAATAAGGTTCTTTCGGGAGAGATGTTGTCCCTTGACGGATAATCTAGGAGAATAAGTTAAAGCCATTTCTAGGAATATCCTAAGTAGGTTACCATAGATGATTTCCCATCTCTTTTAAGAAATCAAAAAAATGTTTTACTAGATGCTGCTTTCACAAACGAGAGAAAGGAACATTGTTCTACACTCTACATATGATTATAGATAGCAAATGGTAAAATTGATATAAGACTGCAGCCATTAATAATTTGATACCAACAATTAGAATGCGAAAAAAAAAATTAGCAACAGAAACCTACCTCAGGTGCAAGATAACAAAGCCTTCTTCCTCCAGTGTCAAAGAAGAAAGAGAAATCAGATGGATCATCATCAGGAATGTACGTTGGTTTAAATGACGCAAAGTCGGCCAGGTAAACCCAATTCCAGGAAGTAACCAACACATTCTCACACTTAATATCACCTTCAAAATGAGAAAGTGTACACCAATTATATACACAATGCAACTTCAGTAAAACAAAAAGTCAAGAAATATTACCATAATTAAGTCACTTACCATGACAAATCCCATGCTCATGACTCTGCTTCACTGCACATAAAAGCTGAAAAGGAGAAAATTGAGATGTCACAGTGATCAATCAATCCCACCCTAAATGGACATACACAGAGATTAAAACCAATTGCACAAAAACCTGAAAAGCGAGCCACTTCTTCTCAACAAGGCTAAGAAAAGGCCTCGTACTAAGCCGATCATGGAGATTATTGAAGAAATGCTGCCTGAGCAGATAAGCCGCTTTGTCCGTCTCCAGCCAAAACTGCCCACCACCAGTTTAATACCATCAAAATCAGAACTGTCCACATACAGGAGATATAAGAGTATACAGCCAGCAAGCTATCCAATTCCAACAATCAAGTGCAACCACACGATCAAGATAACACGAAACCGATAAGAATTCAACACAAAATACCAGTAAAGCAACTCAAATTTCATCAATAGTGCCAACATCACCAGTACAAAAGAAAACTAATTTTTTCTACACAATGCCAGCAACCCAGTTCACTGCTTCTAGAACCTCATAAAAGAAAGGGAAAAAAAATCCCCCAAAACTGGCAGCAATCTTGTTAAGATTACATCAACACACTTAAAATTTCCATAAGTTATCAGCAATTAGCTCAATCAATGAAATATTTCAATTATCAAAACTAGTAAAGGAGGAAAATTTCAATATTTTCCAAACAATCATAACAACAACCCAGTTCAATTCCTCCAAAACAAAAAAAACCCACATAAAACTAACAGCAACCCAGTTCAATTCCACCAAAACCAAGACAAACCCACAACACAAAAACAACAAATTTCCAAAAAAACAACAATCACCCAATTCAATTTCAACAAAATTAAACTTACCCACCAAATCAATTAAGCAAAAAATCAAAAATTTCAACAGATTTTATACCTGAAAAGGCCAAACATGAGGATGTTGAATTGAACGAAAAGTATCTCGAATATAAAAAAGGCGTTTTTCATACTCTCTTAAGTCGACTTGATCGCCTCTTTTGAAGTAAACTTTAACAAGAACAAGTCCTTCATCATGTTTACATTGGATAGATTTGAAAAAACGACCACGCCCAAGTACTTCTTTAAGAACTAAATTGTAAGATGAAGGAAGATCATGAAGATAATACTCTGTTGCTGAAGCTTGTGTTGTTCTTGCAATTTTGTTCCCCATTATTTGCAATTTTTTGTTTCTTGTTGTTTTTCATTCATTTACTGCTGAATTTTTTTGCAAGTTTTGAAATTTTTGATTTGGGTTTTGTTCTTTTTATTAAGATCATAGTAGCTTGCTTCTATTGATTGCCATAATTTTGTGGGATAAAGAGAATTACTTGGTTTAATTTGGGTGGGTTTTATTAATTTTGTGTGTGTTGAGATTTTGATGGGTGGGTTGGGCTATAAGGGTCGTGGAAATAAGACATTTACATTTTACACAACCCATGAGGAATTCTGCAATTGTTATTGGGTGCGCCGAGAGCCCGAGAGTATGATTTGTATCGTGTTTTTTTTTTAAAAAAAAAGAGAAATTTCATTAATTGAAGGTCAAACGGCATCTACAATAGGTATTAAAGTAAAACAAGATACAATTAAATAAGACTAAATCAAATTCGTCTTCGAAGAAACTACAATGAACCATATCGAACAATACAGCACAACCCTCTTGTATTTGCTGAATCAAGAGGCTATTGATGAGGAAGTCTATCATTCTGATATAGTTTGGGAAGAACATTCTTGATCGAGTCAGCTTGACCGCATCCGAGATTCCAATACCTTCATGTTGAGTCTCGAACTTCAACCAATGAGAATAATTTCTCATACCTAAAAAAAAAGAACCATACTCACAACTCCCATAGGGGAGAAGGAGATTTCCAAAACAGAAACTAAAAACCCCATAACAGGGTTTGAAAAAATCTCATAAAAAGAGACTAATTTATTGAACAAAACAAGAAAATGAACTAAAAACTGAAAATAAAAGGGAAAAAGGGGCTTACCATGGATGAAAACATCCATGGCAGCCCCTGATTGATGAAGAAGGGGTAGGGGAGGCTAGGGTTTGAAAGAGAGAAAAAGAGAGGAGAGGCTTACGAGATTGAAATCTCATTTGTATCGTTAGTGAGTAGATTTTTTATCAAAAAATTGTTAATATCTTACTCTCTCCGTCACAAAATATAGTTCCCATTTCATTTTCATTTTGCATAGTCTCCAAGAAGTACCTTTGACCTACGATATCTTCTATTTCTTATTAGTAAAAATATAAAAAGTTGATATTACGAATTTATACATTGAGACGAATCTAACAAGACCCCTCATGAATATGTTTTTTTTGTATACATTAGTAAGAATATTTGGTCAAAGTTTTTAAAATTTGATTCCCAAAATAGAAATGAGAACTATATTTTGGGACAGATGGAGTATTTGGTTAGTGGTGAAAATTGATTAGGAATAAATGATAGAATTATTCATAATTGGCGAGTAAAAGTTTATCAAAGAATTGTTTTTATCTTATTTGATAATGAGAAAATTGATTGTAAATAATAAAATTATTCGTTAAATATTTATCTTTTATTTACTTTATCTTTATTGAAGATACTGGTTAATTAACCCTGATTCGAACTTATGCTCTTTATACTATTTAAAAGTATCCCCGCGCATCCGATATTGATTGGAATAGAAGATAAATGGTCTCAAAATGTAAGAATATTAAGAAGTGAACTCAAATTCATCCTTTCTATATATTCCGTATGAAGAAATTGAGTTGTTTTTCTCTCTCTTAATTTTTTTAACACTCTATTTCCCCATGATCCTTTGAGAGTCCAATCGTTGGACATACTCTTAAGGAAGTATATATTCATCATAGTAACTTTTAATGAAGTTAGAGAATTTGACTATTGAAATATTGAGAAGGCAACTTGATATTATTTTGTGTCATTATCTTTTAACACAAATCTAATCTTTATCATGTAGCAGATTAACAATCTTCCCTAAGAATAACATGGTGTCACATATGTTTTTGCAAGTATGGCATATAACATGTCTTGTCTTTTGTTTTGGCTAAAAGAAAGATGGACATGTGTCCTAGAATCTAAACCCGTGAATTCTTATCTTATTACTAAATCGTGATTTAATCACCAGTCTGATGTTATTTATTGTCCAAATCAAATACTTTATTAAGTATAGAACATTGACAATATATTAGATGAAATTACAAAGTTTCATTTGAAGGGTCGTAACTTTCATCCTCTCAAAACCGCCATAGAAAGAATGAGTTTGATATAAACAGCAATGTCAGACCTATTAAAAAATTATTCCCATCAACCTTTTTAATAAATTTCAACTTTATTAACCGATCACAATTTTAATGACTCGATCTAACCCAACATACAAAGGTCATCTACAATAATCATTGTCGAGATAACATTTTACCTACATATAAAAACATTAATAACTCTTTTTCAAAAAATATCTAATATTATAGTGTACATATTTCAGATTAAATGAGACATTAGGATCTTACTTTTGACTTTTATATCATGTTCCATGATCTTTGTTAAAGCCGTTACAAAAATGTTATAAAACACCATGCATCACGCTACCATTAGTGTGTTGTTTAGATCATGAAATTAGATGTAGAGGACTTTGACACTCACATTAGTAAGTACTCCCAAGAGTCCCAACTCCCATCAAAAGGCTTTTAAGATCAACTAGTATATACTTCCTCCATTTCTTTTTACTTGCTACACTTCTCATTTCACGGACTCCTAGGCAATTTTTGGAAAAGAGGGAGGTAGAGAGTAAAAAGAAAAAGGACCCATGTGGGAGGAAAGAGATAGAGAGAGTTTATTGCCCAAAAAAAAAGTGTAGCAAGTAATGTGAAACTTCCCATAATGGAAAGTGTAGCGAGTAAAAAGAAACGGATGAAGTATATTTATTTTTTTCATATGAGTCAACAAGATAGTACAAAGTACAACTTGTGACCTAACGTTCACAAAATCTCAATTTTAACTATTAGACCAAGACATCCTTAATAAAATCAACTAGTTTATTAGAAAGAAAAAGCATTTGTGTTGAGATGTTCAATTAGTTGGGATCTCAAGCTACTTTTCTCCATACTTGCTACAAAATTATTACAAAACCTGTCTTTTAAATAGTTTTTTAAATTAATGTAACATGTTCATAAATAGAAACAAAAGATGTACGCATGAGACTACTCACAGTAAAAGTAATTAATTTTCTCTCCTTATCCTTAACATATTAATGAATTTTTATGGGGATTGTATGCATTTCTTATAGTATCAAACATTTTATTTTGATGCTCACGTCAAATTTATGTTGCTTAAAAAAAAAGTTTGGATAATTCAAATCGGATCCAATCTAGTGTCTAAAAATTGAAATTGGATTGGTTATGACTTAACCTCTAATGAGTTTGAATTTGAATTGAAAATTTAAAATCCAAATTTTATTCAAATTAGATCGGATTAAGCTTAAATCCAAACCGTACACGAATCACATTATGATTGGAACATACACATTGGCTGGTAAGGCATGCATAGCATGTAAGGATCGAACCCCTGACCTCAAAGGCCAAGAGGGAGTGCTCTACCCACTTGAGTTAACTCCTATCCTTTCCCCATCCTATAATCTGTACTACAAACTACTCTACTACTGCAGATATACAATCACTAAATTACAAGTCACTAATTTCTTATTTCTAGCCAAATTACATATAAAATCATAAAAAATACAACCAAAAAAATCAGAAAAAACTAAAAAATGAATTAATCAAAAGTAAATCACACTAAAACAACAGATTAAAATGAGATTATTTAATTTCATCATCAACTGAAAACATCACAGTATCACAGATTTCAGATCATCACTCACTCATACTTAATATTTACATCACATCATAAAAAAAAAGACATTAAAACTCAACAAAACTACTAATAAAACATCATAAAAACATATGATAATATCAAGAACAACAATTAATTAAGAGTAACAATTTCATCAGCTGGATCTTCAAAGTTAGGATCATTAACATCAACAACAGATTTAGCAGGAATTTCATGATCAACAAAAAGCCCATCACCGGCCCAAGTAAACTTGCCACCATGACCACCTTTCTTGGGTGATCCACTTATTCCGGTGCAAGATCTCCGATCTTTGTTTCCTTGGGCTTGGGCTACTTTTGTGTGGGCTTTCATGCCTTTTCCAGTTTGCTTCATTTTCTCTCTCTTGATTTTTTTTTTCAACTTTCTCTTACTTGAAAATGAAAAATGGTGGAAGTGTAGTGTAGTTGAAAAGTGGATAGGATAAGGGGGTTTTTATAGAGGAGGTTTTGCTGAGGATTTAGAGGGGTCAGATTCAAATGTTTTGGATTTTTCTTTTTATAACTTGGTGTGTCGGGAGCATGATACATTTTGATAAAGTAGAAAATTATTTTTAAGATTACAACCATCAGTTTATGTTTTTCGTTAAGTTGATGATTTGTCGTAGTATTCGAGATTTCGAGACAACGTAACATAAAGGTTATAGGTTTAAAACTCACCCACCCTTCATTTCAAATATTTTGGATTTTTCTTCTTACAACTTTTATGATGCACTCAAATGTATCGCGAGCATGGTATATTTTGATAGAGTTGAAAATTATTCCTCGAATTTCAATCATTATTTTATATTTATGGTTAAATTGATCATTTGTCCTGGTATCTGAGTCAACGTAAAATAAAGGTCACAGGTTCAAATTTCATTCACCCTCATTTCGAAGTAGAATATTTAGCGTTAGCTATAATTCTATAAAGAAATATTTAACTCCAAGTATGATGAAAGGTTTGTGCTACATCAACATAAAATATAAAATTATTCATAATACTCTAACCATATAGAGTATACTATTTTTTTCTCGTTGCTCATACAAATCCTCAAATGAGCAAGATATACACACGAAGGAGCTCCAAGTAAAAAAGTAGTATTAGAAAGTGAAAGATAGCCTATTGATTAGAGCTTCGCTTTTGATTCCAAGAAATACTAGATCGATTCTCATCCTTAATAAAATGGGATCTCTTTTATTCCCTCGAACTTGTCAAAGTAAAAAATAGTCTTAATACACATACAAGATGATACCCGAGTGTTTGACGAATATTTATAGAGTTGTCATAAAAAATCGATAAAAACATAATGGGTGGGACGTGGGAGAGTACTGTGGGCGTATTGCAGCAATAGTAGTAAGACAGGAACATGTGACTCCGGGGAAGGAGTCATGAACTCATGACATATGGATAAGCACAAACCAATGGGTGATGGGTAAGCATGATGAAGTAAGAGATGGTGATAATATTTAGGAAATACAAGTGCTAATTAATTTACTCATGTGTTAAGACTGGTGAATGGCTGAATGGTGATAATACTCCCTCTATTTTTTTTATCATTCTCACTTTCCTGTGCGCGTCTTCCAATGCACGTTATAAAAGTTAAATATCTTTCATTATATATTAGTAAAAATTATAACGATTGAATATTAATGAAGTACTAATTGAGACGAATCAAACAAGACCCCACATGACTATGTTTTTTCTTATAAATTGAGAACATTTGAGAAGATTCTCTTTATGCATGAATAGTATCAAGATTCCAAGTGAGAAGGATGAGGGAGTATGTCGGAAATAATACTTATTTAAGTATGTGTTAAGACTTAAGAAGTCTTTAGATGTCAAGTAAAAACTTCTAGTCATGCACAACACATTTATTTTTAGTGTGTCCACGCTAGGACGTCATAAAAAGATGTTTGCCATGGCCCATGGTCAACAAATCACTTACTCTTTCGACTTTCCGTCTCATAATATAATGCTTGTTTTTCTTTTCTGATGTCAAATTCTAAAAATTTTGACCAAATATTCTCATTTATATATATATAAAACATATTCATGTGGGATCTTGTTAGAACCGACTCAATGTGTAGTTTAATAATATCAACTTTTTATATATTATTCTTTTGTCAATAAGGAATTGAAGGTATCATCGGTCAAGTGCTTATGTTGAAGACCGCGTAAGAAAGAAACGAGCACTATATTATGGGATGGAGGGAATACTATTTAGTGAGTCAGTGAGTGTGAAAGTGAATTTATTTCAATTACTTCTATAATTATATAAAGATAGAAAAAGTATATTAAATACCAAGTTTAACTTGGCTCACTTGGTAGGAATTCCACACTTAGAGGAGAATCTCCTTACATACAAGTTACAAATCCCCCTCCTTCCATCAAATTTAAAAAATTATAAAGGTAAGTTTATTTTTTAACAAGAAAAAGAATACTATTTGTGTAGTTAATTTCTAGATGACGTATTAATATGTCATTTGTAGGATCATACTAATCAACAATTTTAAGAAGTTTGCACTATTACAAATAGCAAGAGTTCTTAATTTGTTTGTGATCTACTTCTATTTTTTTTTTTTTTTGTAAGTTAGCTGATGTAAACATTGTCCTTAACTTCGCTTATCTCCTTCTTTATCATGTAGCATCGTTGTTGAGTTATATGTATGTGGAGTAGGGTGCTAATCGAGTTGAGCAGTTCGTGAGCAACTTGAACTCGACTCAGTCAAAGCTAGGTGAAAATTAGACTTGCAACCTTAACAAGTACGAGCTGAGCAAGACCCAACTTGACTTGATAAGCTTGTGTAAAGCTCGATAACTTTTATCTTTACATACTTTGTTTCTATGGGATTATTTTAATATAACATAAAAATTTTACTAAAAATCAAGTTAAGAACAAAGTTTTTTTTCTTCTTTTTGAATAGTTACCCACTTCTTGTAGATGGGCAAAGCTAAGAAAAAAGATGGATCAAGACTAACACGTACACTCCACGTTCATAAGGGGAAAATGTTGACTATTTTGGAATCTAAAAGAAGTCCTACCCCTTGAGAAAAGTAAACCAAATGAATCGTTTTATCGTAAAAGAAACTATATCACTTGGTAAAAGTAGAATATTTTCGCTTATGATGTTCGAATTTGCTGCGCTACTGTCTAATTCATATTGTTTGTTCTTACTTTTTTATGGATTTTCTCTCTATATATATGTTGTGTTCTTGTTTTTCACTAGTTACTATGGGGGCTAATCGAGTCAAGAAGATTGTGAACATTTGAAACTCGACCTGAAACCTTAAAGAAGCACAACAAGTTGGGCAAAGGTCTAACGAGCGTGACGAGTACCAAGTATGAGTCGAAGAGAGCTAAACGATTTTTGTGTCTAGTCAAGCAGAGCTTTGTCCACCTTCAATTCTCACGATTAGCACTCCTTATAAATATTTGTTTCTACTAGAAGAAAAGGAAGATAAAGTTATGCAAAAATTTTTTTTTTTTTTTTTTTTTTTTTTTTATGGGTATCAGATACTTATAAATCCAAATTTTGTGATTTGTCAATTAACCTAGATATTCACGGTGTTTAATAAGTCAGGAACCCAACTCGAAATGTTTTGTGTACTTGCAATTTCCAATGTCGACACAAATTTTGAACCCTGAAAAGGGACTCACGGGGAATAAGAAAAATTCCTTGAATGAGTCACACGAGATTTGATCCCTAAACCTCAAAGATATTATGAAAAACGATACCACTACTGCACCACCTCAACCTCACGTAGATAATAACTTAAGATACTAGTATTTGCTAGAAGCCTACAACTCTTCACTTTTCTCTTTCCTTTTTTCTCTCCTAATTCAACTATATCGTTATCCTACTAGTCGTGATTGCCAATCAAATTATTGACCGATATCAATTTTTTTGCTTGAGTATTTAGTTGTTTCTTCATTTACTCATAGCAGCTACTTTTTTCTACCGAAATTTTCCGATTCCTTTCGGTCCGATCCAATCCCGTCCGAATTTCAATCCTGGTCGAAAGCCTTGACCTTCCTACAACTTGGAGCTCAAGAAAAAAGAAAAAGAAAAGGAGAAAACAGAACCCAAAAAAACCCTAGAGAGATGAGATAGCGAAGAATAGAATAGTGGAGTGTTAGACTAAAAGAACAAAGCATGGTCATGAAGAATACTACTAGTATATTTCTAACGCCGGTTACTTCTTCTCCTTCACATTTTCCATTTCTTCATCGTTTCTCTCTCCTTCCTTCGTCTTCTTCTCTTTCTCTCTCCTCTTCCGGTAATTCTTCTCTCTCACTATCTCTCCTCTTTTTCATTTCTCTGTAATATTCAATTGCATAATTTGTTCATCTCTATTTAATTTTGCTCTTTTCGTTGTTTAATTTGATTGCATGCTCAATTTTTAATTGGAAAATGTACTGTTCTTAGCTCAAACAGTGATTGTAGCTCATCAATTTTATTGTTATTTTGATGTTTGTAGTTTTTGGAGAGATTATTTTTTGTTGATGTTTTTGTTTGATTGATTAAAGTTAGTTAGGTTTTACTTCATTTCTGATTAATTTTGCTCTTTTCGTTGTTTAATTTGATTGCATATTCAATTTTTAATTGGAAAATGTACTGCTATTAGCTCAAACAGTGATTGTAGTTCATCAATTTTATTGTTATTTCGATGTTTGTAGTTTTTGGAGAGATTAATTTTTGTTGATGTTTTTGTTTGATTGATTAAAGTTAGTTAGGGTTTACTTCATTTCTAATTAATTTTGCTCTTTTCGTTGTTTCATTTGATTGCGTGTTCAATTTTTAATTGTATAATGTACTGTTCTTAGCTCAAACAGTGATTGTAGTTCATCAATTTTATTAATATTTCGCTGTGTAGTTTTTGAAGAGATCAATTTTTGTTATAGTTTTTGTTTGTTTGACGAATTTAGATAGGTTTCTTCGTTTCTAATTAAGCTGCATCTGTTTGTTGTTTAATGTGATTGCATATTGAAATGAACTTATATTTTCAGTGTAAAATGTACTACTCTTAGCTCAAACAGTGATTGTAGTTCATCAAATTTTCTGTTATTTCACTGTGTAGTTCTTGGAGAGCAATTTTTGTTGAAGTTTTTGTTTGATTGATGAAAATTAGATAGGTTTCTTAAGGAGCACATATAAGAGGCTTAATATTGTTGGTGGAGTACGAGCTTTATCGACAATGGCAGATGTAAGTTCTGATGATTTCGAGTTGTGGATTGTGGTGTTGTGTTTGTTAATTTTTATTGTGTGTTGTAATGTTGGAAGATGTGGTTGTACTACAGGAAGGAGGTGGGGGGAATTTGAAGCAGCAATTGGCGAAAGTGTTTGAGATTTCTCTTCGGGCAACGGTCCCGAGTGAGGCGGATGTGGAGCCATTGATTGCTCCTGGAAAGTTTGGTGATTACCAATGGTATGTTGTAGCTGTGGTGGTGAACTAGTGATTGTTTATTTTTAGTTGTTGTGTGGATTGTTTTTGTTGTGTGCTGAAGAATGTTGTATTTGTACTCTCTTGGTGTAGCAACAATGCAATGAGTTTGTTCTCCAAGATTAAGGGGAAGAATGCTGAATTCAAGAACCCTAAATCAGTTGGCGAGGTACCTTTTTTATGTAACACGCGTGCTGTTGTGATCTTTAATGTTTGTGAGAAATTTTCACCAGAATGCTTTTCTGAATGTATTTAGGCTATTATGAAAAATTTACCCGAATCTGAAATGATAGAGAGTTGCTCTATTGCGGGGCCTGGGTTCGTGAACATTGTCATGTCAAGGACATGGTTAGCAAAGGTATGAGCAATGTTTCCTTTTCCCTGTGAGACTCGTGTACTGCTGCCTGTATGGTTTTCCTTTTGCATCTGCATATCTGTTTACATGCTGAGATCAATGTTGCAGAGCATTCAAAAGATGCTTAGGGAAGGTATACAAACATGGGCACCAAGATTGTCAATTACCAGAGCCGTAGTAGACTTCTCTTCTCCCAATATTGCAAAGGAGATGCATGTTGGGCACTTAAGGTCAACTATCATCGGCGATACCTTGGCCCGTATGCTAGAGTTCTCGGGTGTTGAGGTTCTTCGAAGAAACCATGTTGGTGATTGGGGTACACAGGTAATATTTCACAACCTTTTTTGGTATTATCTCCCGTTTCTTAATCTCTATGTCATTTATTCGCTTTCCAATAATTTAATGTTTATGTCAATCGCTAGATTGTAGTGAACGATTTGTTGATTACAGTAAATAATTTGAGTATTGTGCCAGCTTCCCGTGCTGTCATTGCCTAGCCAACTGTTACATCACTGGATCTATATTGTATGGATAGCTCCTTACCATCCAATGTCATTGCATCCTCGTCTGGCTCCCTTTGATTACTAAATTGAAACTTCATATACTCAAATTTATTTTGACATTGTCTTATTCCTTGGGATTCTTTTACTTGCAATTCTTTGTCTTTTGCACTACCTATATGTTGATTTCGACATTGCCTTTTCTTATATACAAAAATGGTATTATTATGTGAAATGTCATTGGATTTGTCTCAATATATATTTTATAAATATTCATTTTTTAAAAATTCTTTGTACTACTCCCTCTTTCCCAATTTAAATGCAACACTAGGGAGGAGATCTATTCAACTGGGTACATATCTGTATTATTCTATTGTATAGTTAAGAAGTTGAGAATCGTTCAGAAAAAATTATGAGAAGTTTTTTAATGTTCGGAATCTGTAAGTTAATCGTTACTTGTTGTCATCTAATACCATTATATTTCCAATTATTTTGTTCTAAAATTGTTTTTTTTTTTTGGCAGTTTGGTATGCTGATTGAATTCTTGTTTGAACAATTTCCACAATGGGAGAATGAAAATGAAATTCCAATCCGAAATCTTGAGGTATGTGAAGGAGTATGTTACTACTTAGCATAGTGTTGTTGCATTGGTAGATGCTCCTTGCTGTAATTGACTTGTCAAACCTTGTTTTGATATTGATATGCCCCTTGTGTAATGTTTGAAATGGTTTGGCGTACAATGGCTTTTGGCTGAATTGGATATATATAGATTTAGTCATTTTTGCTGCAGTGCTGCCCTACTTGGATCAACTGGAGTAGCTTTTTTTGCAGGGTACTAATGGCATTTGGAGTTGAGTATTCCATTAATTTTTATTTTATTTGAAGAAGTGAAAACCAAGGCTTTGTGGAGGAAGACTGCATAGTCTTTAGTATGTTTGTACTAGCTGTAGAGATGCTATATGCTGAATGACTTTCTAGGGTGAGTTACTGGGTTGATTTCAACAGTTGAGGCTCCCTTAAGGATATTTAACAGGTGACAAAAAAAGCTATTATAGCTCAGATTTAATTCCATGATAATGTATCTTTTGCACAATGCTGCTACCAAGAATCACTGACAGTCTTCGGTGGATGGTGATCCGTGATTGCATCGTTAGACCAAGAAAATGAAGTGGCATGACAAGAATAGTAAACACTTGTGTGTGTTTTTTGGGCAGATCTGCAACATATATAACCAATGAGAAACACCCTAGTTTCGTGTTCATTTAGTTTTATGATTATCTTCACTGCCACTGTGATTGTTATGTGTGAATTGCGAGCTGGTTGGCATTGTCATGTGAGAGATGCATTGGTGATGAATAGTAGAGCGTTTGGGTAGGGCTTGGGCCTGCTGCTTTGAAGGTCTTGGTGGGACATTTGACACTTACATAGCCATTAGAGATTGTAAATGTTCCAAGGGAGAGTTTAAAAGCATTAAAGGTGAAAGGAGTTACGGAGGCTATGTGTTGAGAGATATGTTGGGTTACTCTTTTCTGCCACTTTAGCTAGTCTTGCTAATGATTAGGAGATCCAAAACGAGCAGCGATCAGGCAAAACAACTAGCTTATTTTTACTTATTCCTTTTGGGCTGGATAGCTAGTAAAGAAGGAAAGAGACGAAGGAGTTTATTGATAATACTATCAAGTTTGATCGATATTGGTGGTTTGCTTAGAACGAAACTGGGGAAAGCAATTTGCTCATAATGGTATTCCTATTTTTGTTTGGAGATGCCTAGGAAATGTTGTATTATATGTCAACACACTGATTCAACAAGTCTTAGTGGACAAACAAGATATACACTAGATGAGAGCAAAGAACACCTTGGTATCAACTACAATAAAAAAAGGAGCTGCCAATACTCCTTAAAATATTGTGGGATAGGATTTAGGATTCATAACATGATATCTGGGGGAGGGTAGTAGAGTATAAATTGAGGAAATGTACGAGCATTTTGGAGAACTAACTTGAATTTGTGGTGGGAAAATCTACTTCATAGGGTATACATCTTATGAGACAATGATGGAATATCATAAGGTGAGGAAGAATCACTTTCATGTGATATTTATTGACATAGAGAAAACTTATGTCATTGTGGAGGTATGAGAGGCATGCTTTAGTGGGCAATGTCAAAAAGGGTATTCCTTGTAAATATGTTTCCTTGGTTAAATTTATGTATTGGGATTTGAAAACGAATGTTATTATCGAGGAGCAAGTAGATGGCAGTGGATAATGGACCCTATCCGGATCCGTGGATTTAGATCTATTTTTGACGCATCTGGGTCCTCAAATTTCGGACCTTATGGATCTGGGTAGGATCTGGATCCTCCTTGAAAAAAAGGATCTGGACGGGTCCTTAATTATCATCGGATCCAGATCCATTTACCCGTTTTTATAATATTATTATATAATATTATATTATTCTAATACTAGTGATTACATTTAAAACGAATTTTCGCTTGAATATCGAATTATTGTTCTAATTAATGTTTGATTTTTGTGCGAATTTACTTGATAATTGAGTTCGAAAATTGGGTTGATAATTTTTTTTTTCCAGAAATAGTTGATTAATCTACATTTTGATAATTGAGTAGTTGTAAATAGTTGCAATGGTTATTTTTCAGAAATTAAATGTATTTTTTGGTTGATGTTAGATGACTTTATTGTTTAAAATCTTTAACTGTAAAAATTAGGATAGTTTGAAAAAATAGGCTAGGATCCGTTTAGGACCCGGATTCGTATGGATATGGATCTTCATTCTTATTACTCGATGGATTCGGGTGGGATCTGGATCCTTGGCTAAAAAACGGATATGGATCGTAGAGGATCCTGTCCAGATCCTACCCATTGCCATTTGTAGGAGCAACTAAGGATTTTCCTATTAGAAAATGACTAAATTAGAGATTTACCTAAAGTCTTTTCCTTTATCCGACACTTATAGATGAAATAGAAGGCATTTATGGTGAGATACCGCAATGTATGTTTGCATATGAAATTGTATTGGTAGGTGAGATAGGTTGATGCTCAAATGTAGTGATGGAGGCCGACATTATAATTTGAGGGTTTAGGCTAAGTACAAGCAAAATCGAGTACATGAAGTGCAACTTTTGAAATGAGAGGGAGTTAATCAATGAGGTAGTAACATAGAATGGTATTTATAAGTGATTTTGTGTAACCGACTAGCCGTAGCACACCATTAAGGTTAAAGGAAAATCCAATAGATCGGAGCATTATTATATTGTTCAAGTGTCTTACAATTAGGAAGGATCATTTTAGAATGATGGGGTTGTAGAGATGCATATGTTGAGATGGATTTGTGGGAACATCATAAGAGATAGGATTCGAAATGGAGATTTTAGGAAGAAGATTGTTGAAACCGAGAATAAGATAATAAAGAACGTGTTATGGTGGTTTTGGCTGGTGAGACGTCGATTAGATGATGCCTGGTGTTGGTAGTGGGGTTGGGATTATGCCTATATGGATGGTTTTGTTGGGTAGACATCCCAAGTTCTACATCGGGAGATAAGAAAGAGTTACCTAGTTTATAAGAGTTTACTAACTACATTAGTATTAGGCCTTTTGCGAAGGAGCCCAAAAACAAATCCGTGTGGGTTAGACCCAAAACGGACAATATCATACTAATGTTGGAGTTGTAGGTAGACTCGTGGGCCCTACAGATTTAACGTAAGATGGTGAGACGAAGATGACTTGGATAGAGGGCGCTAAAAGTGATATGAGTTAATTAGCTTTGCAGGAGCTTAGCACTTGACCAAAGAGAATGGAAACAAAAGAATCATGTATGTACCACTAACCGACTAAAGATACTTAAACTATACAATTTGGCCCATTGTAATAGGATTAAGGCTTTGGTGTTGTTTTCTTTGTACTGTTGAAGTATCGTTTTGCGTATACTTGTATCATTTTCTCCTTAGCGTTGTTCTATAATTCTGATCCATATATTGCAAGGAAATATGTTCTATTTGACTGATGATGATTAGGAAACATTATTGTTCTGACAGTTTGGATGATGTATTATTAGGCCTTTTACAAGCAATCAAAAAAAAGATTTGATGAGGATCCTGTCTTCAAGGAAAGGGCACAGAAGGCGGTGGTCAGCCTTCAGGTATACAACTAGTATTCGTTGTTTGTAGTTTTGTGATGTTAGGGTGTAGCATATGTAATATTTGTAAATTTTTTAAAGGGCCTTTGTTTTGAGTTTATTTTTCTGTCAAGAGATTACTTTTTTTCTTTTTTCTTTTTGTTTCCTTCTTTTTTCAGTTTGGATTTTACTTCTACACAGGGTGGAGAATCTAAGTATCGTAAAGCATGGACAATTATTTGTGAAATTAGTCGCAGCGAATTTAATAAAGTCTATGAACGCCTCGGAGTTCAGCTGGAAGAAAAGGTATTTTATTTATTGTATATGCTAATTGTATGTTCTGTGCATGCTGTCTCTCATCGTCTCAATCTCTGTTGTGTTCATTGGTTGATTGTAGAGTCCATTTGTTCATATCACAAATCTGGTGGTTTTCTTTCACATGTCAGGGAGAAAGCTTCTATAATCCGTTTATCCCGGAGGTTTTGGAGTCTTTGAGCAATAAAGGTTTAATTGAAGACAGTGAGGGTGCTCGGGTTATATTTATTGAAGGGAAAAAGATACCTCTTATAGTAGTGAAGAGCGATGGAGGTTATAACTATGCTTCCACTGATTTAACAGCTCTTTGGTAAGGGTTCATGGTATATTCAATTGGGTGTTTGGTTCTGAGTATTTATTTCTTCTGCAGTATGTTCGATGCAATTCTCTCTTTAATTATACTTTTTTTTTCTTACCATTTTCTATTTCACAATTCACCATAAGCCCCAAAATTTTCTTTTATTTTTTATAATGACTTTGCTACACCTCGGATTTCATTGTAAGGTACCGCCTCAACGAAGAAAAGGCCGAATGGATAGTATATGTAACAGATGTTGGCCAGCGTGAACATTTTGATATGTTCTTCCATGTAAGCATATTTTCTGTACCATATTGCATTTTTGAGTTTCTCTGGTAGCTTCAGTATTCTTCAGGTTTTTTATACTCTCTTAGTGTCTTCAATGACTGCTTAGTGCCAACCATCATTTCTGGCTTGCTCAATGCTGTCAATGCATTTTCCATGTATGTCATGGATTAAGTTTGATTTTGGTTTCAAACATCTTTTCACAGGCTGCAAAGCGTGCAGGCTGGCTTTCGCTTGATGATAATATATACCCAAGAGTTAGTCATGTTGGCTTTGGTCTTGTCCTAGGGGAAGATGGCAAGCGTTTTCGAACTCGAAGCTCCGAAGTGGTTCGTTTGGTTGATTTACTAGATGAAGCAAAAAGTCGGAGTAAACAAGTTCTTATTGAACGAGGTACCACTAAGTGTTTTTGCTTGCTTCCTCTTTCGGTTATATGTATGATTTTATTCCGATATATCCAGTCTTTGTCAAAGTTGCTACGAGGCAGTCTTATGAATTGAGTTGCATTTAGTGCTTTCATCTGATGCAAGTTATGTCTTAAATAGGTAAAGATAAGGAATGGTCTCAGGATCAATTGCTGCAAACTGCTGAAGCTATTGGTTATGGGGCGGTTAAGTAAGTTCTATTACGCCTTGTTGTTCTCTATATAAGGGTATCCATGCCTCTGCTTCCTTTATTGCCCTGGTGGACAAGGAAGCAGAGTTTCTTTAATTTATGTTTTTTTCCCGTAGGCAATTTCTTCTTCTCTTTGGCTTGGGTTACTTGTGAAGGAGGGAGGGGGAGGTCGTTTTAACTGGATCTTGCATAAGTCTTGTGTATATGAAGTCTCAATTTATGTTGGCTTAGGGCTTAGGTCTTTCAATAATAATAAATATTTTTTTCCCTGCAGGTATGCTGACTTGAAGAACAACAGACTCACCAACTATACGTTTAACTTTGATCAGATGCTTAATGATAAGGTGCCTTTTTGTTTAAACATAGAATTCATGCCCATTCTCATCGAGCTGTTGCGTGATCTTTTTGCTATTAACCTTTGGAATCTTTGGAAATTACACACCTCTGTTGTGTACCTGTGTAATGTAACAGTAAGCAAATTAGATAGTGGGACCATTTTCTTACGTGCTTTGACAATTTAGTTACTGGTACGAGAGTGGATGAGTAAAAAATAAAAGAAAATTTGTATTTTGAAAACCCCTTTGCTGGCTGTAACTGGAGACGATCCTGTTTCAGTTAGATTCGGTTATGGAGGCTAAAGACTAAGATTCAAGATAAGAATTATTGGAATCCGGTTACACTTTTCTTCTTTGAGTAAGGTACATGCTGATCTTGTAGAGATATTCATTTGACTGCTGCATATCTAAATCTAACAAGTCTTCACTTAGCTGATTAGCTTAGTTGCTTTCATTGATATATAAAGTGATACTTGTCCCCTTCTTTGTTTGCTTTCACTCAAAAATAATGCCTGTCCTTTTCCCGTCATCACATGTTCATTCTTCGTTCTTTTCCGGCAGAATTTTAGAATTGATACGACGCAAAAGGTGGATATGCCTTGATATTTTAATTTGTAAAATGGATGTTTTTCTGCATTTCCTTTCTCAATCTTGCACTCTAGCTTATAATGGCTGGTCTGTGTTTCCAATGGATTTGAAAGATGCACTGTTCTTTGTAATGGACTAAATTAGAAGGGATTTTTCAACCGTTTGCGTTTCTTTCTTACTGCGAAGTAGTAGACATGTATAATCTGAGATCAAGGGTCAAATGGATATAGCCTTTTCATCGTCATAGGGGTAGGGCTGCTTACAGCCGTACATTTGGCAGGCTCTGACCCTGTGATGAGTGGAAGGCTTGTGAGGCATTTGATTTATGCTGTTTATATTGATAATGAAGCTTAGCTCCTTTTACTAAAAGCTGACATCAATTTCATGCAAAACTTTGTTTAGGGAAATACCGCTGTCTATCTGCTCTATGCCCATGCTCGAATCTGTTCAATTATCCGGAAATCTGGTAAAGACATTGAGGAATTGAAGATGGTAAGTTGTATATCTCTCAATCTCCGTCTCATCAATAGATGGAATGGTTTTCTTTTTCTGCATGGTCTCTTATACTTACATCTCCTTTATGAACACTTTTTTTTTTTTTTGCATGGTCTCTATGAACACTTTTTTTTTGCATCTTCTTTTCCATCAAAATACCAATATATATATATACCCACTATCTACTGTCATCTGTACTTTCTATGAAAATAATATATAACCTAACAACTTCTTATCTTTTGAGACTTTGTACTCTGATAAGTGTTCAAATTAATGTGGGACAAAAAGGGAGTACCTTTCATAATGGGTGAAAGCTTTGTCAAATGTTCATTTTTTTATTTTTTTGATGGTAAATCTTGTATAGAAGAAAAAGTTGATTATTTTTGATGGGGAATTGTGGGTTAGGGTTTGTGCGCTATACACTTAGTATCTGACTTATCAACTGCACTGATGCAGACCGGAGAAATTGCTTTGGATACACCAGAAGAGCGTGCTTTAGGTCTTTATATGCTTCAATTTTCCGAGGCAAGTATTTTTAATTACTATATTGGCAGGCTCTTGCACAAAAAGTAGATTCTCTTAGATGTCTATGCATAAGTACTTGGCTGACCTTTGTGTGAAAATGTTCAGGTTGTTGAGGAAGCATGTAAAAATCTATTGCCAAATGTGTTATGCGAGTTCTTGTATAACTTATCGGAATATTTCAATCACTTCTACAAGGAGTGCAAGGTATGGATTTTTCTCTTAATTCTGTTGCTTTACTAGAATTTAAATACGTTTATACGTGGTCAACTCAGTCCGACTAAGCAGATTGATCTCGTTAGAGGGGAGGTGGGCAATGAGGGAATTCCTTGTTCCCAGAACGATCCCATGATTTCAAAGTCATGGGAAAAAAAAAAACCTTAGCTCTCGGCCAAAGTACACTTGGTCCTGGAACTCAAATACTTGGTTACCTTTGCTTCAGAAATTCGGATGGGAACCTTCTGATTTGACCTTTGACATGCGACATTTTACAGGTGGTTGGTGTGCCAGAAGAAACAAGCCGACTCTTGCTATGTGAAGCAACTGCTGTCGTCATGAGAAAATGTTTCGACCTTCTTGGTATTACACCTGTTTACCAGATATGACAGAATATGTCGCAATCCTTGATGCATCTTTTGGTGGGATTAACATTTTTGCAATTGTATTTTTTGATTTAATCATCATTTTGTAATTGTGTACACAAAAGTTACACTTGACTGAAGGCGGAAAAGGAAATGGTCCTTTTGTGGGACTTTGACCATGGCGGTTTCTTATTGATATATTGGTAAATTCGCTCAAGGTAATATACGCCCCTTATTCGTCGAATCTGTATGCAATATGTGCCTGCTTGTCGGCCCTGATGTTTTCTGCAAGGTGAAATCTTGGTTTTTCAGAAGCTTTAAAACAGAAGCTGAATAGTATATGGAATTGTGCAGTTCGATTTCTAAAGGTGGTATAACTGTATGAGCAGGTAATAGTGCAACTAGGACTATTTTAGCTAGTTTCAGAGGTAGATTTTGTTCATAATCTTCATCGAAATATATCTTTGTTTAATTCATTTTCTGATATGAGGATTTGTTTTTTTACCCTTATAATCCCCGGTCCTTTTACTCTTGGTTTAATAGGATTTCTCTTTTCAAATCGACGAGTTGTTTTCTTCTGTATCATCTTAATAGTTGAGATCGATTAGAAATAGATAGTTCAACTCATTATAGATTTTATTGAGATTGTGCATTAAGTCATTAATTACTTAGCGAAGAAGAGATTACATATGAAGGCAAAACGTGTTCTAGCATGGAAGTCCGTTGCCTTCTTTTTTCTGTTAGTGAAGTTGTTTGCTTCTTAGGGGTTGTTTGCTTCACTAATTTTGGGCTTCAAGAAATAGAATCAATTACTGATTCGTTTTTTTTTTTCCTTATTTGGTTTAACCATTTATCAATCCATCACCATTACTTGATGGTAATAGATTACTCAATTTGTTATCTTCTTTTTCTCTTCAAGTAACAGAATTCATTACTTGGTGGTAATGATAACTTACTATTAATTTTCATTTCTTGGTTTAAACTAAATACTTAATTAAAGTAAGCAATTTTGTTACAATTTTTCTTTTTTTGTGTCCATTTTCTTTCCATATTTTGAATCAAACGAGTTCTAAGAGATTTTGTTTTGCCAATATGCAGACTATGCGTTATGTTAATGATTTGGAGATGAGCTATTTTTTTTTTATAGTGATTTTGCTAACTGAAGTTCTATATATCGCCCAACAATTACTTAAAATCGCCCAAAAAAACAATGTAATTACATTTATAACCTTCCTCATTTTTTTCTTAAATCAACACCATCCACTTCACCTCCTGACTGCCTGGCTGCTGCCACCATCTCCCTCACCTCCTGCCTTCCACCACCACCCACGCACCTCACTCCACCACCCTCACCTCCATTGAAATACCCCTCTCTCTCCTTCACTGTTTAGGTAGTCGAAATTTTTTTTATACTGTAGAACGTCCCGCCAGGACGTTCAGCCCATGGGGCGATCGTCCGGCCAGGACGTTCAGCCCAATTTAAGATTATCACGTATAAAGTTATAGTTAAGATAATAGAAGCAATATTACAGTGATTGCCTACTTCTGTTGAGGTTAAATTCAAATTGACTATTTATCTTAGCTATTCACTTTCTTTATGCATCTATGTGCGAAGTGTTTCCGATTTCCAACGGTTATGGCTGAATTTTGTTCAGATCGGGAGAATCTTTAGGAACCAAGAGAGGAAAAAGAGGGGGGAAGGGCGGTTGCCGGTTGGGGTATTGGGAGAGTGCGAAAATCAGGAGGTATTTTTATACCTAAATCAAAATTTCTTATTAGGAAGATTTTGCTCATAGCTGTTTTTGGGGTTCTTGTTTGATACATTCTCTATCCTTATTTAATAATATTTGAGTTGATAATCTCTGATTTGACCTAAAGTTAGTTACATGGCTCGAATACAAACAAGTTTAATTCAATCCAATTCAACCCATTTGTCATATTTCACAATTTTATTAAAATGTAGACTATTTTAACTTATTTTTTGTATAGTTTGAAATTACTCGAAACCAAAACCTAATCCCAACCCGTCGACTCGAATTACAAGCCCTATTTAATATATACAGTTTGCACTTTTACGCTTTTGACATTCCACTTTAACTATAAAGAGCACTTATGAAACCACTTATTATCCAAAGTCTTCCCTTGATGAGTTGATTCTAATAACAAATACAATACTCATTTAATCAAGAGTGTTTTCCAATTATTGGCGAAAAATAAGAGTAATTATAAAAATGAGAACAAGAAGAAAGTCTTTGTTTTAAATTATACAATAGATTATAGACATACTTCTATCGAGTAATAGAAAAATCGACATGTGATAATCCCGCATTTAAGAACGAAAAGGATGGTTATTGCCAATTAGGTTTAGGATATAACTCTATTAGCATTTGATATAGTAAGACACTGAGATTAGTAATCTTATCCAAATTCAAATGATGAAATATGTGAACCAGAAAATGAGAAATCTCCTCAATATCTAAACTAATTGCATTTGAATCAGTGAACAAGCAGATTGCTAAGCATACAAAATTTCTAGTTCACCTCAAAAAAAAAGTAAAAAAAAGAAGAAAATTAAAATTCCTTTTGTACAGAAGAAATAGGGAAAGGCCTGCAACTATTCATGAGATTATTGCTACAATTTTTACTCAATATTGAAGATGAATAAGAATTCCTTGAATAAGAAGAAGCCTTCTTTGATATTGTTGGTTTTGGACTAAAAAATTTGTGACCATCAAAACCTCCACAATAACTCCTGCATAACTTGATCCTTTTTCTGTACGGATTCTCTCTTTTTACAAGATCTTCCAAATTTCCAACACTTGCTAGTGATGTAAATGACTCTGATTTGCCTTGATAATACTTTGAAAGTCCTCTCCTGCAACATTCCAAATATAGAAACTTTTAGTTTTTAAGGGCGATGAATAGAAGTTCGGACTTTTAATTAGCTGAAAATATGCATTTCATATTTTCAATCTTCCAACCAAAAAACAAAACAAAAAAAAACTTTCAAAAACATCACCTCTTGTGTACAAAGAGCAAAATATATACAAATCAAAATCTAAGGTATTTTTGATATTAGAAAATTGTATTTTATTCGCCTGAACTCATTTAAACTCGAACTCCAAAAATAGAAACTTTTAATTAACTGAACACACCCATTTCATATTTTCAATCTTCCAACCGAAAAACTAAACAAAAAAAACTTTCATAAACATCACCTCTTGTGTACAAAGAGCAAAATATATACTAATCAAAATCTAAGGTGTTTTTTACATTATTATAAGGTTGCGTTCTATTCGCCTGAACTCATTTAAACTCGAACTTATCAAACATGACCAGCCATATATCTTACGTTATAACTCACACATATACGTGTATACATAATAGATCTACTATGAAAAAATTAACCCTCCATCTTATTACTAAGGTGAAGATCAAATTGCACCTTAAACTAAAACCCATCTCATATAGTACTACTAAATTATGTAACAAAACCTTCTTTTTTAAGGGGGTAAAAACTTCATAAAAAACCCATTTAATACTGAAATTTTCAAGCAAAACCCATCTTATATTGATACAAAACAAACAAAAAAGAAGTGTAAAAGCCATAAACTTTACTTACTTGATAGGAAGTTGATCCATGAGATCTGACAACTGATATAAAGGTCCATTTGAAGATGAAGATGAAGAAGAAGAAGTTGCATCCTCCATTAAATCTGATGAAGAAAAACTTATGATAGATGAATTTGAACTTTCTTTTGTAGAATCAACAGATGTAGAAGAATCACAACTTTTGTTATTATCACTACTAATGTTTTTCTCTGTTATATTGAAATAACTTTGCTGATAATTTTTTGCTTCATCAATTATTTCCTCAGGTGTTGGAAACATTTGAAAGTTTCTGATCTTTGCTTCTTTTCCCATGTTCGTTTTTTTTTGGTTATTATTTCTTCAAGTTTCAGCAAAAGATATATATCTATCTATCTCATTTGGTTGTTGCACAAACATGCTGCTTACTATTTATATAGTGTGACATTTGAGATAACTAATATAAAATAATTCTTAAAAAGAAAGAATATTTTATGGATAGATATGAAGGCATGGATTGGGGGTGAGCTACATGTTCATTTTGATAAGGTATATAAATATTGCTGAGTTGGGCATTTTTTTTTCTTTATCTTCTACTCCCTCCGATTCAAAATATAATTTCTATTTTCCTTTTTATACAGTAAATTTATGTAAATAGAATTTAAAAGAGATAATAAAGGTTTTTTGTTTATTTCAAAAATATTGTATGGGAAAAGAAGATTTTAGAAGAGAGAATGAAAAATAATTGGTGAAAGAGCATTAATTGTAACATTTTGACTGAATAAATAACCGAAAAAACAAAAATCAAGAAGCAAATAAATGATGGGACACAGTTTTTCTAGATAAATTACGAAAAAATGTGGAACTAAATATAGAGATCGGAATAATATTTTGGGATACGCAAACTTGAAATGGAAACTATGTTTTGGAACGGAGAGAGTAATTAATTTTTTTTAGTAAAATAAATAAATATGAAAATCTTATTCCTACTCTACACTTTTTGCTTTATCTTGAGCCTTGTCATTATCAATTCCATATGGTTTGAAATTGTCCTGGATTGCCCAATTTACAAGAAGATGGATAAGGTCAAATTTGAAGACACTCGTAGCTGAGTCACCCATTATATATTTACTTTTTTTTAGGTTTTCTTCCTTTAGGGTTGAGGTTTTAGGTTCTTTTTCCCTATTTTTTACATGTTTTTGCCTCAAAAAGTGACTGCATACCACAAACATTTTACTGCAGAACTTATGCACCTTTTGTTCAGAATTTAATTTAATAAACATGTGTTCCTATCCTCAGGAATATTTTAAATAAATTTTTTATTTATGTTTTTAGGGAATATTTTTATTTACAAAATTTCGTATGAAACGGTCTGACAATAACTTATAGTAAATTGGAGATAATATTTGATTTAAATATACCGTTTTTTACCTTGAATTACTCATTTAAGGTTTAATGCGACCAATCTGACCATTTGTTTATAATTAACTCATTTAATTTAGATAGTAAAGTCACATTCTAAGGTGAAAGTGAAGTGATCTTACAAAAACTTTATTATAATGCCTTACATAAGACATACTAATTTTTATTCATAATATTTACATGAATCGAAACATGGACGACAATCGTTTTATGAATCGTTGGTTATTCCATAATAATTTCAATAACACAGGTGTTTTCTCAAAATATATTAGTAACCTTAAAAGAGCGAATCAAGAAGGTTAAATGACTAGTTATAGAGAACATATCGAGAGAAGGAAAAAAAACTCTTTGAAAAGAAAAAAAAGTTCGTGAGATATGTTGTTGATCACTTGAGATCATTATAATTTGTAGAAAATACCTTTAAAAGTTGAAGTTATTCAATCAACAATTTACTATGAAAAAACCTCCCATAAGTAAATTAGTCATGTAATTTTACAAATTTAGGGGTGCTAGAAATAGGACCAAATATTCATCAAACTCATCTTAAATGTTCCCAATTCAGGTTTGGCAAGTTGTGTAGACACACATTTTCCAAATTAGAGGACCAGACGAATTGCATAAAATGACATCAAAGACAAAGTATATCCAATAATTAGATTCTTGATATGTTCATGAAGTTACATTCTTTTCATATCACCCAACTCAAGATAAATCCCTTTTTCTTTCAATTATGTTAGCAATAATAATTACAAAAAGTTAACCAAAAAAAAAAGCCATGTTACTACAATTTCATCTTATAACATACAAAATCTCCCCCAAAAGCAAAAAAATTGCTTGATAAATATAAATTGTCATAGTCCAGTTACATCATTAAATAATTATCAAACATACTTTATATTTCCTCCGTTTCGTTTATAAATGCGATAAAGGAATATTATATATCTCACAAATAATATCATGTTGCACTTAAAACGAAAAAGAGAAAGTACAAATTTCTCATTGATCAAAATCATTTCAAATAAAAACGGACGTAATTCTTCTAGATTACTCGTAATTGAAATAAAAAAAAGGGTTTTATCTTGAATTGGGTGATATGATCATAATTATCATTTTAATGATCGAAATAATTTTTCAAGGCTGCTAATTTCTACAGTATTACTAATTGAGGAACCAAATATGTAACGCTTCAAGGCCCAGTTACCTATAAAAGACTATTTCAGGTAAGTTTTAAGGTAAACTATTCTTTTATGGAACTTAACTTTTGCTGACTCTTTTCATGCAAATGTGTGTGTTCTTTTATCAAGCACGAGTCAGTCTTGGATAAGTTCTGCATAAATAGAAGTTTAGGTTACGCACTTACGCAAGAGTTAACACTATGTCTATGTTATAGACTAACATTAACTTGTCATAATTGGAAATGTAATTCCTTCCATAATACTTTATCCCATCTTTATTAGTTTACCCGTATTTTTTTTTTGGGATGTCCCTTATTAGTTTACCCGTATTTTTTTTTTGGGATGTCCCTTATTAGTTTACCCATTTTTTTGTTTCTATTTTTGGAATGGGACTAGTAACTTTCCATTACGGATACATTCAAATTTAATATAAAATAATAGTTTATATTTCTTTCTATATCCCACAACATTGTTTCTCCTAAAATTTTGTGCGAATTTAAAAAACAGGTAAACTAATAAAGATCGGAGCAGTGGCGTATCCAGGATTCCAACCCTATGGGTTCGGAGCCGGTAAAAAAAATACTTTCATTCAAAGTTCAATACATTAATTCAAATGTCAAACTACAATAACTAAATAGAATGTTAATTCATTACATTACATCAATAAAAAAAATTACAAAAGCATCCTACGAGTTTTCATACTTTGGAAACATTTTAATACATTAGCACGAATTTCACCTTCTTGTATTGGGTTTAGAGGTTCTCTTGAACTAGGAGAAGAACAAGCGGATGATTTTTGTGACTTGTTTCTTGCACGATCTTTCCAAAAAAATTCAACATTCACAATTCATTTATTCAACATTCCACATTCATTCATTCAAGTATTCATTATTCAACAAGACAACAATCAACATTTAAATGATTAACAAAATTAAATAACTACAATTACATATTTTAATCATCTAATGTGTAAAAGACTAAAATCTGAAATAGTAAATTCATATTTAAAATTGAAGATCTGGGTTTGGGTTTTACCTTTCAAACGGCCAGAAAGTTTGCTGCGGTGCTGCCGCAGTCCCGCCTGCCTGCTGGTTCGCACTTTGCCGTCGCGGTGGGGAAAACGGCCAGAAAGGTTACCGACGACGACTCGCTGGTTGGCTTTGGCTCGAGCCTCGTCTCAGTGGTTTCGTTACTTGTTAGGATTTTGGTTTGGGAGAAAGTGGAAACACGAAAAAAAATGAGAAGCAGAGAAGGAAAAAAAAATGAGAAGGTTTTTTTTTAAAAAAAAAGACTCTGAGGTTTCGAACCACTGAGACACTTGTTTCTTTCATGTTTTATTTTGCACGCATATAGTATATATCGAATATCTAAAATATTTTTAATTTTTTTAAAAAAAACGGGCAATTTTTTTTTCAAAAATCACTGGGTTCACCTGAACCCAGTGAACCCATAGTAAATCCGCCCCTGGATCGGAGGGAGTACAATTTTAGTTTGAAAATAAAGTGGACTAGAACAATGTCCTAGTTTGGGCTAATAAGCAAAAATTAGTTGAGGTGAGTTTAGTTTATAAGTAAAGAGACCCTTAACCACTCACGCCAACCCCAGTTGATAAAACCTTGTCGAAACTGACAAGGGATGAAATCTCGTTCGAGTGATGTTCCATCAATCCATCCAAACTCTCACCCTTGCAAAGATAGAGACAAATTCGCAATGAAATGGGCCACTCTATTTAAACTTTGTTAAAATGTTAATCTACACAACATAAGTAACCAAGTAATGTGCATTTATTGCTAATTGAAGCAAAGGATTTTCATAAAGGGAAAATATGTGGCCAAGGATATCCATTATCCAAGCTAGTAAGCAGGATGAATGTGCAAGTGAGTAGCCGTAAAATCAGGACAAAGAAAAAGAGAAAAGATAAGGAGAAATAAGAATTTTGACTTAAGGTGGGGACAAATACCAATATAACCATACATTATTTCATAAAGAATTTTGATTACTATGTTTTTATTGGTAATATATAAGTAAATTAGGTGTCTCCACATTGACAACTTCAAAACACACACGTTGCTCTTATCTAGTCTTTTGCACTTTTCATCAATGTCGAACCAAAATGAGATCTGTCCCCTACCAAACTAATCCAACGGTAACGACCTTTACCTACATCATAGTTGAATCTTTATTTATATTTTAAAGTTTGTTAGGTCAACTCGACAACAATATGAAATACTTGATCAGTCATAGCATATTCAAATTCTTAGGTGCTATTGGAACCACTTAAAATTATGTTCACTTAATATATTTGTATGTATAATTGTCGCATATTTTGCTTAAATAATTAAAATATAAAATGTGCAAAAATTGTGACAGGAAGCACCGAGTTCTAGGTGTTTTCGAAAATACTATTAATTAAAAAGGAGGTTTTGAGTATTATGAGTTATTACTTCATTTTTGAATTCTTGCATAAAATTATAATGTGTGAGTTTGCCATAATTGTATAGATTTTCAAGAATTGGAGCGAATTTAATAATCAAACAATTAGGGTGTTCGAACATGATGTGTCCAAAACTTTCCCGGGACTCGAGCACTGAAAGTCATAGGATGCCTCCTAGAGACATGAGAGGACATTGGAAAGAACTTCTAGGGCTTCGAATGAATATATGAATGTTTTTATGGTTATTTCAGGTAATTTTGGGTAGCACGAGAAAAAAAAGGGGGTATTAGAGGCTTTTTGACGAAAAACAAATGTACCAAGCTCCCGAACTACGTTACAAGTAATGTCGGGGACCTTAAGAGGGTTTCGGCAAAATAGTATAGTCGGACCCGGAGTAGTCTGGAAAATGCCCCCAAAACAAACAAAATCGAAGGTTTTAATGTACGTTTTCGGACTTTCCCGAAGACCGGGCACCGCAGGCTATGAGAGATAATTAGAAAGGACGCACATGGCTTGGAACGAATACATGAATGCTTTCACAATCATTTCGGGGCAATTTTGGATTGCACGAGAAATAAATAGGTAGGCTATTTAGAGCCTTTCTAAGGCAAAACAGATGGTACTGAACACCCGCATGCATTACAAGTCATGTCGAATCCCGTAGGAAGGTTTCTAGAGAAAAAACTTGGCCCGAAAAGGTCCAAAAATGCCCCTACACAGCCAAAATTGAAGGTTATAATGCACGCATGGGGTCCGGGAACCAGAGGCCATGGAGTGCCTCTTAGGGACATGAGAGATCATTAGAAATGACTCTCGTGACTTCAAACAAATATATAAATGCGTTCACGGTCATTTGGGGTAATTTTGGGTTGCACGTGAAAAGAATTATTGGGTATTTGGAGGCTTTTGGAGGCAACTGCTACTAAGCACCCGAGCTATGTTAAACTCATGTCAGCTCCCCTAAGAGGGTTTTGGCAGAATAATATGGTCGGGCTGAAGTAGTCTGAAAATGCACCCAAAACAAAAAAAAATAATTGAAAGTTATAGTGCATGATTTTCGGACTTTCACGGGGACGAGCACTGGAGGCTCATGATGCCTCCTAGGGACATGAGAGGTCATTATAAAGGACACCTCTGGTTTGGAATGGATAATGCTTTCACAGAATTTTCGGAACAATTTCGAGTTGCACGAAAAAATGAATAAATAGGGGTATTTAGATAATTTTTGAGGCAACGCAAATGTTAGCAAGCTTAGGGGCTATATCACAAGTTATGTCGGCTACCCTAGGAAGGTTTCAGGAGAAAAATATGACCAGACCCGGAAGAGTCCAAAAACGCCCTTAAACAGAAAAATTGAAGGTTTTCAAACTTTTCCAGGGCCCGGGCTCTGGACACCATACTTCTAATGACATGGAAGTTCATTGGAAATGACTCTCATGGATTGGAACGAATATATAAATGATTTCACGGTCATTTTGGAGCAATTTTGGGTTGCACGAGAAATGAATAAATAGGGTATTTAGACACTTTTTGAGGCAACGCAAATTGTACCAAGTACCGGGGTTAAGTTACAAGTCATGTTGGGTCTCCTATGAGGGTTTTGGCAGAATAATTTGATCGGGGACCAAAGTAATCTGAAAATACCCCCAAAACAAACAAAATTGAAGGTTATAATGCATGATTTCGGAGTTTCCCGAGGCCTAGGCATCGAAGACCATGAGATGTCTCTTACGGACATGGGAGGTCATTAGAAAGGACTCTCGTATCTTGGAACGAATATATGAATGCTTTCACAAACATTTTGGATAATTTCGAGTTGCACGAGAAATGAAATAACTGGGTATTTAGAGACTTTTTTAGGCAACGCAAATGGTACGAAGCATTGGTGCTACGTTACAAGTTGTGTCGGTCGCCATAGGAAGGTTTCACGAGAAAAATATGACCAGACCCCCAAAGAGTCCAAAAATGCCCCAAACAACCAAAATTGAAGTTTATAATGCACGCTTCAGACTTTTCTAGGGCCCGAGCTCCGAACTCCATGAGATGCCTTCTAGGGACATGGAATATCATTGGAAATGACTCCCCTTGATTGGAACGAATATATAAATGATTTCACGGTCATTTCTGAACAATTTTGGTTTGCACGTAAAATGAATCATAGAGGTATTTAGAGGCTTTTTGAGGCAACAAAAATGGTACCAAGCACCTAGGCTACGTTACAAGTCATGTTGGATCCACTAGGAGAGTTTCGGCTGAATAATATGGTCTAGACTGCAGTAGTCTAAATATCCCCCAAAAACAGCTAATGCATGATTCGGTTTTTCCCGAGGCCATGGAACAAGAGACCATGGGATGTCTCCTAGGGATTTGTGATGTCATTAGAAAGAACTCACATGGCTTGCAATGGATATATGAATGCTTTCACGATTGTTTCGAAGTAACTTCAGGTTGTACGAAAAAAAAGGGGTATTTATAGCTTTTTGAGGAAACGCAAATGATGCCAAGAAAACAAATCTTGTCGACCACCTAGGAAAGTTTCGATAGATTATATGACATGGCCCGAAGGAGTCCGAAAATTCCCCCTTAACAGCCAAAATTGAAGGTTATAATACACGCTTTCGAACTTTCGCGGAGCCCGAGCTCTGTATGCTATGGGATGCCTCTTAGCAACATGGGAGTTCATTATAAAGGACTCCCATGGCCAGAAACAGATATATGAATGATTGATGGACATTTTGGAACAATTTCGAGTTGCACGAAAAATGAATAAATCAGGTATTTAGAGATTTTTGAGGCAACACAAATGGTACCAAGTACTGGGGCTATGTTATAAGTCATGTCGGCTCCCCTAGGAAGGTTTCAGGAGAAAAATATGACAAGGTCCGAAAGAGTCCAAAAATTCCCCAAACAGGCAAGATTGAAGGTTATAATGCACGATTTCAGACTTTTCCGGGGTCCGAGCTCCGGACACCATGAGATGCCTTATAGGGACATGGAAGTTCATTGGAAATGACTCTCATAGATTGGAGCATATATATAAATGATTTCTCAGTTATTTCGGAGCAATTTTAGGTTGCACGAAATGAATAAATGGGGATATTTAGAGACTTTTTTAGGCAACACAAATTATAGCAAGCACCCGGGCTAAGTTACAAGTCATGTCGGGTCCCCTAGGAGGGTTTCGGCAAAATAATATGGTCGGGACTTTTGACTGTTTCCCTAGTCATTACGGAATCGTGACATTTACCTAAATAAAGGAAGTATTAAAAAGTAAAAGGCCAAAGTGTTTTATTTCTTTAAAAGTATTGTGATACTAATACCTAAGATTTGAAATTAAATAATATATTATCTTTTGTGACTCTATATATTTATCTAAAATAACAAGTGTTCAAACGATTTTGAAACAAATGGAATATTACAACAATTATCTTTCTTGAAATTGGATTGTTTGTGTATCTCCCACTAATTTATGTAAAGTAGGAGACATTTCTGTGGAACATAGCAAGTTGCTGAGAGTTATAAATATGGTTTGAATCATTAACCATTTCACAAGAGAGAATTGATTAAGTGGATAGGAGAGAGTGGGAGACGGGGGAAAAGGGCCCTGGAAAATGGAAAATGGAAATTGGTAGATTACGTCCATCCGGAAACATATCAAGAAGGCAATAAGCACATAGCAAGATAAAAAAAAAAAAAAAAAAGTGTTGTAATGCATGCCCTCTTATGGTACCAATGTGGTAAACTAGAAGCCCAAATCAAGGGATTTAAAGATCATTATTATCTCTAAAAAAAATTGTACCAAACAACATAATTAAAATTAGATTTGCAAAACAGCGGTCGAAATTGATCCAAGTGGTTATTTGGTTAAATATGGAGAATATCATTGTGGAGGGAGAAAGTGTTTTAAGATCTCAACTACATCACTTTCTGGGGGTATAATAACCATTTTCGATTCGTCGGTTCCAATTGGCACAAACAAATCGTAATTTCTTGAATACATTTCCAGTTTAGGGACAACCGAATAGGCATGGTGGTAATGGTGATGTGCAAATTGCAATGCCAGCATTGAATTCAGTCCCTCCTAGGCTTCTACCACCGTCGTTGCATAATGAATGACTAACTAAAATGATTACTGGCTTGATTTATAAGTTTAAACCAGTATACTTTCACATAGTATAGTAGAAAATATTGTTACATTAGCTACAAATAGCTACAATATTACAACAGTGAGAAAACTTATCTCAAAAAATTTACAGGGGGTTCTAAACTGCTAACCAGAATACGCAGATCAATATCTTTGTCCTCGAATTTTTTGATGAATGGATGTTTCTGCAGCCAAAAGAAAAAGGATTTAGACAGTATACTTATAATACAGATCAAGAGTCAATCATCTCTAGCAGATACAAACCAGAAGGTCCGAAGATGTCCATCTATCTTTTGGGTCCTTTTGTATGCTGCAAATGGAAAACATAACACGTCAGATAAGTAATACAAGTAGGCACTGGAGTATTACGTTAGTTACACAAATCAATCGATCTACACATCATTAATTAAATGGATCTCATAGATGAAAGAATGCATGATCCACGAGAATCTTTACCTTCAGGATTATCTTATTTACGACTTTATTATACACCCGGGTGTACCGTGAGCATGTTTGTACACCCAACGCTATATTTTTGCTCACTCCTCATCTGAAACCTCCAAAAGCACAAAATTCGCACAATAGGGAGAGTTCCAAATGAGCAAATGAGAAGAATAGCATTGGGTGTATAATGCACATGGTACACCAAGGTGTACAATGAATGTTCTCTTGTTATTCCCTTCTAACAAAGTCCTAATGTTCCATAGATTTAAGAACTATTTATGAGCTTTTGTTATGTCTAGCCACATTGTTGATAAATACCGCCACCACCAGCACATAATTTTCTTTGATAACATATTCTAAAAGAAAGGTGAACAGTTGTTCTACCCCAAAGACTAACACACAGATCAAGTAAAATATGCTCTAGGATATCGTGGAAAATCAGCAAGTTGAACTGAGAACGCTACTAGTCTAAGGCATTTGCAAACCAGAATGGGTGAAAGTAATGTTACCACAAAGATGAGAAGATATGGGAAAATTTTGCCTACATGCCCAAAAAGCATTGCCAAACATGCATATGCATCAAACAAACCAGCTCTTGTGCTACAAAGAGAATACAACAAGGGTTTGATATATTTAAGTTCTTACCAAGCAGAGATAAAGGAACAAAATTCTGGTGAAAACTGATCGGATGGGGCACAAGGTGCTGGACTTCCCACAATCGCTGCCAGAAGCTCAAAATAGCTCGGTGCACTTTGCTGATCCTCAGATTGTATGTAGGGGAAGCGTCCAATGGCACACTCCAATACAATTATACCCAAACTCCAAATGTCACAGCTATAGTCATAAGAGCTTCCACTAATTCTCTCTGGCTGAAAATGATATATAACGCACACAATTCAGGTAACTTAAAACATGCACAAGAAACATGATTTTACCAGGCTAATAGGTTACAGTCACAGCACACTATAGCTTAAACTGAGAAAGAAACTTTATACTTACCGACATGTAATTGTAGGTCCCAACAAATGTGTCACGTTGACCCATTGAGGTAGCTAGCATCGCACTAACACCAAAGTCAGTAATCTTTACTTCTCCTTTGTGATTTACCAACAGATTGGAAGGCTTCATATCCCTATGTATGACATGCCTTTCATTATGCAAGTATACAAGACCCTGTAACACCTGCAAAAGGGAACAATTTACAACAAAGAGAAAAGGGTCCACATGCTAAATATTGAAAAATGAGATTTCAAACAAATCATGTACCTGCTTGCAAACAACTGCAAGGTAAGGTTCCAGAATCGTGTTGATTTGTTTGATGACATCGGCCAAAGAGCCTCGGTCCATATACTCTAGAACAAGAGAGAAAGCTCCATTGTGATAAAAGGAATGGTGACATATAACTATATGAGGACACTGAGATGACTGGTTTATTTTCAACTCTTGTACAATTTGTTTACGAATCTCCTCTTGTATGTTCATTTGGATGACCTGTTACAAGTCAACATAACTCCTTAGAGATCCAACACAAATGATCTTATCATACTGTAATACCATACCATCGCCATATTAATTGTTAAAGAACATTGTAAAATGAGGATTGTTCACGTTGATATATGCATAATAACTTAATAAGCACTTGGCCACTTCAGATCTAAGGCAGTCGGTGTTAAATAACTCTTGTTGACTATGGCATATACCAAATTCACCAAGCTGCTAAATTACCTTCCGGAAAAAAAAGGAGTTATCAAAAAGCATCATATCCAACAACCATATCAGTATTATGACAAAAAAAACTGCAAAAAACAGATTGTTGTGTTGTAGTGCATCTTGAAATTGGCAAAGAATGTTGCTCATTCTTACAGTCCAAGAAGCAAAAATGAATTGAATCTCATTTTATGTTGTATAAAAAGCAAAAGAATAAATCTAGACCAGGTTTTATTGTTAAATACTGATCTTTTAGCTTTTGCTTCACAAGTCCTCTTCAACAGTGAAACAAGGGTTGACGTTTCCTCATGCCGCCAAGAGGCTTTGACATAAATTTACTATCCAATTTAAGAATAACAAATAGGTAGTGGGATATTGCATGTGAAATAGCCACATATACAATTACCTTCAAAGCAAATAATTTGCCAACCCATTTATGCCGAACAAGCTGAACTACTCCGCCACTTCCTTTGCCAATGACCTTTACAGTCTCAAGATCCTCCAGTGTAACTTGAAAGTCAAGATCTTTAGCATCTGATTGCTGTTCAAGCAAACAATGCCAAGCTAGTTCAGAATTATTGATTAAAACAAAACCCAGTTACTCCACAAGTTCTGCAGTCAATGTTAAAACATAAACTTCAACTTGTTGAGGTTAGCATGTATCACATGGAGCACAAGAGGTATTTTATTGCTTTCTCTATAAGTCCTTTAAAGCTTATCAGATCGAAAGCCCGTCTAAAAATGATATCTGTGATAACAAGCTAAACAACCAGTGTATGTGTTGTAACCTTAACCACTAATGAATACTATATACAGCAATTTATATTAGACTATTTGTAGAACATATTGACTCATAAAAGAAACATGTGCCAACTACCAAGAACCATATTTAACAAAGTGACACAAGGATTTTCCATCATCTGCTCCACCAACTAAAAACACCAGCATGAAGCAACTTATGCTACTATGTGGCATTCGTACGTCAATCTTCAAACAACTAGTACTTCCTCCATTCCAAGGATCCTAGAGAGAGAAAGTTGGGACCACAACAAAGTAAGGTAATTTAAGAGGTGGGATAAAAAAGAGGAGTGATGTTCTCTTGCTTTTTAGTGGCATATTTGTAATAAAAGAGCTTGGTGTCACTTATTATGACATTTCCATACAAGGCAAGTGTGTCACTTAATATTACCTACGGTCATCAAGCTGGAGCTAGGCATATTGGAAGATTTGAATTGATTTCAATGACTCCACACTAACCTAACAATATTCGAACTTCGATAATCTATATCGACTTCACCAAAATCCTAATTCGCCTTTCCTACTTATGAATATATTCTAGACAAAATTCTTCCTCTACATTTCATATCTCGGAAACTCTAGCAATACTCAACATAGTCATCAAAGCTAATAGTAGCATTATAACCAGAAATCAAGAAGCTCAAAATTCCAACTAACCTAACAATATTCGAACTTCGATAATATACATCGACTTCACCAAAATCCTAATCCGCTTTTCCTACTTATGAATGTGTTCTAGGCAAAATTCTTCCTCTACAATTCATATCTCCATACTCGTCTACTCGAGCGTCAACATAGTCATCAAAGCTAATAGTAGCATTATAACCAGAAATCAAGAAGCTCAAAATTACAACTAATTTCAGTGATGATGCATAAAAAAACAAAATTAAATTCAAGATAACAAGGAAAATTACACGAGGTTCTTTATCTTCAGATTTAAGCCGCAATCCTTTCTGGTTTAGCAACAAATCACCATCTTGAAATGTTCCACTCGCACTCCTGAAACAATTGATTACAATCTACTCATATTCCAAGTAAATTCGCAATTTGATAACAGGAATTCTATATATCACGTAATCAAAGAAAGATCGTAAATGAGAAAATCGTAATTAGTGAAATTAAAATCGAGATATTGACAAAATGAGCTTACAAGAAGCTACTGATTGGAGTTTCTTGAGCAGGAAGTGAGAGCTTGAGCTGCTTTAATGGCGTCTTTGTCTTCATTTTTGTCGAGGTTTAGGGTTTGATAGATGAGAGAGAAAGTGGAGTGAGAATTTAAAAGAGGATGACCGCCAAAAGGAGAGTGATTCACCATTTTTCCAAGTGTAAGTAGTGGACTCATTATTTGAATTTTGCCAATTTTTTTTGACTCTATTATAAGGTAAAGTAATCTGCGATTTATAAAATTTTCTATAGAGTATGGTCCCGTTCTTTTATACGGAGAGAAATTGAAATAAGATAGAGAAAAACTAAATCAAATTGAAATGAATTGAACTGAATTGAAGTGAAAATAGTTCAGAAGAACCGGATTTATATTAAGGTGTTTAACAATAAGACGGTTTGATTTGAATTATTTGATGAGCAATTGGTATTGGACTAGTTGTTTAACTATTTTGTTTTTGTGATTGTGTTTGCTAAAATTAGTTGTTTAGTATATATGTAAAAGTAAGTTAACAAAAAAGTATTTATATATTTGAAATTCTCACATTTAAATAACTTACAGATAAATAAATTTAAAAAAATAATCAATGGTATAAGAATGTATTCATTATACACCCACGACCCACCAAATATCATCTTTTGTTCTTTTAGATCTCTGCCTATCTATAGATTTCAAATGATTAATGAGATAAAAACAACAACCTTGAGTATATCATACTCACGTACATCCAAAATGTATAATAAAAGTTGTGGCCTTTTATGTTCTTTTGGGGTTAATCGAACTTAATTGAAATTAAGTCAGTTGAAACCAAATCCAACTGAAACTATCTCCAACAAATTAAGGGCATGTAATGGAAGATGTTGATGATAACTTGGTTAACCTAATTGATAGAATATCAAATATGATATTATTATGATAATAAAAGTCTAGTATTATAGATATAATTAACGATTTTTTCACCAAATATCCCCGACAAATCACGAAATTCACCATAAATCCTCAATATTTCAGATATTCACCATATACCTCCGAGTTTTTAAAATTGTTCACCTAATACCCTTTTTGGTAACAGACATTAAGTCGCTGTTAGAGTTATTTACGATTTTGCCACCATAACCCCTAACCCTGACCCCCTATATCCTAACATCCTAAACCCTAACACTAATCCTAAACCTAACCACTAACCTACTCTCCTCTCCCCTCCACCCTAGCCCGGCCCCCACCCCCTCCCATCCACCCCAGCCCCCACCATCCCATTCCACCTACTCACCCTCCATAGATTTTCGCGACAACCCCCCACTTGCGATTTTTCTCGCGATTTCTCAGATCTCAGGCAAAGATAGAGAGCAACCATTTCCCCCACAATTTCTCAATTCTCATGCGAGGAAAGAGAACAGCGAGGGGGAGTTTGTGTGATAGGAGAGAGAAGGTGCGATAACAGGGGAGTGCATTTGGAGATGCGCGAGGGTTGCACAAGGTGGTCGGAGGTAGGGTGGCAGCACGATAATTAAGGTTAAGCGTCCAGTGGGAGTAGATAGTGCATTCAGTTTTGGGTAGATGAGAACAGAGGAGGATAGGGGTGGGGGTCGGGGCTGCGACGGTGGAGGGGAGGGGGAGGGGATGAGTTGGGTTTTAGTTTTTAGGGTTAGGGGTTGATAATGACAATATCATAAATAAAGTTAACGAGGACTTAACATCCATTAGAAAAAAGGTAGATGGTGCAGAGTTTTGAAAACTCGGGGATATATGGTGAATATCTGAAACATTAAGGATATATGGTGAATTTCATGATTTATCAGGAGTATTTGGTGAAAAAATCGTATAGCTTAATAAAATAGAAGTGTGTGGTAGATATTGTTTATCTATTGTACAACCAGGAGTTTAGTTGGTTAGATTCTATAAATTAGTATTTTGTAATGCTTCTTAACCTTGTATTATAAATATGTGATTGATTAATGAAAAAAAAGAATGACGAATATTGAGATTAGTATACTTTGTTTTAGGTGTTGTTTGGTTGGAAGCTATTTTCCTTGGAAATACATTATGGGTGTTGTGTTTGGTTGGAGGAAAATGGGAGAAGCATTGGAAATCACTCACCAAGCCCCCCTTGGTGAGTAATTTCTTAGGAAATGCAATTTCCTATGATGTCAACCAAACAATTTTGTCTAATTCATAGGAAATTAACAAGGGAAAGAATTTCCCATGAAATGTAAATTCCATGAGAAATTACTTCCTATGTGAACCAAACGAGACTTATCTATACTAATATATTAAAAGGCGTGCGTAAACCAGGAACGGTGCCACGTGACGCTCTCCCTAGGGAGTTTTAGATCATGTAATTCATGTACAATAAAAAAATTAGAAATTACATAGTATAGGTTTTGATCCCAT